>NC_054380.1:39766048-40072120 GCF_017654675.1 Xenopus laevis
TAAAAACAGCACAAGAAGTTTCCGATCAGCAGCAGTCAGAGCAACTAAATGAAGTGATAATCTCACTGCATACAGTCGGGTTTCTTACAAAAAAAGTACACATTTTTTAATTAAACTATATTGGAGATATGTTTCTTTTTCATTAAAGAAAGTAAAAATGGGATTTTATTTTTGCCTTTATATCCCCTTTAAGCTAAAATTTACAAGGATGGCAATCTACTCACCCTGTCTGAGCAATAGTCACCTGACCCACAATTAGATGCACCAAATTCCCTATTTGAGATCCGGCCAAATCCTTGAAAGGCAAATTAGGGGCAGGAAAGGAAAAAGTGGGAAATAAAAAATCTCTTGTGACGAAAAGTCACGTGATTTCCCTACCTGCTCCTAATTTACATATACAAATTATGATTAGGTTCAGCCAAATCCGAATCCTGCTGAAAAAAGGTTGAATCCCGAACCAAATCCTGGATTCGGTGCATCCCTACCTACCCACAATTGTGCAAAATGAGGCAATTTTATATTTGCAATACACTAGTAGGGGCCAATTTATCATGTAAAACAGTGTGGGGAAAAAGTCACTGGTGATGTTGCCCATTGCATAGATTGTTGCTTTTGTTTCCTAACTTGTAGGTATATTCGCTATGTGCTACATCACTGGTGATTTTCTCCGCTTTTACATCGCATGATAAATCAGCCCCGTAATGTTAATTGAAGGGAATATGCGACTGTTTTGCTGCCTGCAAACAATGATTTTGAATTCTCAGTCATAACGTTTCTAATAAACCTGTATTTTTGAATTATTGTACTTTTGATCAGCAGCTTCAAGGGAGACCCAACATTCTTACCATGCTGAATTAACGGTAACAGATGTCAGGAGAGCAATGACATTTTAATTATAAGCTTTTATTGTAAATCTAAATTGCAGATTACTCTGTTTACTGCGATGGTAGATTTTGCTGAATGTAATAATTAATCTGTGGTATAACACCGTCCATTTTAACATCTGCGGGATATCAAAGTGTGGTCTTTGAAGACTGCCGTGGCTGAAGGCACATTAATCTGTTCCACTAACTGAAGTGAAAGTCATAGCAGAACCCGCATATGTCTAGGGAACTGAATGTGCAGTTATTGGATTCATAGGCCAAGCACTTTAAGACTCCAGTAGGAATACTCTAGTGCAAACATTTAATTACAGTCCAACAAATTTTTCTTCCAGGTCCCAGAGAGAAAAATGTAACTTAAAAGGGCACCTTAAATAGTTTCATGTAGAAATAAGCATCCTTTGCAGAATGGAAGGTCTGGAGTTCGCTTCATTTAGGCAATTGATATATTCCACTAATTATGTTAATAAATCTATCCCATTGCACTTAATTAAACAAAGAACAGTATTCAATTCTCTGCATCTAAAAAAACATGAATCCAAAACACCATGATAGTGGTAAATGATATCCGTTTCACAGGAATCCAAGGCTATGCAGGGGATATTTATCAAAATCTCATGTTTTAATTTAAAGTCCAACTAAACTAAAATCCACGATTTACCATTAAAAACACAAATCGGATCAGGAAAAAAAGCAACTTTTTAAGATTTTTGCAGGGAAACTGGTCTTTTTCAGCTCGACGCGCAAAATCTGAAATTTGACATCTGGACGTCAAATCCAGATTTTTCGTGCGTTAATCAGAAAAGCCTGAAATGTTCAGATTATCCTACGAAACCCAGCGCAGACCATAATATCTTCAAATTGAAAATAGGACCTCTGCCATTGACTTCTACAGGACCTGGACAGGTTGAAGATGGAGTATTTTCGGATTCAGACTTTTTGCATCCTCTGGTTATTATAAATCTCAAAATTCAGATTGTATAGTAAAAAAAAAAATTCAAAAGTTTTCAAGTTTTTAGTATTAGACTTTAATAAATAACTCCCGTTATCTTTCTAAACCTAATTTTAAAAAGGGGGTTCATCTTTAAGTTCACTTTTTGTATCTTTATGCAACTTTTTAATTGGCCTTCGTTATTTATTTTTTTATAGTTGTTTAATCATTTACCCCTTCTTCTGACTCTTTACAGCTTTCAAATGGGACCACTGACCCCATCTAAAAACAAATGCTCTGAAAGGCTACAAATTTATTGTTATTGCTACATTTTATTACTCATTTTTCTATTCATGCCCTTTTCCTATTCATATTCTAGTCTCTTATTCAAATCGGTAAGGTAACTTGATTGTTATTCCATAGTTGCCTAGGCTGGCACAAACTGGACCACCCACAACAAAAGGTGGTGCAACAAAAAAAAGTTCAAGACAAACCATTGCACAACAAACAGCCTTACGCGTTTTGTGCCAAAAGAGGCACTTAATCATAGGCTAAAGGGGAACAACTAGGAATATAATTGCATATCTTAGACAATTAACTAATCACATAACATTTTACAAAAACTGCAAATTATTTGTTATTTATATGTACTATTGTACCAATGTAAATGATCATTCAAGACAAAACTGAAACAGTGTATTACAGTTTAAAAAAAAAAACTTAAATTAAAACCCCAAGCTCCAGTTGTATAAACAAAGAACATGTTAAAAGTTTCCTGGGTATGTAGTCTAGTGACCATTTAGTAAAATGTGGATTAGTTGCTGTATTTATACTGCTTTACGAACACAACTTCTTCTATAACAAAGATATGCAAGGCACAACGTTCCTTTTGCAGAAATAATACTTCAGTAAATTGTGGATTTTTGGCTTCTCATATAACAGGTAATGTTTAAAAATCCGTTAGAGGGAGCTGGAAGTAAGGGATTGTGTGATTTCATTTGATTTTTACTAAAAACTGTATTCCGCTGAGTGTAGAACTACACTCATTAGAAACAAAAAGAAATTCATACATAAAACAATTATCTTACAGTCTTACAATAGCTGTGAACAAACGCTTTTCCATTTCCAAAAACAACATTCTGTCATTAAATAAAGGATTTCCAGGGAAACACTAGGAAGGCCTTATGACCTAAGGGCACATGAACATCCGCAAGTGCAGTAAGCAAAATGTAATTTCAAGCACAATCAACATGTTTTTCCCACAGTGCACTGCTGTTGTAAGGGGAAAGCAACTGCATGTGTTCTTCATTGCAAATCAGGCATCATTGCATCAGATATATATGGAGTCATTTCTGGTGGTTGGAGTGCAAGAGACGTTTGCATCCTTTTCTTTCCGCTGTGGCAATTGATAGAGGTACTGAGGGAACCCTGGAGCTACACCAGGCCAGAGGTGGTGGTAGCTCCAGGGTTCCTCTGCATCGATAGGCAGCAGCTCTCAATTCAGAAAGCATGAAGGACTGAGTGGTGCTGATTAGTGTTGGGCGTATTTATTCCGCAGGTGGCGAATTTCCGTGTTTCTCTGCTGTCGATTAAATTCGCCGTTTCTACGTTTTTGACCCAGGCGACAATTAAACGCACACCCATTGACTAATGCACGTCAAATTGGTGCTGGAATTGTCGCCATTGCCGATTTAGACACCTGAAAATTGACGCCGGCCTCAATTTAGCGAAATTTGCAAATTTCCGGTCAAAACTAGTGATGTGCTGGTTGCGAAAAGCTTGACCTACGCCCAACCCTAACTTGACCTCCCGAGAACCCGCACCTAGCCCTTAACCGTCATGGAAGTGGACGGGGCATGCTGGTGCTCAAGTATATAAAATGGAACAAGTTTGACCAAAGTGGGGGCACATAGGCTAAAGCTCAGTCCACACCAACCCACCATACTTTGTGTGGCAGTCAATCTGAACACACCCATCCCATGAGTCATGCGGGTTTCGGGTCGCCCTGCATATCTATTGAGAACAATTAAACAGAAGAGCAAGGAGCATATTTTGACACAAGTGCTTTTATGTGCAACTGACTGAAGGGAAATTGTGGGGACTGCAACTGCACTTGCAAACATAAGCAAGCACAACCCTGCTCAACTTGGCTATCCACACTGAGGGCTATATTAGATTATGATGCGAGCCTACAGAGCCCACCATGAGCAACAATTGTACCACTGCACCAATGTGATCCTCAACCAATCAGATTCTAGCTGCAGACTAATTATGCTCTTATTTGAGTTATCAGCAGTAGAGACAATAAAGGCAAAAATATTTTAGGCAAAATGGAATCGTTTTCTAAAGGATTCTAGTATTAAATGTTCAGGCTCCTTATACCTCTGCCTTCCCACTCTGGTCACTGCCCCTTTACTATGTAGCATCCATATACAATAAATAGGATACAATCATTAGAGTATGCAAAAGTTTAATTTGTTTTAAGCCATGTCATCAGTCATACAGTGCTAGTACCCATGAAAATGTAATTGTATCAGGAGATATATCCATTTAAACGATTTGTTTGGATAATGTAAGCAATTTTCTCTTCTATAAAAAGTCTAATTAGGTTATGACTATGAAGATTTTCATTCATCCAGGTCATAGTATATCTAGTATAGGTCAATCTAAAAACAACTGGACTTGCTGAGTAATCAATGAAGACGTTTCACTACTCATCCGAGCAGCTTCTTCAGTTGAACTGAAGAAGCTGCTCGGATGAGTAGTGAAACGTCTTCATTGATTACTCAGCAAGTCCAGTTGTTTTTAGATTGACCTATACTAGATATCTAATTAGGTTAGGTTGAAAAAAGACACAAGTCCATCCAGTTCAATCTTCTAAGTCTATATATAACCTGCCTAAATGCTGGTTGATCCAGAGGAAGGCAAAAAAACCAATTTGAAGCCTCTCCAATTTGCCTCAGAGGGGGAAAAATTCCTTCCTGACTCCAACATGGCAATCGGACTAGTCCCTGAATGAACTTGTACTATAAACTATCTTTAATAACCTTGTATTCCCTCACGTGCTAAAAAAGCCATCCAACCCAATATAAAGGAGAAGGAAAGGCTCTATTTGCTTGGGGGTGCCAAAAGTTAGGCACCCCCAAGTGATTGTATATATTTACCTCACCCCCCGTGCTGGTGCTCCTATCAGCAGAAAACTGCACCAACCGGGGGTCCTGCCAGCGAGAACCACTGATCGATTGGCTTCCTTCTACTTTCTTTGCATGGGTGCTCATGCACAGTAGAAAGGTTAGCCTAAATTTAAAAAAAGTTGGCTATTTCGTTCTACTGTGCATGCGTCTGCCCCGGGAAATTTGAAGAAAGAAGAAGAAGGAAGCCAATCGCTCCGTGGTGCTCACTGGTGGAACCCCGGACTGGTACAGTATTGTCCTGATAGAAGCACTGGGGTGTGAGGTAAGTATATGTAATCACTTGGGGGTGCCTAAGTTTTGGCACCCCCGACTAAATAGGCCTTTCCTTCTGCTTTAAAGCTATCTAATGTAACAGCGAGCATGACTGTAACTGTAAAAAAAAACCTTCTGAATATTACTGTGAAACATAAAAACCTATACTTAATAAAAAGCTGATCACAGATCAACAGTTAGATATAATATAGTACTCTAAAACAAGGAGGGGCAACCTGGGGGCCCCAGGTTTTTCTTGACCAAATCTCAGTCTATCTTGAGAACAACTTGCTATTGGTGGGATGCAGGTAGGTATCGTGAACATCATGTAGAGCAGTGCTGTCCAATTTATATGGTACAGAGGGACGGAATTTTTCTAATCTACATGGTGGAGGGACGATAATGGAAGCCAGAGTTAGCCACTCCCTGTTTTAGACCACACCCACTTTAAACCACACCCATGTTACCGCAAGACCATGTCCACATTAATAGCACACCAAAAAAACAGATGGTTAGTGTTCACTGGGATCAGGGCCAGAACTAGGGGTAGGCAGAGTAGGCAGCTGTCTAGGACGCCATCATTGAGGGGTGCACTTTTAATGGGGTTTTTTTTTCTTTTTTTTTTTTTCATGCGTTTATTTAATCATTTGTTTCAGTAATAATGATCACTCAGTCCGGTGGATCAGATTTATTTTTGGCTACTGTTGGTACAGGTAAAGATTGGGGGCAATATGATGGCTGCTGGAGGGCTGTATGATGGATGGCTGCTGAGCTTGCTGGTACAGGTATGGGGAGGTAGTATAATGGATGGCTATTGGCACAGGTATGGGGGGCAGTATGATGGATGGCTACTGGCGCAGGTATGAGGGGGGCAGTATGATGGATGGCTACTGGCGCAGCTATGAGGGGGGCAGTATGATGGATGGCTGCTGGGCATGCTGGTACAGGTGGCAGTAATATAAATGAAAGTGTTGTACATTTTCTTGCTTTCTTTATTTAAAAACCATCATGGTAAGGAGTGAAATGGTAATGCAGGACAGGGGGCGCTGATTGAAGCTCTTGCCTAGGGTGCCAAACTACTTTGGCCCGGTACCGTCAGGGATGCCACTCATATGGGAAAAAAGTTAAGTCATATTAAGACATAACCATAAATCCATATGCCTCCTCCTCTCCTGTGTATAATACAGTACCCCAGCATATGATTAAACACCTTAGGGGCCCCTAACAACAATTTTCAAATGTTAACAAACCCCCAGAACAAATACCAGACTAATGTTCCATTAAGGTTAATAGGTCAGGCAGAGTATGGCAAACACAGGGTGCAAAGAGCAGGCAAAGTATGACACACACAGGGAGCATAGGGAAGACAGAACAGAACAGGAGAAAATCAGGACTAGTCTAATATGTACTACATACAGTGACACAGTGCTGGTGCCCCCTTAGCATTTTGAATAAAGTGTGAACAGGTGAACAATGTGAGCAGTTTCAGTCTGGGTCTCGGGTGGAACAGTACAGGCCTTTAGGATATAAACAATAGAAGTGTCACAAGTGTGAACAATGCAGGAGGATCACAGGTGTTACAGTCTGAATTTGATTAAACAATGCAGGGGCCAGTTAATGTCTGTAGTGATACCTTTTAAATCTTACAAATTGTAAGTAGACACAGCAGGCAGACTTTGATATAGAGGGCAACATACGGGGGGATCATGGGCCGCCAGTTGGACAGCCCTGATGTAGAGGGCTAAAGATTGCCCCGTCCTTGCCTACATCAAGGACAGTGAATTATCGGTGGCCGTCCAATGGGTTCTGATGTTTCCTGGACATACAGTTTTTTTTGTTTTTCTTTTTTTTAATTATACAATTTGTTAATTTGAACATATTCTGGCCTACCAATGTGTGGTGCATTCGATTATCAACTCCCTCAATGTAAAAACACTGCTGTAGAGTAACCGCATAGACATAAAATATGGAAAAATTATTTTATCTGGATATTTTTGGTGACTTAAAAACAGTTCATATCTACTGGCTGTCTTGAATTTCTTGACATTGCATATGTATGCTATTGCATGTTACTCACTCCACTGAATAATGAATGCTTCTCTGATCTGAAGCTTTGAACTCTGCCCCTAAGAAATTCAGCTTTGACATCAATCACAGTCTGGTCTGTTTGTTGCTTATAAAACGGCAGCGCTGATATGATGCTTTGGTTGTCCGCTCATTTGCTGGAATCTGTTGTGTGGGGCCAAAAGCAAACTATGGGAATTGCAACTACTCCTTGTAATAAGCATAAGTGCTAAACACTGTTTGTACTTTCCTCTCCACTGAATCTTGTTGCATATTACTGAAACACAGGGAAACACAAGAAATACAATGGGGCATTTACCAATGATCAGGACGCTTGTGGCAAAGTGCTTGAGCACCAATGGGAGCAAAATTGTGTCCCTTAGTGCTCATTTCCAAGCAATGCATTCAGATGTTTGTTGCTACCAGAATGAGGTGCAGAGTGCAACACCACTGGGCATAAGGCAGTCTTGTCCCTTTCACCCCATGTCTCCCGCTACTTTCAGACTTGTGCATCAAAATGATATGCAGGATTTGAGCTGGGCAGTGGGCAGAAGAGGGGACACTTACTAGCTGCCCCTCCTTCCCCTCACGAATATAGCACTGCCAAATGAAGTCCAACTCATTTTACCTTTGGGACATGCTCCTATGAGTGCTTGCTTTTGGGAAAGGACATGTAGTGCAAAAAACCTCAAAGCTTGCATCAGTAACATACTGGGCCCCCTTCCTGGAATTGTGCACTGGAAACTTTCCGACATGCACACCAAACATTTTCCCCTGCCCTACCATCTGTTCCAATGTGCCCCAAGAGCAGTAGGCCTGCAATTGTGGCCTAGGTTGACTGGGCACTCTTTACTTGGGGTTGCCAAAAATTAGGCACACCCAAGTGATTTTATTTACTTACCTCACACCCCAGGTCGTCGCTTCTATCAGCAGAAAACTGCACTGGCCCAGGGTTCTTACCAGTGAGCATCACTGAGCAATCAACTTGCTTATTCTTAATGCGGGTGCACAGTAGCACGAAAAGCCGAACTTTAACAAAGAAGTTGCCTATTTATTCTACTTCGCATGTGTCTGCCCCAGGAAATTTGAAGAAAGAAGAAGAAGGAAGCCAATCGCTCGCTGGAAGAACCCATGGACAGTTGCAAATTTCTCCTGATAGGAGCACTGGCCTGGGGTGTGAGGTAAGTATATATAATCACTTAAGGTGCCTAACTTTTGGCACCCCCAATTATATATGCCTTTTCTTCTCCTTTAAAGCTGTTTTGTAGTCTGTTTCTATCACTGAAGTGAGGATTCACATAGATAATGACTCCACAGCCAAGCATGTTGCCTGTATGAACTTTCAAATCCCAGAGGATTTACAGTAAGAGGAACTTCTCAATTTCTCAATAGAATCTAAGACCTAAGGATAAAATTACTGTAGACTATAGATTCTGGCTTAAGCATTGCACAGCCTTTTTTAATTTGGTGCAGCACTAATCTACCCCCCAGGCAATAAGCAGAGCAATTAACAGTGGCTCCTGGAATGCAGTTTTCCCAGAGGATAATGACATGTGACTAGGAGTCTTCTGTTGTCCTTTTGACTTCCAGCCATCAGCAACACCCTCTGCCTTGCAGCTGCATCACTGGCTTCCTCCTGTGCAATGTTTCCTCTAAGCTGTGTGCTCGTACGCACACACACAAATTTTGGGGTCAACGCACTCAACCAACTGTGATGCGCACAAATAATTTTGTGCCAAATTTTGTATTCATTTTTACCTGAGCGCACAGTTTTTAAAAATGCGGACTTAAGTTTAAAATGTGCATAGCCAAGAAGAAATTAGAGGGAATTTTGCTCCTCCAGCATTTTCCAACTGTACTCTGCCAGCCCCCAGGTATTACACACATATTAACATATATACACTGGTGATGGGCAAATAAATTTACCAGGCACATATTAGCACCGAATTTCTGCCGGCCATATCCGCTGCGACAAAAAAAAATGTATACGTGTCAAAATTATTCGGACACCCATTGACTTTAATGCATTTGGACAAAATAGCCTTTTGTGTCAAAATTGTTGTGCATCAAAATTATTTTGACGCCCATTGACTTCAATGCGTTTCGCAATTTTTTTTCTGTTTCGCTAATATTTTCGGGACAGATTCGCCCATCACTAATATACACATACTGTTTTGGCTGTTGGATTTGCCCTGAACATAGTTAAACTGACCAGTAATATAAGTCTGATCACTACTTCTTTTTTAAAATGTTAATGATTTGCTTTTTCAGTTCTATATTGATGTTGAGTGCTTCCTTTTGCCCAGCGTACTATAATATGTGTTTTATTGTTTTCAGTGGCTTTACTGGATTTTTAAGTTTAGTGATTTTATTATGTTCTTGAGTACCAGTATAGCATACATTATGCAGAAACCCATGACTATAGAGAAGGCTCAGAATTATAAAAAGGCCATTATTTTCTGTAGACTATTTTAATAAAATAATTAACATTTTTAAAATTATTTCCTTTTTTCTCTGTAATAATAACTATATAACTATTATTTTTTAGTAGATTATATAACTATTATTTTTAAGTAGACTTAAGGTATGTAGATCCAAATTATGGAAATATCCCTTGTTCGGAAAACCCCAGGTCCCGATCATTCTGGATAACAGGTTCCCTACCTTTATTTGTTTTTTCCCTGCACCACTGCAAGTTCCATTCATATTTTGCACTCTTTTCATGTAACATGATTTAAATGCATATTCTTCAATAAACTATGTAGATAATCTGTGCCATTTGTATTTAGGATGATTTTCTTTTCTACCCCAAAAAAATATTTTTGAGTACCAATTTTAAGATGATTTTATGAAACTCTATGGGGCAAATTCACTAAGCCGCGAAGCGCCGAACGCTAGCGTTAATTCGCTAACGTTTGGCATTTTCGCTACTGCGCAAATTCACTAACGAACGCTGGCGTACTTTCGCTAGTGTTACTTCGCAACCTTACGCCAGGCGAACTTTCGCTAGCGACGAAACTACGCAAATTCACTAACTTGTGCAGTGTACTGAACGCTACCTTTTACGCTAGACTTCCTTCGCCACCTCAGACCTGGCGAAGCGCAATAGAGTAGATAGGGATTGTTTAAAAAAAAGTCTATTTTTTTTTCTAAGTCCCAAAAAACGCTGGCGTGTTTTCTACATGATGGCTGATAGGCTGAAAAAGATCGAAAAATTTTTGGGGCTCCCCTTCCTCCCCCCTACATTTCGTGACTCATGGCAACTTACCTAGACAGTGGGCACATGTGTAGGGCAAAATAAAATTTTTATTTGCTGATTTGAAGGTTTT
This sequence comes from Xenopus laevis, assembly GCF_017654675.1. Classification (NCBI taxonomy): domain Eukaryota; kingdom Metazoa; phylum Chordata; class Amphibia; order Anura; family Pipidae; genus Xenopus; species Xenopus laevis. The sequence goes on from NC_054380.1 coordinate 39,776,700, forward strand.
CTAGGCATTTGTAGTGCAGATACGTGTTCCTCCATTGAAATTTGAATTTTGCGCCGTATGCAAATTAGCCTTCGCTAGCGTAACTACGCTTTATATAGCGAATCAACGCTAGCGCAACTCCGCAACCTTACGCTACCCCTGTGCGCAACTTCGGATTTTAGTGAATTTGCGGAGCCCTGGCGAAACTACGCCTGGCGAAGTGCGGCGAAGTTGCGCCTGGCGCAACTTCGCATCTTAGTGAATTTGCCCCTATAAAACACCTCCAATCACACACACATATACTGTATATATATATATATATATATATATATATATATATATATATATATATATATGTATATGTATATGTATATGTATATATATATATATATATATATATATATATATATATATACACACACACACACACACAGGTATAGGATCCCTTATCCGGAAACCCGATATCCAGAAATCTCCAAATTATGGAATTGCTGTCTCCTATAGACTCCATTTTATCCAAATAATCCAAATTTTTAAAAAGTATCTCCTTTTTCTCTGTAATAATAAAACAGTAGCTTGTACTTGATCTCAACTGAGATATAATTAATCCTTATTGGAAGCAAAACCATCCGATTGGGTTTATTTAATGTTTAAATGAATTTCTAGTAGACTTAAGGCATGAAGACTCAAATTACGGAAAGATACATTATCCGGAAAACCCCAGGTCCTGAGAATTTTGGATAACAGGTCCCATACCTGTATATATATATATATATATATATATATATATATATATATATATATATATATATATATATATATATATATATATATATATAACATCATATGAAACTGCATTCACCGGTCTTTGCAAAGTGGAAAAAAAATGGTAATTTATTTACCATTTCGAGACCTTTCTCAAGGTTCCTTTTATACCAGCAATATAGCATCTTCCCCAAACAAATTTTGCATCAGTTCGGTTCAATGGTTAGTTGCATGTGTAGATACAACCTGGTAAGAGAACCTTGAAATCCCAGTCAGTCCATGATGGTTTTTATCCCAGGGTTCTTCAACAAGGGTTAAGGCTTGATGGTCTTATACAGATGACAATAAAGATGGAATTTTTTACTACAATTGCGGTTGATCCATGGCTACAAATAGAGTGTTTGAATTGAAATACTGTTGCTGAGTGGGAGTGGCCAGGAACCTGCAAGAGGAACGGGAGATTAGTGTGTTGGGACTCCTCTATCGCATACCAGAGATGTTAAGGCTTGATGGGAACTAGGTTCCAGCAACCACAAAGATACAAAGACCGCAAAAGTACATATTAAAATTTTTCTCAATTCCCCGAGAGACAGTGGCATAATTATTCCAGCAGAGCTTCCACTGAAAATCCTGCCTCCACCCTTTAAACCTGGCTTTCTGTTCTTGGTTCTCTGTAGTTTCATCCAGTAGACCCTAATGACTTAAGTAATTTTTTCTTGCTTTGAATACCTAAGAAGGGCTCATTTAAGACCACAATTTTGGTCTTAATTATAGATGCAGCCATTGCACTTATTGATTCTATTCATTAAAGGTACTTTTGCCTAAACACACTCCACGTACTGTATTTGCACTAACTAACTAACTATGTAACTAAGGGTTCTTACACATGGGCAGGGTTGGACTGATCCTTTGGGAATAAAAGACGGTTGGCCCCATCGACCCAGACCCACATCTGCCAGAAACTGTGTGTGCTCGCCATGCTCCCTCTGATCGAGGCTGCATAGGACAGACGTTAAGGTACATGGGGGGGGGGGGGTTGTGGCATTGGGTACTACCTGGGGGCTCCTGAGGGGTTGTGGAGGCCCAGTGGGTCCTGGACCTCCAGTCTGACTCTGCACACAGGCGCTTTGCCTTGCACTCTCCTGCAGTGGGTTTCTATTGCATTCCATGATACAATACATCCTTCCCTAAAGGACTGTAATTCAGACGCAAGCAAGCACCAAGCAGAGGTGGATCTCATCCAGTTGTGTTCCACCTGCATTCATTGCTTTCATATACCTGAATGAGTACAGTCCGATAGGGAAAAATACGCTGCATTTTGTCCTATGCTTCCCAGAAATGGAATGCAGAAGAAACTTAACACAGGTGAACTCACATAGAAATACCAGTGTTTAAGGGCATTGCTACCAAATGCTGGTTAAAATGTTAAATTGCTAAAGATATATCATATATAATTTTTTCTTGTGCATTCACAGAAAATGCTATTATAAGCATTCTCTTATTTGTTCTTTAGAGGGTGCTATAGCATCATGTTCCAATTTCCCCAGAGAGCTTATTAACCAAACTTTTAAGGCTCATTTAGAAAACAAATGAGTCATAAAGCCGTATGAAAGGAGAGTCTGCCATAAAGCGCAATGTTAAATGTCAATGTGAGAGTTTGCCTTAGTTACACTAATTATATCATGTTTGATGCTTTTTGGTCACAATCTAATTTAATCTTATTCTCCTGCTTGTTTTAGGACAGATTACAGAAAAACACGTCAGAGTGATGATTGCCTTGTGTTGTTATTTCTAAGCATGTGCTGCATTTTAAATGTGATCCGTAATGAAAGGTACGTCAGTCTGTGGCAAAATATATATACTGCATAAACTTAAACATTATATACTGTGTATATATGTATATAGGACACAATGGTGCACACCGTTAACCTTGGTGAGACCTGGGTTCCAGTAAGAACAGGTATAGATACTGTATGTAGAAAATGAAGGCACTCACAGGACTTGTTTTAGCAAACAAAAAAAAAAAATGGTTCTTTATGTGGCTCGGAGCACATTATGCACATTAGTCTACTTCTGAACACCGAAAACTATGTTTGCAAAAACAATCTGTATGTTTGCTTATGTATGCATTTATTTTATTTCAATTGTTATTGTACTAGTATCCCACCTAGGCTGTCATGTGTTCATTTTAAGACTATGGGTAGGAGAGCCAGGCATGTGCAATAGGCAGAGAGTCATGAAAATAAGTGTTTATTGCTTAGCATGTATCATAGCTTGTGCTTTGCACATTGCAAACCAAATGTCACGGTTGGCACCCAAAACCCACAACCGATGCCAAGCACCCTGGTCTCGGCTCGTGCTTCCGCCTGTAGCAGCCGCCTTTGGCCTCGGGAGAAGCCCTCAGCTACTCAGATGCCGCCAGGTCTTAAAACGAGAGGTGCAAGGAAAGGGGTTTTGGGCAAGCAGAGGGGCACAACCGGATAGCAAAGTCTTTGTGCTGAAGGTCACAGTACAAGGCGTAAGACAGGTACGTAGTCAAATCAGGCCGGGTCGGGGCAGGCAGCGAGCAAATGTAGTCAGGCAGGCAAGGGTCAAACCGGGTGATCAATCAGAAGGGATTTAGCAGGATCGGCGTCAGATAACAGGCAAGGGTCAGGTTTCAGAGAGTAGAATTGTCAAAAGCCAGGCAGGGGTCAAAACAGGAAATCAGAATCAGGTCAGGAATCAAGAACACAATAGCACAAAGCTCAGAAGCACCAGGATATGAGTCCTATAATGGGCAGGGAAAAACTACACAATACCCCTTTAAATACATTTGAAATTCGCCCTTGCACGCTGGAGTCAACATGCATCCACTTATAAATACAGCAAAGGCACCACGTGCGCCGGTGCAGGACCCGGACAGACACGTGGCAGGCGTCCCCGCCAAGGGGGCGGCAGGCATCCCTGCCATCCCCCCACTAGACCAAAGCAATTTGCATTGGTTAAACAAGGTAGATTTTTTTTTTGCAGTGTTTATAAGCTAAATTTACTGCGCTTCTTGAGTAATCTTTCACTTAACAGTGTATGTTGGAGCGGACACTCAATGAGCAGTCCATCAGTCCATCCACTTCCATAGCTGAAGGCTCGGTAAAGATCAACATGACTTTTGATGAGTTATAGATACAATATGTTAAGCTTAACTTTTCATTTATGTCAGGTTTCCTGGCTTCATCTCCTTCAGTGTGGTGTCAGATAAGCCTCCTTCTGCTCATTTACTTCCACCCCTGCCCCTCCAGTGGAGCTTGTGCACATCTCCAAGCTGAGATCTTGCCCTTGTCCAATGTACTACTCCAAGTGCTCAGGGAAGATCTCAGTCGACATGTATTACTTTCAGTCTCAGCAGCAGGTGATGCAGAGCTAGGCAAAATGCCAGGCTGCGACAATTGGTGGAACCAATATAAGTTAAATACATCCTTTATTTTAACCTTTATTTTAACTTTTAAATCTGAATCAATATATATCAGTTTAAGACACTGTTAATGAGTCATTACATGACATTGTTTTGTGACTTTCATTCTTCTTTAAAGGGAATGCAAATATTCAATTTAACTGACTGTTCTGCACACCATAGTTCTTCAAAGTAGGAATCCCAAACTTAATAACAAACGACGTGCTGTGCCTCATACAGAGTGCACTCCATCTTTTTACTGCGCCTCTTTAACAACCCTGTGGCAATGGTTATCCTTTTCTTCCCTATCAAATTCCTGCTGCAGAATAACTGGAACTGGGCATGCTTATTTTATTTAAAAAGATCATCACAACCAGGAGCAACCCCTTTATACTAGAGGAAAAGAACTTTCATTTGAAGCAGCGTAGGGGGTTCTTCACAGTGAGGACAGTGAGGTTGTGGAATGCACTGCTGGGTGATGTTGTGATGGCTGATTCTGTTAAAGGACAAGGAAAGGCAAAACAATAAAATCCCATTTTTACATTCTTTAATGAAAAATAAACCTTTCTCCAATATACTTTAATTAAAAAATGTGTACAGTTTTTATAAGAAACCTGACTGTATGCAGTGAAATTCTCCCTTCATTTACTGCTGTGGATAGGAATTGTCAGATGGTCCCTAACTGTTGAGCAGGGAAACAATCATACTTATGAACAGCAGGGGGAGCTCCCGCCTTACTTACCAGCCATGCAGAACTCAAGCAGCTTTGTTTATGACGATCCCTAAGCAGAACAGACCACACTGAGCATGTGCAGGGTCAGGGTCAGGCCAAGATGTTTAACAAAGTTACAAGATGACAGCCCCCGGTGGCCAACTTTGAAAGCATAAATCATTTGTTTGATTAGGCTTTGTGGTGCAGTAAGTTTATGCTTATGTTTAGTATACAAAATACAGCATTTCTAGCCTTATTCTATTTTAGACTTTCCTTGTCCTTTAATGCCTTTAAGAATGGCTTGGATGATTTCTTGGACAAGTATAATATCCAAGGCTATAGTGAAACTAAAATCTACAGTTATAGTGATTGGTGTATACATCATTTGTGAGTGTATGAAGTGGTTGGTTTGAGTGTGTTTATGTATGTGCACTGGGTTTCATTTGGTGGGTTAAACTTGATGGACTTTGGTGTTTTTTCAACCCAACTTAACTAATTAACAATATATACCACTGGGGGCATGTTATTTGACATTTGCAATTGTACTACACTCCTTCTACCTGGTTGTCCTAAATATCTACTGGATCTTTCATTGGCCCTCTCGTATCAAAGGATCCTTGCCAGCTTACAAAAGGGAAATGCAGTTTTTTTGTGCGTATGTGCATGAGGAATTCCCTTTATCAGTGTCTCTTAAACTGAGAGGTCAACCTTAATTGTGAACTGTGTTAATAAAACTTGATTAAATGTGGCTGGCCTCATTGTTCCCCAATCCCCACATTTGGGAGCTGCAACTTCTTTTTATAGGCTACTGCCAAAGAATTATATCGCTGATGTTCTGATTACAAATGGCATTTAAAAAAAAAAATTCTAAACAGTACTATTATAAAGGTATCAGTCGGTTTAATTGCCATTTCAGTAGTAGTGTTTTCAGTAGGGAAGGTCTTGATAAGAATAGTTAAAAACTTGTACTTTTGATGAATATGTATGTGCTATAACAGGAAATTGTTTTTCCAACCTGGAGAATGGGAAATGTGTTCACAAATATTAACCTAGATTTACTACCTAGTAGCATTTCTCATCATTAACAAAAGAGAGGAATTGAGAAACCATTTTTCATAACAACATACAGTATATTGTGAACAGTTTGTAAAAATAAAACAAATAATAAACAAACATCTGCCAGTGCTGTATAATGATGATAAATTAAAGGACAGATGCCAATTTGTAAGTAGCAGGGACCCAACCTTGGGAGGGATGCTAGCCCCTAATGAATATGTATCAAAAGAAACACAATCAAGTTGATTAAAAACAAAAGGTATGTATAGTTGCAGGTCCTCTAGATGCGTTATATTCTGACAAGTAGGTGTGTCAAAAACATTCACAAGTATGATTACACAATAAAAACTTTTATTAATAGTAAAACACAAAATATGCAGTATATTTGTGAACATGTACGATAAGTGAAGTCCAGTATAAAGGCTGCACAACATATATACCAAATTGCATGAAGAAGTGAAACTACCACGGTTTCAAAACACTTTTTGAATTGCAATGAAGGGAATTTGTCCGATTTTTACGACAAGGCATAGAAAGCATAACCAGAATGAGTAGGGGAGGCGACAGACTCAGGAAGCTTTTACAAAACAAAGTAAAATTGATATTTCATTTAAATACACGAGAAACAGATGGGCTGAATGTAAAATGGGATGTAAATTGCTTTAAATAACAAAATAAAACATCAAAACCGAGAAATATAAAAAATTACAGGAAAATAAAAAGGTAAGAAAGTGAAACAAGACTGAATTCAAAATAATGAGAAAGTGGGAGAAAAAATGAAACAATATAGCTAAGATGCATTGGAAACAGGAAGTAATTAATATCCAACAACCGCAACTGAAGTAGAAACAAATGTTGCCAAACTAAAATACAAGTGTATATAAGGAATAATCAAATAAAGAACAAATTAATGGGAAAATAAGGAATAATGTATAATATAGCTTTTTATTTCACAAAAAGTTCTAGAGACTGAAGAGTTAATGTAAAAATATGGCGCTACGTCAGGAGTGATGTAAGCTCTGGTTGCTTTTTAAACCATGTTGGTTAAAAATGTGTATTTTATCTATGACTACGTGTGGCTACACACAAAACACGTCAGATGTTTTAACTAATGTGAAATAAAGCTTTTTTGGAATTCTTCATCACCTCCAAGAAGTTTGTGAGTGCGTGCCTAAAGTTGAAATTTGGTTTAACGATTTCTCATCATTAACACTCTTGTGGCTGTGCCCTGTTGTTTTCACACAGGGCTGAAAAAAAATTACTTTTGTATTGTTTGGTCTGACTAGTTAGTAACCTGTCCCTTAGGGCAATGATACAAGGGGCCTTTTGTCCCCATGTGACATTCCTACCTGATGAAATGCCTAAAAATGCTCTCCGGTTGTAGAGTCAACGAATTGTTTATGATTCAGTGATTACACATGCTTACTGACTTTTGGGTGATGATTCAAAGCCTTTGCTGTGGGCAGTTCTGGACCCCCCAGTCTGACGCTGCCCATAGCAAAGGCTTTGAATCATTGCCAAAAAGTCAGTAAGCATGTGTAATCACTGAATCATAAGGGGGAGGGGCACAACCCCACTTCCACATGTCCCTTATTCTTTTTATGGCCACATGGGGTCCAGGGGGAGAGGTTAGGGGGCAGTGCACAGGGTTTCAGGTAGTAGGGAACTGGTCTATTTCAGTGGGGTCTATGAGGGCTGGGGTCCATCGGGTTCTTGCCCAGTGGTCCACCGATCCAATCTGGCCCTGGCTATAGGAAGGCATTTATTATAATTTTCTACTCCTATTCAACTATTGTTTGTGTTGAAAATGTGTTCTGTCTCTTCTTTTAGAGTAATGGCTGATTGGGTGCTTTGTAGTCTGCAGGAAATCTCCTTTCTAAAAATACCTGCCCTTCTGGAATAACCTCATGTAAAATGCTTTACGTTTGGTGATCCCAGGTAATCACAAGTTAAATATATTGCTTATTTATATGTTGTTCTTTCTTCAACATAAAAAGTTTATATATTTGAGCAAACTATTATTCTGATAGAAATGTTGTCTAAACTATATCCTGTAAAGGAGTTTCCAGTGGCTGGTGGAATCCCGTCACTAGAAAGGTATTTAGGTAGGTATTTATTGTGGAAAGCAGACAGTGAACCAAGGAAGAACTTTCACAGGATTCACAGTGGTTCAGCTAGCTGCCTTTCACCTCCTCAAGTGAGCTATTTAGAATCTTTCAATGTCTTTATTGTCATCAGATGGAAAAGAAGTTCCTCTTTTCCAAGTCCCCATGTACATGCTCTTTAGGCTTGGGACCACCCCACTCTATAAAGTTCTCTGGAAACCCTATCAGAGCCGACACTAAGGAGGTTATTAATAAAAGTCAGATTTTTTTCTGGTCAGACTTATAAAGGGAAAAACCACAATTTTTTTGTAGAAAAAAAACCTATAATTTTTCAGAATTTATTAAACCCAGATGTGTTAAAAGTCAGAATAAAAAAGTACTCCAACTCAGACCTGCCGAGGTCATGCAGAAGTCAATGGCAGATGTCCTGTTGATATCCTGATTTGCGCAGGGTTTTGTCCAATAATGCGAAGATTTTATGGCTTGCAGGCATCAAATCCGAAAATGTCGCAGGTTTCGGCAACAAAGTCGAAAGATTTGTACAATTCGGATTTTTTCATTATTTTATCTATTTTTATTCGATCTATTTGTTTTCACACACAAGGAAAATGTTTTTGATAAATAGGGGGGAAATTCCGCGTGGCTTTGGTCAGAGTCGTTCTCAGAAAATAGTGAGAACTTTTCAAATTTTGATAAATAAGCCCCATGTGTTTCTGCCACCTTCCTAGACAATTGAAATATTACATTAACTATTTACATTTTTATATCTCATATCTGGTTTTCTATAAACACAACAGTTATGTATGTTTTATACTGTATGTATTCTGCCTTCTATCTCTAATCTGTTCTAGGCTGTGTTAAGGCGATGGAGACTATCTGCTCCAGGTTATGGTAGTTTATCAAGAAGGTCATGATAAAAAAACTAAAATAACTTGTTTCATTGCTATCTAATGCACAATACTACCAAACATCTCATAAGAATTTGATGGTAATTTTTACAAGCTTCTCAATGTGATTCACTTTAGAGATTATGAGATCACCAAAGAAAAACTCACCCACTTTCTATTCATTTCTATGAGATTTTTAGAAGTGTATGTAGGAATGGGTGAACGTAAGATATCACCATTATTAATAGATAGATTAATACGCTTCTTAAAAAAAAATAGAAAGTGAGTGAGTTTTTCTGTGGTGGGCTCTAATTTTACACTTTGATGAGTGTAAAATTAGACACAGATTTGTTTTTTTCTGATGAAAATATTACAATGAGCTGCTATTATTGGAGCCATATGTTTTTTTAGGTTGTTGATAAATAGCACAAAGGCAAAGTATGCAAATTCTGAATTCAATTTCTACTCTTACATTAATATCTTCAGTGTGTTTGGGTAATATAAGAAATAGCAAGGGTAATATGTAAACTTGTGGATAGCCTAAGGCCATTCCCATAATGTACATGCACCTCTGCACATAAGCTTCTTAACAAATATGGGTAGTAGCTGGTATGGTCTGATCAGCTAGTTGAGAAGTATTTTGATGGCTTACCGTGTAATGTAATTAGGTGTAATTTAAATAGGTGTAATTAGGTGTAAGTAGGTGCACACTCTCTTCTAATTTCTTTGTCTTTCTTTTTTTCTCTTTCTTTCTTTCTTTCTTTCTTTCTTTCTTTCTTTCTTTCTTTCTTTCTTTCTTTCTTTCTTTCTTTCTTTCTTTCTTTCTAAACTGTACTTTGTATTTGTAAATTACCCCTTTAGTATCGATAACTAGAATTGAGTTGCCTATTTTTGACAGAATCGATTTCAAATAATACAATGTGATTCCAGTGCTTAGTGGTTTACCTGGAATGCAGGGCAAATGCTAACAATACATTATCTAAATTGGTTCTCTGTGTTGTTTATCATGTCATTAAGTGCCATAAATACTAAACTCAAAAAGATTCTGTAATTAAATTTACAATATGTGCAACTCAGCTGCCCTGATTCCTAAGGGTTATCGTGATCAATAAAATGATTAATTAAATTAAAATGCCAAACCTTTATTTATCATTATACTTTTCATCACCGTAAACTTCTAAAGCCAAATTAACACCATAAAAACATGAGTCATACATACTAGTGGTGCTGTTTAGAATGCCCTCCCACCCCTTGTATGAACATGCTATGATAGATCAATAAACTGGAAAAACAATTAAATGAAACCATTGTGTGCATCACATAACTTGAAAAGTCACTTTATCTTAATTAATGGCACTAGCTTCTATACATTATATGATGTAAATTAAAATGTTGTACTTTTGCTCAGGCTATGGCTCTCCATAGCCAAACAGTTTTGCTCTGCGACTGCCACTTGCATTGTGATTAAAAGTGTTGGATTTGTCACTTTCTTTTTTTATATTTTTTGTCCTGCTTTTATCCTTTCATATTGTCAAGACTAAGGGGCAGATTTATCAAGGGTCGAAGGTAAAATTCGGATTTTTGAGTTTTTCTATGGCCAAAACTGTCAATTTCGACTTGGGAATTGTTAAAATTTGATTCGAGCTTTTTTTTAAAAATTCCAATTCGATTTTCGAAATGTATCATACACTGGCCCTTTAAGAACTCAAATTCGAATATGTGTCACCTAAAACCTGCCAAATTGCTGTTTTAGCCTATGGGGGATGTCCTGGCCTGCCTTCCTGACATTCAAGGTTTTTTTGGAGAAAAAACTCACATCCAATTTTATTCGAATTTGATTCTAGTTGTGGGTCGGTCCCATTCACCCAAGTTTCAAAAATTCAAATTTTACAATAAATTCGACCCGTGATAAATCTGCCCCTTAATCTCATTCCCGACTGCCTGTCTCTGAAATGCTCTGCCTCGAGCTATCAAATTCTCCCTTTCTTTCAAAACTTTCAAACACTGACTGTTTAGGGTAGTGTTTAGTGTATCGTTATTCATCAGACATCAATAACAAACTACAGTTAAACAGTTTCATATTACTTATTTTTCACATGTTGATTGTAAGCTCTTGCAAGTAGAGCCCCTCTGATCCTATTTTTTACTATGTAACCCCTGTTTGTTAAATTATTGTAAGACCCCTGTGCATTATAAATTATTCTAAAGTGTCATGTAACTTGCGGGTGCTATAAAAATAAATAAATAAATGATGATTATGATTATGAAGAAGGGTGTGCATATATTTGTGGGAAAGATTGTCAACTATTGCCTCAGGTAGAGTATGTAAGATGGAACTAATATGATTTGTTCAACAGCTTGAGTTGCTTGGATTTGGCCAAATCTGGGATTCAGTGCATACCTAGTAATGATTATTTGAAAGTCCCAGGTAAAAGTGGTTGGCTTAATAGTTTTTTAAATGAGAGCATGCAGCCTTGAGTACAATGCAAAAGCACACTATTTTGGTCTTTGCTCCAGAACCTTAGGTTCATGGCACATGGGTGTATTTTCAGAGAAGCTCCTGATTGTGATCATATAGCCTGTCATTTACTCTCACATACAAGTCTGAGCAGTCCTCATTGCACTGCACTGCATACACAATGTTACTTCTCTTATGTTACTCCTCGGACTTGTATGTGGGAGAAACTAAACAACCGTTACCAAATGTATGTTGCAGCACAAGAGAGCCAGCTGCTCTGGTCAGGCCATGTACCAAAAGGACACACGTTTGAAGACTGCCAAGTTCACATTTTGGACAGGGAGGAGGATTGGTACAAAAGAGGGGTCAAAGATGCCATATATCTGAAAACGGAAAAAACAAGTCTGAACCGGGGGGGGGGGGGGCAACATCTATAGTCTGCCACATACAATGCTGTTCTGGCACCTCTCTGTGGAAGGTTTAATAGCACCTCATACCTCTAACCATGCTAATAAAATCAACACCTTACCTTCATGAAGTCTTTGACCCAGTGCTGGTTAGTGAAACATCTTCAAGAAAAAAAAATACAACAAGTCCAGTTGATTTGACGTATTACTATAGATATACTTGTTAACAATGCTTAAAGTGGTTATCTTTCATCCTATAAAATATGCATAATGACAGGGGAACACAGCAGGTATAATAATGCGCTGACCAAAACTACTGCTTGTTCTATTACATCAGTAGGCTTTTATTTATTCTGTCCTTCCAAATTTAAGAATCAGCGTCCATATGGTTTTTGCATTTTTTAAATAGCTTTACCATTTTACTGGTATGTACCCTCTCCGCATTTTCAACCACCATTTAGTATAAATAATATTTATGATTCTGATATCACTTTTGCTTTCTACTGTCATTCTGAAGGAAGGAAGTAGTTGCATGTAGGGATGAGTGAATTTTTTTGGCAGGCATGGATTCACAGCCAAATTCTGCATTTCGTCTTCTGCAAATTTTTTCACGAAACTGCAACACACTGCTAAACATTTTGCTGTGACAAAAATGTCACCAATACAAAATTGTCATTGATACAAAAACATCGCCATAATAAAAAACTCCCATTGACTTTAATGCATTTGGACAAAAAAGTCGCTGAGACAAAAAAGTCGCCACAAGAATAACGCCCATTGACTTTAGTGCTTCATAATACTGTATCACAGGGCTGTCCATCTAGAAGCATGTGGGCTAGATGTGGCACTCCAATATGTTTTGGATGTGCATAGGGGCAGGGGTGATCCTGGCCCCTCTGCCACCTGAGGCAGCAGCAGTTGCTGCTGCCCCCCCCCCCTCCCCCGGAAATTCGCTCTTAAAGTACCAGGAGCAGCATTTTTGCTGCCCCTGGTACCTAGTGGGGCGCTGCCGCCTGAGGCGACAGCCTCAACTCGCCTCATTGGCGGAGCACCCCTGCATAGGGGCACCACCGCAGATTCATTTTGTATGAAATCACCATTTGAATATTATCCACCCTTTGAACATAACATATGAGAAATAATTAGCCCACTACATACAAAAAAGTTGGACAGCACGGCCATAGAGTTTATACTAGTTCCAGGCTGTTGGTTACACTTCCAGCACTTTTCAGTTATTAGGAAATTGTTAACAATTGGTAATGCTTGATTTATTGATTCACATAAGGTTCAAAGCAGACTAAAATCAGAAATCAAATCAGTGAATTGCTAATATTTTCTTTCACTGAATATGCACTCTAATATGTACAGTAAAATTATGTCGGTTAATTGAAGACTTTACTCCAGAATTATAATGTCAGTCCATGGCACAGCAAGGTGAATAAAGACATGTCACTATTGCATGTGATGGATTTTACTTGACAGAAGGACAAATAAATGAGGTGATATATAATAAAACAATTAGCAGGAACATCATTTTTGTAATGTTAAAGAAAACCAGCTCAATTTCTGGACCACAATACATTTGTTTCTTGATAAAGCCTATTTGGTTATTTCAGAACTATTAATAAGAAGCAGATAGATCATTAAAAAATCTATATACAGTATAGCTTGACATATTATAGGACTCAAGATATTGTAGAGTAATATCAAGGAACAGGATGAGGAGCATTTTAAACTCTATCAAGGTGCTTCATTTCTTAAAGGGCCTATTTACCTTTTTTTTTTTTAGTTAAACTGTTTCAGATTGTTCACCAGAAATAAAGTCTTTTTGCAAACGCTTTCCATTGTTTACTTTTGACTGTTTCTTCCAAAATGTAAAAAGTTTCAAAAAGTCTGGAAGCTCAGTGATCCAGGTGCAGATTCTGAACTGTTACACTTTACTAAATTAGTTAATTCATTTCTCAGCAGCATCTGTGGAATATTAGCAACCATTCTATCAATTCTAACGTCTGCCTTTAATGAAACTCAGTAATTATGATCAGCAGGGCATAAGATAAGAAATGTATCAATTAGTGTATCATTGTAGAACAGTTACAGACCCGGGCCGGGCATAGCCTATCTATTTACCCTGTTTTTATTTTCACACTGAACTGTTCCTTTAAGTCACAGTCTATGGTGTGTTTAAAGGGTTCTTATCTTTTTACAGTGAAATTATTAGACAAAAGGTAATTTAACTAAGCTGCTGCTGCATTGGTTGGTTCAGTGTGCACTGTATTCTTTGTGGCAAGTAAAAGAAAGCCCTGTACTTAATGGCTGCCATATACTACAGTAATGCCTTTTTTAGCTTACATGTTTGAATGATGTGCAGTATAGGAGGCATTCCAGAGGGTGTCTATGTGTCACCCACCTACCACCCTCTGTTTGCTACTAACACAAATGACGCTGCATACAGAATGATGCAATTCGTTTAATTAGCCTTCAGCTCCAAAATACCAAAGCTTCAGGAACCCACATGCACTACTGCACCAAGGGTAGAAACTATAGCACTCCAGTTTTGAAATTCACAGTGTTTGCTAACTAAACTATTTAGTAGAAAATACATTTTTAAGCTTTATCTTGCACTGCCAAACTCCATCTACAAACTTTAGCCTGTATTAGAGACTTGCATGGGTGTGTTTTTTAAAACCCGCACCCAACCCATATCCCCTTTCCCCAAGCCTGACCCGGACCCCCTTACCTGCCTTCGTCCATGGATTTTCATCTGACCCATTCCCCGCAATGTGCGCACTCCTCCCAGAAGTGACACACCAGTGACCATTAGGCCACTTCAATTTAGCTGTTTCCCCTAAACTGGCCACATGTAGCCCCCCCCCACTGCAAAGGATCAGGTACCTGCGGGCCACCCGCACACTGGGCAAATTAAGAATAATCCGCCCGAGTCCCAATATATTGCAGGTACTCCGCAATAGGATTCCTGCAGGTACCTGCCTCGATGCAGGGCTCTATCTTGTATGATTGACATCCAATCTATGGAACAGGCTATTTATCTAGTGGAGCATAAACTCTACCAAATGTTCCATCGTTGCATAAGAATATTTTGGGAAAAAAACAGGTTTCCTTCCTAGGGCTGCTGTTTTCCTTGAAAAGTGTCAGGGTTACAGAGAGGAATAAGAGATATTACTATATGTCAGTATTCCTGTAAAGCATGTTTAATATTAATGTACTATGTATTAAAACATGCTAAATCAGGTTCGAATAGATGTGTTTTAAGTATTTAGTAATATTCATTGAACTGGAACTCATGTTAACATGATCATTCAGCATTTACAATTCCACTATTATCGCTTTATCATCAGGGGGTAACTCTAGAAGACTTAAGGGAATTCAGAATGTGGTATTAAAGGTGACTTTAATTAATGGGTACTTATTCAGTCGTAGAAAGTGGTTACTTAATAAAAACATGCACTATGATTGCTGCATCTTCACTCTATAGGATAGAAGGCATGTTTTTCAAGTGTTTGAGCATGATAGACTTTTATTCGGCTTTAACACAGCAGACATTTATCGCCCAGTAACTGTAACACCCTGGAAATTCATATAAGAGATGTCAATTACTATGGACCCAAAGTATTTAAGATGAAGGTCTGGAAGAACCAGCAAAGCAAGTCAAGAAAATTCTGAATTACAGGATTACTTAGATTGTATTATAATCAGATAATTATATTTTTAACAATGATTTCTTATTTCTCTGTAATAATAAGACAGTACCTTGTACTTGATCCAAACTAATATATAATGAATCCATATTGGTGGCAAAACAATCCTATTGGGTTTAATGTTTAAATATTAGTTTTTTGCAGACTTAGGGGCAGATTTACAAAGCTCGAGTGAAGGATTCGAATGTAAAAAAATTAGAATGTCTAAGTATTTCTAAGTACTTCGACCATCGAATGGGTCAAATTTGATCGAATTCGATCGAATTGAATGATTCGAAGTAAAAATCGTTGGACCATTCGACCATTTGATAGTCGAAGTACTGTCTCTTTAAAAAATACTTCGACTACATACTTTGCCACTTTAAACCTACCGAGGTTCAATGTTAGCCTATAGGGACCTTCCCCAGCACTTTTCTAACATGTTTTTTGATCGAATAAAAATCCTTCGATCGATCACTTAAAATCGTTCGATTTGAAGCGTTTTTAGATTTAGAGCATTTGCGCTAAATCCTTCGAATTTGATATTCGAATCGAAGGATTTAACTTCGAGGGTCGAATTCGATGGTTTATTAACCCTCGAAATTCAACCCTTGATAAATGTGCCCCTTAATGTTTGGAGATACAAATGGAAAGACCCCTTATGCAGGGCAGCATTTTGGATAAAAGGTCCCATACATATACTAAGAAGAACCCTTTTTATAAAGAGCATTTACAGTAACATAATTAAGTTATTCTGAAGATACAGGTGCCTTTACATTTTCTTCTTTAACATCATAACATATGGAGAGGTCTTCAAAAGTTTGTACACCTTTTTCTTTTAAATCAAATATTTAATAAGGAGTCAGTGGGAAATGTTATGGGTGAGGCACTGGATCAGGTACATATTGGTGGTGGTAGAACAGTGATCTCAGTAATGGAGGGGTATTTTCTTTGCCACCAAGCACAACCAAGTAACAAGAAAAAACATGGCAGGTTTAATCAACTGTATCAGTTCAGACATAGCGATGTTGCAAACAGATATCATGTTATATTTTATTCTTGAATCAGCTTTATTTCCATTTTATATATTTTCTGGTACTAGAGATTAGAAAATCAGTTCAACTTGTTTGAAATGCAGATGTAAAAATATATTATCTTATATTTATCAGATATATCCCATAGAAAGAGCAGCAAAAAAATCTTATGGTTTAATTAAAGTCTATATTTAATTGTTATGGTTTAAATAAATCTTATACTATACATATATGTCATTCATTATCCATAAACTGTAATCCAGAAAGCTCTAAATTATCTAAATTATGGAAAGGCCATCTCCCGTATACTCCCAATATAATCAAATAATTCAAATTGTATTAAGAATAAAAACGGTTTTCTTTTTTCTGTAATAATAAAACAGTAGCTTGTACTAGAGCCAAACTAAGATAGAATTAATTGTTATTGGAAGCAAAACCAGCCTATTCGGTAATCGAAACCGAGGAAAGATCTCTTATGCGGAAAACCCCAGTCCAGAGCATTCTGGATAATAGGTTCCATACCTGTATTTATTTTAAATATGCAAATGTTATGTAAACCATTTAACTTGTTAAAATATGCTTGCAAATAGTCAACATTTCCACAATTAACACTGTCTAGACCCAAATGCTTCCACTCGTGAATATTCAGCTCTATAGTACTACATGATTTCCCCAGTATACCATCTTAGATACTACTACCAACTATCCTTATTCCGTTAAATCAGATTTGTAGACAACCTACGTCATTTCATCTAGTGTTACTAAGACTGGTGAAATAGATGGCAGTGCCAATAATGAATGCATTTCCTAACACGTCAGATTCCATAATGGAATGGATATTACAATAATCAAAAATTGAACCACAGGCGATACCATGCTAATTATAGGAACACAGTTGATTCTGATTAGTAAAAAGGCCCTCTTTCTGACTGACTTTAGTGTGTTCAGTTATAGTCTCATTAGGCCTCTAGTCATAATATAGCCTAAATGTTAAGACAAATGACTTGCTCGTATTTGCTGTAAGATCAATCTAAAAATAAATAATAAATTTCCATGTGAATGCATAAAACATACACAAATATAGTTATTTACATCTGGAAGTCACTTTTGCCATCTAAAGCGCAGACAGATGTGTCAAGCTCAATAATTAGGTGTTTGTAATTAATAATATAATTCTAAGATGCAAATATCTATCTTTTGCTAGGAAAATGCTTCTGTTGTTTGCGTAAATGACTGTTTCTCGTGGGATAACATATGTTTTCTAGGCAAAGATAGCTGAGTAACTCATTACAATTAACACCTGTATAGCTTTGTTGTTTGGCCAAATGGTTCCACTCTATTTTTCATATATTCAATTTCTTTGTCTTTAGCGTTTCTTTCGAAAGCCCTGTCTTCTGATTAGGGGGCAGATTTAGTTACTGGCGAAAAGTCACCAGCGTCCAATTCGCACCCAGCGCCAAACTTCGCCAGGTGAAAATTAGTTCAGACAACGCCAATTCACTACAATGCAGAGTTTCATTCTGGGCATCGAACGCTGGTGACTTTTCTGCTACCAGTACTTAGTCAAAGCGAAGATATGCTAGCGTTGATTTCTGCCTAGCAAAAAGTCGCTAGAGATCTAGCGCTCAGGTTCATTTGCATAAGGCGGGAAATTTAAAGTTGTGTGGACTTCTTTATGTTATATGTTGCAGCACATACTTTACATTTACACTGTTTATTACACATGTCCATGTAACATTAATAAAGACAGTAGAGTTGTTATAATAGTTGTTATAATGCCCTACACATGTGCCCACTGTTAATGTTCCATATGTTAGAAAGTGTATGGAGAAAACCAGTTATAAAAGGATATCACTCTGAAAAAAGGAAAAGTCGCTAGCGTTTTTTGAACTTTGATGCATTTTCCATATGATGTAAGTCAAGAGTGAGTTTATTGTCATTTCATCCATATACGTTTATACAGTACACAGTGAAACAAAACAACGTTCCTCTAGGACCATGGTGCTACACACAACATAGATGTACCAGAAACCAGACAAAAAGTGCTAGTGCAAAAATATGCAACTCCTGCAAGACAGGACAACATAGTGCAGGGACAGGACAAGACAATGTATGTACTCCATTGCACTTCTCCTGCTCTGAACTGGTGAAGGCAAGTCTGCCGAAAGAGGAAATGTTCAGTAAAATCCACATTTAAGTGAATTAGCGGAGTAACGTCCATTCGCAGAGCGATAGAGTGCGAATGAGCGATGGCGCCTCTCCTGCCATCGAATTGGCATCTGTGCCCATTAATAAATTGCCAATGAACCTGCGGGTGGTAATGCTGGCGAACTGTCGCCAGCATTTGCCACTTCGCCCTTTAGTAAATCTACCCCTTGGTCTTTAGCCTTCCCAGTGGCATGTTTATGATTGAATATATCTGTTGTTTCTAGGCATTTCATCCTTGTTCCACCAAGTACCACTCTGTGTTTAATGACTTGACTGTACTGCTGGATCCTTTGTTGGTAATAATTAAACAAAGGAAGAAGGAGTTTACTATAGCCTCTAGGAGTAACTCCAAAATTGTCTCTGTAGCTGAAGTCCCAACTGTTTGCAATGTCCTTTAATGTTCCTTATAAACTGTCTTCAGGTCTTCTTCATTTTCAGATATGCAGAGTCAAGTGAACAGAATATAGAAGTTTATTCCATGTAGATGTTTCTTCCATTTATCTCAATACTCATTTGTATCCAGCCTTACTCCCCTCTTGAATTCTATAGACTGAATAAGTATGCTGATAGAGTACAACCTTCACTGAACCCATCTAAAAACAAATGCTCTGTAAAAACTACAAATCTATTGTTATTTCTACTTTTTATTACTCATCTTTCTATTCAGGGCCTCTCCTATTCATATTCCAGTCTCTTATTGAAATCAGTGCGTGGTTGCTGGGGTAATTTGGACTCTAGCAACCGAATTGCTGAAATTGCAAACTGGAGAGTTGCTGAATAAAAAGCTAAATAACTCAAAAACCACAAATAATAAAACATGAAAACCAATTGCAAATTGTCTCAGAATATCAGTTCCTACATCATACTAAAAGTTAATTTAAAGGGGAACAACCCATTAAATATACTGTAGTAGCTCTGATAGCTTCATAGCTTTTTTGTCTTTATGTAACATAACATTGGATACTTCCACTAAAACTTGGTAGTGATTAATATGCCCACAAAGTTGCCAAGTTATATGGCGATATTCTCCCAAAACACTGTGCTATCCTTGAACTGCTCATTTTATACTTTCTAATTTCAAGATTTCCTTAAGGATGTTCAATTGATACACATCATTTCAATTCAAATATTCAATTTGCTTAAAATAAGTCCATTAACTCAACATTCACAATCCCCAAGGGCAATTTTTGATGAGTCTTGAGATTGGTTAAATTATTCATTAACTTTTGTCAAAATATGCCAGATGACTCTTTAATTTAATCATATACTGTATTAGGGATATTCCAGTTCCAAGGCATACTGTACAAAAAATATGCACATATAAACCATGCTCCAGACATCTAGTATTATATTCCCTTTAATCGTGTATTGGTATTTTGCTTCATCAGTGGGCAAAAAACAATGTTTTTTCTAAATATTTAGGAACATGTTATGTTAATAGGAATCTAAATTAAAGGGTAACTGGAATGGAGTTTCCCAAATGAGTTCTTTTGAGAGCTTTCAGTTTGAAAACCTGGAATTGGGTAGAGGAGTGATTGACTCATAGGGGTATACTTACTGTAAGGTGAAAGTTAAAATTTTATGTATTTTCACCAAAAATTTGCTAAAAAGAAAAATAAACTTTGCATTGTTGAAAATTCTCTTTGCAATGGAGAACATTTTCTTTTTGCCAGTTTGCTCAAAGTAATCAAGCTTTGTCAAAGGCTTGATAAAGCTTGATCACTTTGAGCGAAACGCTCACAAGGCACAAGTTATATTAGCGGTTACGTTGGGCATCAGAACTTTGCAAAGTGAGTCGTGCTACAATGCAGTGGTTGGTAACACAGGGATAAGGCACCAATACTCGCTCCTGATATAAATGCTGCCAACCTCAGTTTCCCCAGTACATTCCTTCTTCGCACCTTACCCCTAATTTTTTTATAAAAAAAATGTTTTTTGGTGGACATATTTTTTTTCTTTTTTTCATGATTAGATTAAAATGTATGTTTCCATTTGTTCAATTAAGTCTTCGAGACACAATAAGGTGGGAGGGTGCAGCTGTATGGGTCATTCTTTTTTCTTTTTCCTCCTTATGTGACTTCTACATTACCTTGACAGCTGTTGATGACAATATGCCCCCATAAAGGAAGGTTTATTTAAAGGAAAACTATACCCCCCAAACAATGTAGGTCTCTATAAAAAGATATTGCATAAAACAGTTCATATGTAAAATCCTGCTTCATGTAAATAAACCATTTTCATAATAATATACTTTTCTAGTAGTATGTGCCATTGGGTAATCATAAATAGAAAATTGCCATTTTAAAAAATAAGGGCCGCCCCCTGGGATCGTAGGATTCACTGTACTCACAACCATACCAACAAACCATACATATTAGGTCACATGAGACAATTAACAGACAGAGTTGTGTCTCTTGCTTCCACACTTCTTCCTTTTACAGTTAGAGTTGTAGTATTTCTGGTCAGGTGATCTCTGAGGCAGCACAGAGACCATCACGAAATGGTGGCTCAAGGCAAGAGATGTAAAAGGGCAATATTTACTTAAATATATATTCCAGTTTGGTAAGATTCTTTAATATGCCAGTTAATATGATATGAACTATCTGTTGCTTAAGTGTTCATTTTGGGGGTATAGTTTTCCTTTAAGTAAACTGAATGTCTTCACCTACTGAGTTTAGTCAAATGGTATTTCTACTAGCTAACTAGTAAGTGTTAGAGGAGGAGTATTAGGAAAGACAATGTTATAAGATACTTTGCCCCATGTCTAATAAGCAGCATCAGGTCTACAGCTGAGCTCACCCAAAGGATCCCCCCACACACACCCAGACAAGCGAGCAAAACACTACTGCTCTCTCCTCTAGGGTGGGCTGGGAAACTTCTTGCCTGTTCTTGAGCACTGACTCTTTTGAGCCTTTTGTAAGCATTTCTTTAACATTAGCGAGAACCAAGCAAATCATCAACGCAATGAATTGACGGTCCTTGTGCGTGAAAATAGTGTTGACAGTATTGACAAATTGTTTTGCGAATATGTTATGCACATAAATATTCACAATTTACGATTATGCCATGCTTAAAAAACTCTTATGGACATTTGCAGCACAAATAAAAATTCACAATTTTGTTTGCACATTAAATACACCACAACGGTTCTAAATATAATGACTGAAAATATAACTTGACAAATTATGTAATATTTTTGGATAGGCTGTGAGCCACTTAATCGTCTCATTAATTACTGTTAATTTTTCAATCCTTATGTAACATTTATTCTAAATTATACCCTATAATTTCATTTAGTGATCTTTTTTCTCTTTGAAAGTAAAAGAGGTGCTTCACTTTTAGTATTTTGCATACAGTGCTTACATTTTGCCTTAATTATTTGCAATAAAATAACATGTTGTTCAGCAGCTTTCCGGTTTGAAATGCAAACTATCGAGTTGAGGGTCGAATGGGAAAGTGCAAGAATATACACTAAAAACCATCTTTAAATTGACTAACAAAGTCAAAGTCTATGAAAAAATCCTTCTAACATATACATATACTTTAAGGTTTTGCTTTCTTTGGAGAAAAAAAAGAATGGGTTCGATTATGTTTGATAGAGAGTCAGGATAGAATACAAGCAATATGTGCAGCCAGGATATTTAAGAATGTGATTCCTATTATTTCATTTCATGATGTCTGGAGGCATTGTGTTGGAAGCATTCAATTTAAGTAAGAAGTATTACATATTTATATTACATTATAGTTACAACCAGTAAAACCTTTGATTAAAGCAAATATTTTGGGAAGAGTGAGGAATATTAATTTTTTATCCAATTTAGGTTGTAATTGAAAATAATTACCTTTGTGAAAAAATCCCTTGTCATAATATATGTCTGAATGTTGCCTGTGGGTTCTTTTTTTATTGACAGTTATTTCATGTTTCTGGAACCCCACTGGGATCTATCCGGAGGATATATTACAAAAATATAAATGATTGAAAAAGAATCATTTCACATTCCGTAACATATATGTAGATTTTCATTCTTTTTTTGGTGGTATAATTGAGAGATCCCATATTGCAAACAGTGAATATGCTGCAATAAATGAAATGGGTTGTTCTCATTTGAGTTAGGGGGTTATTTATCAAAATCAGAAAAGTTCTCACTATTTTCTGAAAACTACTCTGACCAAATAAAAATTTTTTTATTTTTTTTACAAAAAATTTAGTTTTTCCCCTTTCAAAGTCAGATCAGAAAAATCAGACTTTAATATATAACCCCTTAGTATGATGTAAATAGTTTGAGACAATTTGCAATTGGTTTTCATTTTTTTTTTTTTTTTGTGGTTTTTGATTGGGTTTTGTTTTTTACTCAGTCCAAATGCAGTCCAAATTACCCTAGCAAGAATGCATTAATTTGAATAAGAGACTGGAATATGAGTAGGAGAGAACCTGAATAGAATGATGAGTAATACAAAGTTTCAATAACAGTTGTAAGTATAGTGTCACAGAAATTTGTTTTTTAGATAAGGTGAGTGACCCCTTCTGAAGCTGGAAAGAATCAGAAGCCAACAAATAATTCAAAAACAATTTAAAAAATAAATAATGATGACCAGTTGATAAGTTGCTTAGAACTGGCCATTCTATAATATACAAAAAGTGAACCACAATAAAGCATGAAGAAAACAACTTAGCTCCAAGATGTAGGTTTTTTTTTTTTTTTTTTTGCTCAAATAAAGGCTTTTATTATTTTTAGCAATTGGTCATCTCCAGAATGTAGGTTGGACCATGCATTGGTACAAGGGTGATTCTAGCAGTTAAAGCTTAGCTTAGACAGGGCGCTGTAAATTTTTTATTTGCTTCATTCACAAATTGTAGCCTAACATTGCTTCTAGCTACCATTCTGAGTAAGGAACTACAGGTATAGGGCCTGTTATCCAGAATGCTTGGGACCTGGGGTATTCTAGATAACTTATTTTTCCATAATTTGTAATTCATACCTTAAGTCTACTAGAAAATCGGATAACAGATCCCGTACCTGTACTGATATATGTATGTTATCTGCAGCTTGAAAGTGTGTATGTGTTTAGTATTGCACAGTGCCACAGTACTATATTTTGGTAGACTATTTGGTCTCCCCATATTGCTCCATTAGTTTGTAGAGAGGCTCTGTAGACTAAAGGGGTAGTTTCTTTGTAGAGAAGCTCTGAATACCAAAGGGTTCCTTTGAACACACAAATGTAAAGATAAAAAAATGGTTGATGACAATATAGTATAGGCAAATTCTATATTTCAGATGAAAACAAGGACATACCACCACATCACACTTAAAAGACGAATGTCCTACATATATAAAAAGCACCTATTTGTTTACAATATGGTTACAGACATATGAGAACTGCAGTTGTAGCCATTCAGGAACAGTTCCAAAAATATTTAGTACTGAAAAGAAATGTTTATCCCAATTCTCATACTATTCAACCTTTAAGCCTGCATTCCAGTAGTATCTAGGAGAGCAAATAGGCACTTTCAATAAGGTTTGAGAATTTCTGCCCTATGTGAATACGGAGCTTCCTGCCCCAATATTGCTCTGTATTTTGCATAGCTGGAGAAAATATCATAAAACTACGTCTATATGAATCATACTTATCCCTGTATCCAACTGGCTGTAACTAGCAATTTCTGGATCAAGGCAAACTCATATTACAGAACTACAGTATACTTAGTTTTGGTGTATAGAAGACATATTTTAGAACTAATATGGTGAGACTGATGTGGAAGAGAAATGTATAGCTAGACTGATAGCCTGTATCTTCAACTTGACATGATAAAAGGTTAATTCGATTTGAAATTCCACCATTGAAACATGGCTACAAGTCAAAAGGTTAGAACAGTGAAATAAAAAATACAACATAAAATTGTTAAAAACATCACATTTTCTATGAAACAAACAGATTTGTTTCAAAGGTTCAGTAAGGGTTTGACCCATTACAGTCAGGAAATCACAAAAGAACATGTGCACAAATTGTTGAATTTTTCACGGATGTTATATTTTTAGAGCTTGTGTTAAAGTAAAAAAAAATCCCAGTATTGACAATGCACATTCTTTTGTATATGTACATGTATTTGTTTTGATTTCTGCTTATTTAACACTACTTTCTTATTTCTAACCCTTTAATATGACATGACTATATGATGGCAAACATTTAACTATTAGAAACAAAACTGAAACAAATTAGATTGGAAGGTGACCCAATGTAACAAGCTAACTAGTTCAGGTAACTGTTATAAAAAGTATCTAAAACGTAACCTTTAATGATTGTTCCAATAAAGACACAGCATATTGAATTCATAGCAGTGCAGGACCATGTCCCTAAAATAACACAAACTTAAAAACATGTGCAGGATGGAGCGATGGTGGGTGAAGTAATTAGTTTTTTTAGAATTCTAATATTCATATTCAAAATTCATATTCGCTCATGGCACAGTGTGGGTTAAATTATTGGGCTCCAGTGGCAACCAGTACCCTCCCTTCCACCCTTACCTTCATTCAAATTCTACCTATCTATGTTGGGAAGAGTGGGAGCTAACCACACCACCTTCCACGCTGCCCAACGTGTTTCGCTGTTAGACAGCTTTGTCAGGGGCATAAGTGACTTATGACTTATGCCCCTGACGAAGCTGTCTAACAGTGAATTATTGGTGTCTCTATTTTAGCTTGTTTTTATAGCATGCTTTATTGGCTTCCTTGTACCTGATACACATTTCAGCTGTCCTGGCTAACTTGAAAGCCATATAAGCACTTTTTTTCTTACCAACCTTGACACCAACCAGGCCCGGATTTGTGACGAGGACACAAGGTGCTGGGTTTAGGGCGGCAAAAATTAGGGGCGGCATGAAATATGGGAACCTGTCCATCCTCATTCAACTGCGCCATTCGCCGGTGTTTACATGCATGTGCGCGCATGTGTGCCTGCCTCGGTGCATGTACCCACAGCAGCGTCATCAGGGTTGTGGGCGGTCGATCGGACTAAGGGTGCCCGCCCGAGTAATCTGGCCCTGACACCAACACTTGAAACTTCCATAAAATCTTTTCTTTGCAATGACTTTCCTTGTTTACAAAGGAAACAAACTGACATGTATATTTATTAAGCAACATTTTAAATACATTCTATTTTTGTTTTAACCCTGTGAGAAGCCTTTCCTAGTTTATACTGCATGTTGCAGATGCCCTTATGCTGGCAAAGTTTGCAAGTCTAAAATTGAGTGTTTTAGTTACTCCCTTATAGAGTTGTTTCTGTTACCTCAAAGGAGACCATGTTTTAATTACTGCTTACCCACACAAATGCTTGAGATGAGTTATTATAGGTATGGAATATATTATCCACAAAACTAAGAATTTTGGAAAGATTATCTCCCATATTTATTGAATTATACAATTCAAAATTGTTTTCTCTTTTATCTCTATAAACAAATCAGTACTTTGTACTTGATACTAACTAAGATAAAATTAATCCTTGTTCATGAAAAAACTTTGCTATTGCTTACTTTTTCTGACTTGGCAACCCCATTAACCCAGTCAATGTCTGGATAATTGAAGTCACCCATAATAATAACTTGACCTAGTTGAGCGCCTGCCTCTATTTGAAAAAGTACCTGGGCTTCATTCTTGTCACTGATATGGGGTGGTATGTAGCAGACAACAATAATAATTTTCCCAGCTTCCCCAGTACTATTGCTATCCCTGGTAATCTCATTAGAGCAAAGCTTTAACTCAGGCTTTATATAAAGACAAAATCCTCAACCCTTTTTAATCCCCCTGTCCCTCCTAAAAAAAGGTGTAATCATTTAAATTCTTAGCCAAGACATGTTTCATCCCACCTGCTTTTCATAGGTCATCTCTGCTGGATCCAGGGCCAGAACTAGAGGTAGGCAGAAGAGGTGCATGCCTAGAATGCACTTTTGTTCACATGTGCATGTGTGTGTGTGTGTACACGCAGGGGGGCTACATGGTTGGCCAGGTTGCCTGGGCCCCCTACCATCCCAGCACGGCACTGGTTGAATGTCCCAGGGAACTACGTTTACTGTATGCCTTTGCATGGATATCAACCCCCTTTCAATAAATGACTGTAGTTATTATACTTTGGTATATGACTGACAAAGAGCCAAACAAAGTAGGCAGCAAACAAGTACCTGGAAAGGCTGTTATTGCAGGTCTGTATATATGTTTATATGTAAAAGGTACAATTGTAAGCTATTATGTATTATTAACAGTGCAGTTTTCAATTTGCTTTCAGTTTCAGGATGAAAGGACTTTACTGTTTGTCTTCACACTTCAAACTTCAAAATTAATTTTGCATTTTTACATACATTAGAATATTAATTAAACATTACCAAGTAGAGAGACCTTCTATAATTCCCAAAAGGAACAGACTGTTTAAACTGTTTATCTTCAGAAAATGAATCATTCCACTTTATCAGTGATCCACAGGAGAATGCACAAGTGGCTGCAAATGAAGGCCGCATGATACAAACAGTTTTGTTAGGGACTTCATTCTGTACAGGCTGGGCTCTTTTTACTAACCTTTTTCAAATTTGCCCCAGTGCAGTAATACATCTGCAATCATCTTTAATCAGATCATTATAGACTACCGCAGGGAAAACAAATCTCTACTGGCATGGGTTGCTGCACTGGGTCATAAATGCCAACTGTTCATAAATGAGGCTCAGTTTTTTTTGGTTTAAAAATTTTTTGCAAAGATCAAAATTTGACTATTTTTATAAGTATCTATAAAAAAAATAATTGCAGCCACTAAGGCATTAGACAGGAGTTGAATGACATAAGTGTCTCTTGAAAATCTGGTTCTTCCTCCATTGAAACAGGAAACCAAATTTAAAAATTGTGAAAAGCAGGTCAAATGTAGTAAAATTGTATTCTCCCTGAAAATTGTATTCTTCCTGCTGAAATTTTTAAAATATAACTCTTACTGACGTTTATTTGACAATGATAACCTTTCGAGCTTTTAGATGCTGATTTTTTTTGTGTATAAGGAGCTATTTATTAAGTCAGGTTTTTAAGGGGAAAAATCTGAATTTTTAGAGAAAAATTTTGATTCAAATTTATTATGCTCCAAAGCTGCTAAAAATCCAAATCCGAAAATACTCCAGCTGAAACCTGTAAAAGTCATATAAAAGTCGATGGCAGATGTCCCTTTTACAATTGGAAGATGTTTTTTGCCTTCATGATTTTTGAGGGTTTTGGGCTGTTTGCCGATAGTTTTAATTCGAAAATCCAAAAAAACTGAAATTTTCAGGGGACAATTTCGAAAAAGTCACACAATTTGAATTGTCGTGACTTTTCCTGCACATGCAATATCCATTTGGATTTTTTAGTAAAATAAGCCAAATCATAGTTGGGAGTTAGGTCAAATTATTATTTTCAAATAATGCGAGAAGTGTAAGTTTTAATAAATGCCCCCTGTGATGTTTGGGGATCACAGCGGGGTTTTTTTCACCAAACATGCAGGCCACTCCACGTTAAAGGAAACATTTAGTTTATTTTCTTCAGTTCACATAAATCTCTCACAGACAAGCAGTGGCATAAAAATCAAAACAGCTTCAGTTCAGCAACAAATAAGTCCCAACAAAAGAGCCGTGTACTTGCCAAGAAAACTTGCAGTGTCCAGTCTGCCGGGAGTGAACTCCCTAGTCTTTTAGAAAAGAACTTTCTCCAACTCCACAGTGAGTAGCCACCCATGAAAAACCAAACTTCTCTGTTTAACACAGCAGTGAGTTTCCACCCCCTCTCACCTGCTGCTCACCTCCATTAAACACCCCTTGGATGTCCAGCCCACCTCTGGCTGGTTAACCCCATGGTGTCTTTTAAAGAGGTAATTTTGAAACCTAAAGAATGGGGATATATACCGGTCATCTACAATATATCCCCCCCAGCTTCTACATATCCCCCCCCTCTGCCTCAACCCAGGGGAGGTGGAGGCACCAGAAGAGCCCAAACAATGGACTCGGGAAAGAGCATCAGCATTCAGGTGCTGTTTTCCGGGTCTGTGCTCTACCCTAAACTTGAACTCCTGGAGTGCCAGGAACCACCGTGTTACTCTGGCATTTGCTCCTTTTTTCTGCTTCATCCATGTGAGTGGGGCATGATCAGAAACCAGCCTGAATCTTCTACCTAAAAGGTAATAACGGAGCGAGTCCAAGGCCCACTTGATGGCCAGGCATTCTCGCTCAACTATTGCATAGTTTTTCTCTGCTGTAGTCAACTTTCTACTGAGGAACACCACGGGATGCTCTTCCCCATTAATGACCTGTGATAATACAGCTCCCAAACCTACATCTGAAGCATCGGTCTGGACAATAAATTCCTTGGAGAAATCTGGAGCCACCAAGATGGGGTGATTACAAAGTGTGGACTTGAGCTCCAGAAAGGCCTTTTCAGCATCAGTGTTCCACTCAATCATAATTGACTTACGACCTTTAGTCAGGTCTGTTAATGGAGCAGCTATAGTGGCAAAATCGGGGACAAACCTACGGTAGTACCCAACTATTCCCAGGAAGGCTCGTACCTATTTTTTTGTTTTAGGGCGGGGCCAGTTCTGGACTGCATCTATCTTATTTAACAGGGGTTTTACTAGCCCTCTTCCAACGATGTACCCAAGGTACCTTGCCTCTTCCATACCTAGGGCACACTTTTCTGGGTTCACTGTGAATCCTCCCCTCTCTCAAGGAGTCAAGAACTGCCTGGACTTTAGGCAAATGGGACTCCCAGTCCCTTCTAAAGATGACAATGTCATCCAGGTAAACGGAGGTGTACCTGTGATGGGACCTCAAAAGCTTGTCCATTGCCCTTTGGAACGTAGCGGGTGCTGTTTGTAAACCAAAGGGCATTCTCCTATATTGAAAATGGCCATCTGGAGTGGAAAATGCAGTTTTCTCCCTTGCTGCCTGAGTTAGGGGTATTTGCAAATACCCTTTTGTGAGGTCCAAAGTGGTGATATACCGGGCAGGACCCAACCTCTCTATAAGTTTGTCTACCCGGGGCATGGGATAGGCATCAAATTTGGAAATTTCGTTGAGTTTTCGGAAATCATTGCAGAATCGCAGAGAACCGTTGGGCTTGGGTACCAACACAATAGGACTCGACCATTCACTCTGTGACTCTTCAATAACTCCTAATTCCAACATTTTTTTACCTCCTCTGAGACAGCCTTCCGGCGAGCCTCTGGAATACGGTAAGGCTTTAGACACACCTTTACTCCCGGCTCTGTAATTACGTCATGCTCTATGACATTAGTGATCCCAGGCAAATCAGAAAAAATATCTTTGTTTCTCTGCAGAAACTCCCTGACTTGCTGGGTCTGAGCTTTTGACAATGCTGTTACCACACGGACACTGTCAGCACCAACCTGAGACTCAAGTTTCCCACTAGCCAGTGCCGAAACTGGTTCTCTATCCCTCCAAGGCTTTAACAAATTTATGTGATAGATTTGGTAGGGCTTTCTCTTACCCGGTTGGTGAACCTTATAGTTCACCTCACCCACTTTTTCTACAATTTCAAATGGGCCCTGCCACCTGGCCAAGAATTTGCTCTCTACAGTGGGAATCAACACTGCTACTCTATCTCCCACCTGGAATTGCCTCACTTTAGCGGACCGGTTGTATACCCGGCGCTGAGCCTCTTGGGCACTTTGCCTTCCTTAATCAGTGGCATCACTCCTGCAATTCTTTCCCTCATTTGAGAAACATATTCCAAAACACTTTTGTGGGGAGT
Source organism: Xenopus laevis (assembly GCF_017654675.1). Taxonomy (NCBI): domain Eukaryota; kingdom Metazoa; phylum Chordata; class Amphibia; order Anura; family Pipidae; genus Xenopus; species Xenopus laevis. Next base: position 39,807,204 of record NC_054380.1, read on the forward strand.
AGCTTCACTCTCCCAAGCCTCCTTTACAATATCAAGCAGTCCCCGGGGCCTGCGCCCGTACACCAACTCAAAGGGGGAGAAACCTGTGGATGCCTGAGGCACCTCTCGAATTGCGAATAAAAGAGCAGGTAATAAACAATCCCAATCCTTACCATCTTTTTGCACCACCCGCTTAAGCATTGTTTTTAAGGTCTTATTAAAACGTTCAACCAAGCCATCTGTCTGAGGATGGTAGACAGATGTATGTAACTGCTTTATCTGGAACAAGTTACACACACCGGCCATAACCTTTGACATGAATGGGGTACCCTGGTCAGTGAGTATCTCCTTTGGGAAGCCTGTCCTTGAAAACATTAGGAACAGCTCACGGGCAATGGCTTTAGATGTGGCATTCCTTAAGGGAATAGCTTCCGGGTATCGGGTGGCGTAATCAAGGATTACCAAGATATACTGATGCCCTCGGGCAGATTTTACCAGGGGACCTACTAAGTCCATGGCTATACGTTCAAATGGTACTTCGATAATGGGTAAGGGCACCAAGGGGCTACGAAAATGAGAAGCCGGGGCTGTTAACTGGCAGGTGGGACAGGACGCACAGTAGGTTTTTACTTCAGACTTTAAACCTGGCCAGAAAAACCGGACTGTGATTCTTGCTTCGGTCTTCTCTGCCCCCAAGTGTCCACCCAGGGCATCATTATGCGCTAGGTCAAGTACCATTCGTCTGTATGGCCGGGGAACTAACAATTGTTCAACAACCTCCTCACGGACCTTGGTGACTCTATAAAGCAGATCACTATTTACAGCAAAGTGTGGCCATCGGTTATCTGCACCTGGTTCTTGGGGAACACCATATATCACCACCACCTGTTCTCTAGCATTAACTAAGGTGGGATCCTGCATCTGGGCCATGCTAAAGGCTCCCCTTGACACATCCAGATCAGGAGATACGGGATTTGATGAATCATTCTCATCATCCTCCCCTAGCATTACCTGTAATGGAGAGAAATCCCCCCCCCCCTCAGAGGACAGTTCGGTCTTCTGACTGGGATCCTCTATTGCCTTATTACTTTTCTCCTGAGTTTGGGGCAGTGACACATCATCATTTTGAAAATCATACATCACATCATTTTCAATATCACTGCGTATATCAATTATCACATCCCTTGGGTTATGGGGACCCAATCCCACCCTCAAGTCAGTGGTTTCCTTCCCCACACTTTCCCACAAATCCCAGAACTTTGGAAAGTCACGTCCCAAAATAGCGGGGTGCGACAGTTTACTCACCACCCCAACTTCATGCACAATGGATTCACCGGCAATAGTGATGGTCACTGGGACTAGCGGGTAGGACCGGATATCCCCATGGATACAAATTACCCTGAGTGATTTGGCTACTGGTTTGAATTCTCCAATAACACTGTCTAGTACCAGGGTTACCATACTCCCCGAATCTAGGAGAGCCTTGAGGAATCTGATTGATGTAAACATCACACTCAAATTGCCCCTCAAACAAGTCAGGGCATGCAGTGTAAACTTTCTGTGCATAACAGGAAAGCTGGGTGATAGCCCCACACTCCATGGTCTCGTCTTTCTATGGGCACTGTGCTCTGGTGTGCCCCCAGGCTTGACACTTCCAACACTGCACGTTCCCCCCTTTCCAGGGTGAAGGGGTATCTGTGGGTGCCCCTTGTTGTGCCGGTGATGGCACTTCTCCACTTTCTTTCACAATAAGCCTAGGACTCTGCGAGGAACTTTTCCTGGCCGGTGTAGATTTCTCCGGACGTGAAATGGCGAATGGTCGCTGACGGTTGGGAGCAAGTAGTTCCTCGGTAGCCGTGTACCTCTCAACCATCTTGACCAGATGATCCGCTGTTTTGGGGTCCCCATGACTCGCCCAACGCTGTAGGTCAACAGGGAGGGACCGAAGGTACCGATCTGTCACAACTCGCTCCACAATCTGTGGTCCATTCAGATCCTCGGGTTGCAGCCACTTCGTGGCCAAATGGATAAGGTCGTGCATCTGTGACCTAGGTGGTAGGTTGGTTTGATATTTCCACCTGTGTACCCTTTGGGCTCTGACTGCAGTGGTTACCCCTAGGCGGGCCAGGATCTCTGCCTTTAGCCGATCATAATTCATGGCGTCATCTGGGTTAAGATCATAATAAGCCTTCTGTGGATCGCCAGACAGAAATGGAGCTATTAGGCCAGCCCATTTATCTCGGGGCCACCTTTCTCGCTCTGCAGTCCTCTCAAAAGTGGCAAGAAACGCCTCCACATCATCCGTGGGACTCAACTTTTGGAGAAAATAACTTGCCCAGGTGGTTACCTGGTTCCCCTGAGCCACGGCAACGGACTCCCGTCCTGGAGCACATTGCTGTACAGTCTCAGCCAATGCCTTGGCTTGGGCAATTGTAGCCTCGTGTAAGGCGGTGGCTTGTAAAGTTACAGACTCTCGCAAAACAAGCAACTGAGCATCTGTGGAGTGCTGTTGAGATACCATGGCCGATAGCTGGGCCTCAAGGCTCTTTTGCTGAGCATCTGTAGCCTGCTGCTGCACGACCATGCTCTGCTGTAGCTGAACTGTAGCTCAAGCCAGTTGCTGCAACAGTTCCTCCATCTTAGCAAAAATGGGTTACTGGCTCTTTAAATGTCAGTTTTCAGTGAGAGAAGAAAAAAAATGTCTTTACCCTTCGGTAGTGCCTGCCCGCATCCGAGCACCAGTTGTGATGTTTGGGGGATCACAGCGGGGTTTTTTTCACCAAACATGCAGGCCACTCCACGTTAAAGGAAACATTTAGTTTATTTTCTTCAGTTCACATAAATCTCTCACAGACAAGCAGTGGCATAAAAATCAAAACAGCTTCAGTTCAGCAACAATTAAGTCCCAACAAAAGAGCCGTGTACTTGCCAAGTAAACTTGCAGTGTCCAGTCTGCCGGGAGTAAGCTCCCTAGCCTTTTAGAAAAGAACTTTCTCCAACTCCACAGTGAGTAGCCACACATGAAAAACCAAACTTCTCTGTTTAACACAGCAGTGAGTTTCCACCCCCTCTCACCTGCTGTTCACCTCCATTAAACACCCCTTGGATGTCCAGCCCACCTCTGGCTGGTTAACCCCATGGTGTCTTTTAAAGAGGTAATTTTAAAACCTAAAGAATGGGGATATATACCGGTCATCTACAACTTATCCCCCCAGCTTCTACACCCCCTAAAAATTTGCATTTTTTGCCACAATAAAGTAGAATTGCAGTAAAAACTTGAATTTGAATGTTGATACATTTGCCCATATAATTCTATCTCAAACAGGTTAATATCCTTATGCCATGTTTGAAGTAGACTAGTGAAATAAATACAGTATAAAGCCACAAGTGATGCGCAGGTGTACAGATAGTCAACCTACATGCAACCTTATACCCATATGCCCAACCGTGATCACTTGCAGGAGCGCAAGGGAGCTGTGTCAATGACTAAAGCAGCAGTGCTGAATGGTTGCCATGGGTGGCAAAAAGTAGCTCCTGGTACCTTTAAGAGCCAAATTTCAGTTTTATAAACTGGTAATCCAGCTTTACCAGTGTGAGAGAGTGCATTTGCCCTCTCCTCAGTAGCATTGCAGCCTCCCTCCAGACCTCTCCACGGCCAGCGGCCATCTCTTTTGTCTGACCCGCCCACCAATAAAAAACAGTAGGCGTTCTCCAGCACAATCTCCTTGTGTTGCTTGCTGGAACACTTGGGTGCGCATCATAGTGCTGGTAGTGAGGCACGCGTACACATTGACCTGGCATTTTTAGAAAATAACCACCTACTGTTTTTTTATTGGTGGATGGGTGGGCGGGTCAGGCTGAAGAAAGCAGAAGCTGCTGGCCGTGAAGGATTTCTGTACAAGTGAACTGAGCGGATTGTGGGAGAATACATTACAGGCAAGGTAACAGCTATTAGAGCATCAAAACCGGTAAAAAAATGCATTGCAATTACAAATAGCATTATAATCATTTCCCAAAGCCTAGGAAAGATTATAGATTTCGACCATAGATCCCCTTTAACTATTTACTATATATTTACTATTAAACAATATTTTTAATGCCATATAAAACAGATTATATCAATTGGTTCCAAAGGGTGTTTCACATGGTTATCTGAGCCCAAAAATAGAAGAGTGTCAGACTAGGGGGGTCTGGGCACACTGGGGGCTGCCATATCAGGAGCCTGCACACCACCCCTGGGCCCCACCACCTCCATGGACCCACACCCCAGCCGCAACCCCCTTTCACCACCTTCTCCCCCTGCCAGTGTGCCTTCTTATCTCTTCATGCGTTTGCAAAGTTTATATTATAAAACATTTTTTTCATTTCAGTTGTTCAGTCAGATTATTCACCAGAAATAAAGACTTTTTTCAATTGCTTTCCATTTTTTATTTTTGACTGTTTTCCAGAATTGAATTTTAACGTGTGGAGGCTTATTTCTTGAAGGTCTGGTTTTAGTGGGTTTAGAGGTGATGGAAACCATTGCTTAACTCCAAAACTGCGATTGTCATTGAATTTATTTAATGTTCCGATTATAAAAAGTACAAACTAAAAAAGCTCTTAACAATCCGAAACACTTGAATTTTTATTACAATATCTAGCAAAAAAATCTGAAAACCTTTAAAAGTAAATTGATTAAAAGTGGCAAAATGATTAGAGTGTTGGGGAGCACCTCCCATCTGTAACTGACAACAGTGAATGGTGTGCAGGGTCAAGTAAGCAATTATATGTGAAAATAGGAGAAAAAGAACTGACCCATATTACTGCACCCTCCCATCAGTTACATCAGAAGTCTCATATAGAAATAAAATGAAACGTACTTTTTTTTAACTTTTATTGACCATTTAAATTTAAAATTATTGTTTGTCCAGTCATCAACAATAAAAACCAGGGTTAGTGACAGGGAGGCGAATTGACCAAGGGCAAGGAATAGGTCGAGAATAGGGAAAATAAGGATTTATGGGATATTGCTTATTCTGCCTGAACCAGTATAATGTTGTATCACATCTGCAGGTATTACTAGGTAATGATTAGTGGTTTGGGAGATTAAATCATTACCTTCTCAGGTTCAAGTCTACCACCAACCCCTTCACCCACGTGAAATCCCCTCCCAGGCAGTGGAGAAGCAAATCAGCACAAAGTGTGCCTCAGGTACTTGGAAAATACAAGAACGCTGCCCAAGAATCAATTCTACAGCCCACCCCCTCACCCACAGCGGGAAAGAGCTAATCGACACGTAGGGGCTGATTCACTAAGGGTCGAATATAGTCGAAGTAGCCCAAAAAATACTTCGAAATTAGAAGTTTTTTTACTTCGAATCCTTCACTCGAATTTAGTGAATTGGCCCCGTAGTGTCTGTATAGATTTAAATCTGCGTGTTCTTAGTCTAAGGCACTTGACCAAATGAAAGTACTGCCCAACATTCCATTCCCCAGCCAACCCCTTCACCCGCAGAGTATCCCCTCCAGGATCATAAGTAGTAGACCCTTATTTGGTCCGTGACGGCTCCCTGCCTAACCAGTTTCTAAAATTGTGCTGACACACTTTTCCCCCCAAACAGCAGGCTTTGTCAAAGGCATGTGGATGTTGGATCACATACATATATTTATAGCCCTGGCTGCAGCAGTTACAGTTTGAATAGGCCAATCAGCGCATAGAAAGTCATATGACCCGCATCAACGATGATCCTATTGGCTGTTTTGTCTGCCTTGTGTGTCCCCAAATTTGTTACAAAACTGAAACAGCTAAGTAGGAATTGCACAATGGAATGCAAATGTTATTGTTTGTCCTTAGATTAAAATACATTGAAAATTGTGTTCTGTTATGGAGTTTATTAAATGATTGTATCCATATTATGAAATATCAGTACAGCTCATTCTATTATTATTAAAGTGATTAGATAGGAGAATTGATTTACTGGTCACAAACTAATCCTGCATTAAAGGGAAATAGTGTTTAAATATACACAACTTTGCCCAAAGGCACCACTAGAGAAATGTTCCTATAAAAGAGGGAAATATATAGAAAATGTGAACAAATCACTTGTCAGTCTGTTGAAAGTAGTGCTTAGAAAAATAAGCAAAATTCATTTAAATGAAAACATTCATAATAATGTTCTCATTGAGTCCGATAGGGCTCAGTGCATTCATAAGAAAAATCCAATCACTTTCTTTGGATAAAAGGGCAGTCTCAAGGTCACCCCTCTTATTCCCAAAGAGATCTTCGAAAGTCCCATGGCTCTGGGATCTTTACTACAATGGTCATGGAATTCAAGGAAATGATGACTTACTGGTGGTAGTTTCTTCTTAGCTTTGATTAAATCTGGGGCATTATCAATGCTCGAAATATGCTCCAGTAGTCTTTTTGAATGCACGATTGGTCTTGCCTATGTATATTTTGTCACAAGGACAGATTAACATATAGATTATATTGGTGGTGGTGCAAGTAAAATACTGCGTGATATGGCGAGTCCTCCCCAATCGATCAACCACCCTCTTCTGATTATGCATGTGCTTGCAGGCTTTGCAATTACCACATGCATAAGTGCCCTTGCGTATTGGTTTGCTTTCAACTTTGGTGAAATGGCTTCTAACTAGCCTATCTCTTAAGTTAGGTGCATGTTAAAGGCCGTGGACCCAAAATTGTGGTTAATACTGGGTCTGTCTGTAGGATGTGCAGTTAGTCGCTCGGTTAATTTACCAGCTCTTTTCTTAAAAACTTGAGAGTCTGAGTTTTAAAATTTTACATAGCTCCTCTTGCTCACCCGTCCAAAGAAAAACCAGGTCTTCAATATAACGAAACCAATGGAATACGAATTGTATATAGTATGACATTTGGTCACCGAAGACCCAATTTGCCTCCCACCAACCCATGAATAGGTTAATAAGTGGGAGCAAATGCTGCACCCATTGCCACCCCCGTATTTGTAGGTAGAATTTATCGTTGAATACAAAAAAATTATGATTTCAGCAAAAATCAGTTAGATCAGATATAAAGTCAATGTATTGACCATCCCAGTCACTCTCAGTCTCCATGAAAATTTGTACGGCCTGAAGCCCCTGTTTGTGCAAGATGGAGGAGTAGAGTGACTCTACATCAGATCCAACCAAAAAAGTGCCCTTGTTCACTTTGATATCTGATAATTTGAGCAGTAAATCCAAAGTATCTCTGATGTATGAGGGAAGTGTGGTCACAAATTTGTGCAACTTAATATCGATATACTTACTCACCCTCTCACATAGGTTACCATTGCTAGAGACAATTGGTCGTCCTGGAGGTTTGGACATATTCTTGTGTACTTTAGGTAACATGTAGAAGGTCGGTGTGACTGAAATATCGTTATGTCGTGCTTTAGATTTACTCTTGGTAATCAGTCCAGTCTGTAAGCCATCCTCTATTAGATTGTTATACATTAGTCTAAAACGGGTGGTAGGGTCACCCATAAGTTTTTGGTAACATAAAGTATTGTTCAGTTGTTTGAGAGCTTCTGTAAGATACATTATGCATGGCCAAATGACTATATTACCCCCTTTGTCTGAGGGTTTTATAATTATATGCTCCCATGAGGCTATCTGTTGTATGGCCAATTTCTCGTCTTTATGTAAATTTTCCAGAGTTAGATAAATTCATAAAGTCCCTCATAACCAGTTCTCCAAAAGTGATCACTGCTGAACTTCCAATAATAATTCATTCAGATCAGAAAGGGCTTGTTCATATGGTGATTGTTCGGTTACTGAACTGAATGATGTGTATGTCAAATCATGTGGATTGGAGTCAGGGATAGCCATTAGAGGGTTGAATAGGGCTTGTCTGCCCTGATTAAAATCTTGATGGAAATGTTTTTTTAGTAATAATTTGCGGCAGAAAATAAACAGATCTTTGTAAAGAGTAAATGAGTTAATATCATGACTTGGGGAAAATGATAAACCTTTCACCAGTACTTTATTCTGTGTTTCTGTGAGAATGTGTTCACTGAGATTAATGACATTCAATATCTCTGATTTCTCTTCCCTCTGCCTCTGTCCCGTTCCCAATAATTCTGCCGCCGATAGGCCCACTTGTCGCAGTTTCTTAATTCTCTCCCCCCCTCTTCTGACTCTTTTCTTTCGTCTATTCCTAAAAAAGGGGCGGTTGTAGTATTGGATTTAATGGAGTAAGAGGAGTTGTTAGAGGCATCATCCCCAGACCTATCCGATCTAGAGTGGTCACTAAAGGGTGTATTCCTACTGGTGGACCTCCGTCCCCATTTAAACACTGTGCCCAAAGTATAATCCCTGGTGTCTCTTATGTATTTTTGTTTTTTTCTGTCAATTACTTCCTGTGCGACCCGATCTATTTCCACATTAATTCTGGACAAACGTGAAATATATAGTTAATTTTGAGACAACCGTTTCTCAATATCATTAATCTTGATCTCTTCCCACCTGCTCTTGAAACTATCGTCATGAACTTCAAATATGGGAAGAATCTTGATGCGGAAGCCCCTTGGTATAATATTACTTTCAATATACTTATCATATGTGGACAACTTCCACCAAACTTTTGTCAGTTTTATTTGTTACTGTTGGTATTCATTTAACAGTGATTTCCAATCATTATTCACTGATGAGGAGCTACCACTCGTCTCTACCTGAAAACCATTTGACAATTGTGTCGAGAATAGGGAAAATAAGGATTTATGGTTATTCTGCCTGAACCAGTATAATGTTATATCACATCCTCGGGTATTACAGACACTTTGTGCTGATTTGCTTCTCCACTGCCTCGGAGGGGATTTCATGTGGGTGAAGGGGTTGGTGGTAGACTTGAACCTGAGAAGGTAATGATTTCATCTCCCAAACCACTAATCGTTACCTAGTAATACCTGTGGATGTGATATAACATTATATTGGTTCAGGCAGAATAACCAATATCCCATAAATCCTTATTTTCCCTATTCTCGACCTATTCCTTGCCCTTGGTCAATTCGCCTCCCTGTCACTAACCCTGGTTTTTATTGTTGATGACTGGACAAACAATAATTTTAAATTTAAATGGTCAATAAAAGTTAAAAAAAAAGTACGTTTCATTTTATTTCTCTATGAGACTTCGGATGTAACTGTTGGGAGGGTGCAGTAATACGGGTCAGTTCTTTTTCTCCTATTTTCACAAATAATTGATTTAAAGTGGCCCAATATAATTAGCGCAGCTCCCATTGACTTCTATAGGACCTCAACAGCTTTTACTTAGTGAAGTTTTGCATTAGAGGTATTTGTGGTTTTTACACATCGAACTTTTAGAGCTTTTTTAGAAACACAGTCTTTATTTTTGGTGGACAATCTGAAAACAACTGAATTGAAAAATGCATTGAAAGGTGAACAACCCTTTTAACGGAATACATTACATGCCATTTTTTAAGTGATTTTAATGTGAACAATGTCACCTTAGTAAAAGGAAACTTCTTAGCCATGTTTTGGCTTATTTTATTTCTCTTTCTTTCCCAGTTTATGAAGAGCTGACCATTTTGAACAGTTTATTTATACCGGAGCCATATATTAATTGATAAATTAATTTAATGTCATCAAGTTTAAGGCTTGATTACCAACGGAATCGTTATTACTTGATGTCTGTAAAGCCAAATGTAACAATATTATGGAAAAATTCCTTCAACTTTAGCTTTACCAAAGCATGCAATTATTTAATGCTTTGTGCTTACAAACTGCTAAAAAGGTCTCATGTGTTTAAGTAGATTATTAATATATCCAACCAATGCACATGACAATTTGGACATCTGTCTTGGCTCGGGGAGCATCACGAACACTTCTTAAAATAAATAAAAATAAACCAAGACATCTTAAAGCCTCATTTATACAATCTGATCATCTAATAATATGTAATGGAAATATATAGCATCTTCCGCCTGCCAATGTACTGTATGTCTAGAGTCTAGACAGATGTAAGTTATATGAATGTTAATATGAATGCATATATTCTTAATTATGTTTCTGTAGGTATTGTGAACTAGTGTTGTGCAAGGCTGCATTGCTATTAGGTGACATCAGTTGCACACACATGTATGTACATTATATTTTTATTTATATAGTGCTACTTATGCACACAGTTCTGTGCAGTAAAATAATACACTTATAGGACAAACTGGTATCAACTCCAGTATAAATTAAAATAAATACAAAGTGCAGTTACATTACAATATGAAGTGCTAAGTGTTAAAGAGATAAGCAAAATAAGGTCCCTGGCCTGTAGAGTTTACCATCTAAGTGGGTGGGTAACAAAATAGACATACACCAATAGGAGGATAATAAAGGAAAAAAGAAAGCTATTATCACTCGAGTTTGCCAGCTCTTAGGTACCCTCCAGTGATTATAAATGCTAACCTGATATCATAGGCCTGTTTGATAAAAACTGTGCCACAATCTATCCTTCTTTGTGCCAGGTGTACATATGTAGTAAAATGATATGTTAAACTCAAAAAGCTGGCTTTAACGCTCTACTGCAAATTCCTCAGCCAGGGCCCACTGAAGAATGAACACGGAGAAGATTTGCGATGTGGAACCACTTAGGTACGACACAAGTTGTACATAAGTACTTCCAAAACCCTCCTCTTCAGACCTGCTTTTTATACCCCTAGAAGGGGATTTCCAATCCTTCATCCTGGGCCCCCCAAAGTCTCTGTGCCAACCAATCCATGTCCAATGTTCTTGGTTACATTAGTCCACATTCTGTGATGCATCCTCTGGAACCCTCAGATGATTTGCTCTTCGATGATAATTTTGGTTCGGAATGTTTGGGAGATGTGGCGGCTCACAAGGGGTCAAGATTAAGTAATAATTTAGCTGATAAATGTGCAAACAGACTAGGCCTGTATCATGACACTCTTTTAAACTTCAAACACATCAAAATCAAACCCTAAACGTATTTTTACTGAAACGTCTGCAAAGGTTTAATTAAAATGACTTTAAGTTATCCTCACATTGTGAATATTTTACAGTGATAGTAACGTGGTCTGTGTTGGGATGGGGGCAATAGGCTGTTCTATAAAGAGTTCTAGCCCATGGGAAGATTGCACCACCCAAGACCAGGTTGTGCAGGTGCATTGGCTTATAAATGGTGAAAATATGCATGCAATTTTATGGCTATTTTACCACGCCACACTTGAGATTGCCTTTTTAAATGAATGCTACCATGAAGGCTTCATGTATGGTGTAGTCCAGTTTTCCCCTGTCTTTCAGGGTCTGTGATACTATTAAAATTAAAGCAAATACTCTAATAAGAATACAACCTGATTTGTGTAAATCTGGCACTGTTTGTGGTTTGTTTTGTTTTCTTCTTTTTAACTTAAAGTAGTACTAAACACTGATATCTCTTCTATTCTAATGTTTATAGTAATCGCCATACGTATGATGAACTGCTGTTAAGCATCTGTAATAAAGGTTTATTGAGGCTATAGATTCCCTCTATATAGGGCCCCAACACAATTTCATCTTTGAACTTTCATTGACAGTTTGCTGTTGAGTTCTCAAGTTTATTCAGATTACTCATTTTGTTCAAGTAGAAAGATTCTGCATGGAGCTTAAAGCGATACTGTCACAGGAAAAAATTTTTTCAAAATGAATCAGTTAATAGTGCTGTACCAGCAGAATTCTGCACTGAAATCCATTTCTCAAAAGAGCAAACAGATTTTTTTATATTCAGTTTTGAAATCTGATGTGGGGCTAGACATATTGTCAATTTCCCAGCTGCCCAAGTCATGTGACTTGTGCTCTGATAAACTTCACTGCTTTACTGCTGTATTGCAAGTTCGAGTGATATCACCCCCTCCCTTCCCCCCCCCAGCAGCCAAACAAAAGAACAATGTAACCAGATAACAGCACCCTAACACAAGATAACAGCTGCCTGGTAGATCTAAGGAACAACACTCAATAGTAAAAACCCATGTCCCACTGAGACACATTCAGTTACATTGAGAAGGAAAAACAGCAGCCTGCCAGAAAGCATTTCTCTCCTAAAGTGCAGGCACAAGTCACATGACCAGGGGCAGCTGGGAAATTGACAAAATGTCTAGCCCCACGTCAGATTTCAAAATTGAATATAAAAAAATCTGTTTGCTCTTTTGAGAAATGGATTTCAGTGCAGAATTCTGCTGGAGTAGCACTATTAACTGATGCGTTTTGAAAAAAACATGTTTTCCGATGACAGGATCCCTTTAAAGTTTCCATCAGTTTAGTGTTATCTGCAAAACCAGCAAAATATACAGTAAGGGCCAATTTATCAAAGGCGAGGTGAATTTTCGAATGAAGCTATTTTTTGTGTACTTCGACTAAGGAATAGTCCAAATTCAATTTGAAAAAAATTTGAAAATTCGAATATCGAAATTGATCATGTACTGTCTCTTTAAAAATTCGACTTCAACCATTCACCATCTAAAACCTGCTGTTTTAGCCTATGGAGGACCTCCTAGAACCCATTTGGAGTCAATTGGTGAATGCTATTGAATGCGATATTCTTTTGATTCGAACGATTCGAATTCGACCGAAGACAGACCTATTCGCTCGAAAACGGACCTATTTGACTCAACTTCAACTTCATTTTGGTTGGTCTTTTAAAATTAGAATTTCAAAGTTTTTTCAATTCGAAATTCTATCCTTGATAAATATGCCCTAAGTATCTGGTAATGTCATAACATTTTGTTTCTGCATTTTGTCTTTATTTTTAAGCTCATTTATATACAAGTCTCAATACGATGACTTGTTTCTTGTAATGTAAGTGTTAAAAATAAAACAGCCTCAGCCAAATTACTTCACCAAGATAAGTTCTGCCTATGAGACTTTGTAATTAGAGTAATACTTTACACAGTAATGTCTTTATGCTGTCTGTTCTACTGCCAGTAAAAATATGTTTGGCATGTAATTATGTGCGCGTGAAACTAATAAATAATGGGCTATAACAATTCAAGTGGCTGCTGGGTTTGTGTTCTCAGTCTCCTTTTTATCCTGTGATAATCCAGGAGCTGCATCCAAGGAGCCTTGCAGCGCTATCTCTCAGAATTGCACGATTCCATTGTACTCTACGTTGACCCCGACAAAACCCCTTGCTGTGTTTCTGTCACCTCTGTCAAAGGCACTGAATGATCTGACAATTGAAAATCATAATTTATTTAACCTGAGTCGGCCTGCTCTATAATGTTTGAATGAAATTTGCATTGCACGACGGCATTTAAGCCACTGGAAATCCTCTGGAATTAGGTTTCATTAATCAAGCAGACTTCAAAGACACATACAAACCTTATGAAGAAATGTAACCTCTAATATCTGGCCAAGCCATAGGAGGCAACACATCAAAAAAGTCAATGTAAAGGATTACATTAGATCCTACTATTTAGTACTGGTGTGTTAAATCATGAAGGAGCAGTAAATATTTAAGAATTTAATCTTCTTTCTATAAATAATTATAGGAAAACTATCATTAAACAGAGAAGCTATTTTTTTCTTTGCCTGAAACCAATATGTAATCAATAGTCATTTATATTAAATTAGTATTTCACCTTGAACTTAACTTTTAGTTTATTGTAGATAGTGGTATTTGCAGTCAATATGTAAAGGGTTGTGATTTTACTGAAATTATTTACACATTGTGTGTGTATATTTTAAAATTATTTAATTTTTTTTTTTGCAGTTGTCAGGCTTAGATTTCTTAACACAACCTTATTGCTACGACTTAATTTCCCCAGCAGCAAGGTAGCAGTTTAGATCAGAAAGGAAGATCAATAGCAAGGATAAGCAATTGAAAATAAGAACAATGATAAAACTGAAGCCTAATAGGGAATTTGTCTTTTTGTTGCCAAGGTCAGTCACACTGACAACCAGAACCAGCAGTTTCAGTTGCAGGCCACACAGAAAGAATCTAATAATTTAAAAAAAAAAATAAGTTGATTAGAGTTGGTAATTCTATAACATACCAAAAGCATATTTAAAGGGGCTGTTCACCTTTACATTAACTTTTAGAATGATGTAGGGAGTGATATCCTGATGCAATTACCAACTGGTTTTAATTTTTCATGGTTTTTGCATTATTTTGCCTTTTATGCAGCAGCTCTCCAGTTTGCAGTTTCAACAATCTGGTTGCTAGGTTCCAAACAACTATAACAACCATGCATTGATATGAATAGGAGACTGGAATTTGAATAGGTGAGACCCTAAAAGAAAAAAGTAACAATAACAATACATTTGTAGCCTTACAGAGCATTTGTTTTAAGATGGGGTCAGTGACCCCCATTGGAAAGCTTAAAAGAGTCAGAAGAAGAAGGCAAACAATTCAAAAACTATAAAAAAAAAAACAAATTCGGGCCAATTGAAAAGTTGCTTAGAATGATCCATTCTATAATATACTAAGAGGTTCGTTTATCAAAGGTCGAATTTAGAATTCATGTGAATTATTTTTTCATTCAAATATAACACAATTTGAAAATTCTAATCATATTTGATCCGTATTCACTTAGTAAGAATTGATTTTTTTCTCCGAAAATAAAACTCGAATGTCAGGAAGGCTATTAACATCTCCAAATGGCTCAATGGTAGGGATGGGTGAATTTTTTCGCCTTGTTTTGCCATGGAAATGACGGCCATAAAAAAAGACGCGCTTCAAAACAATTTCGCCGTGCAACAAATTTTTTTTGACGCCCATAGACTTTAATGGGTGTCGGCGACAATTTACTGGTGGCGAATTTTTGGCGAAACGAAACGGCTCAGATTTGCCCATCCCTACTCAATGGACCTCTGCCATTGACTTGTACATGAACTCGTCAGGTTTTAGGTAGCGAATATTCAAATTAGGACTGTTTCCATTATCAAGGTGGGGTAAATTTCACATTTGAATTTACATTCAAATCGGGGGATTAATATTCGAATTTACTATTCGACTTTTGATAAATCCGCCCCTAAAAGTTAATCACCTAATTTAATTTGAATTTGGGCATTTACTTGAATTTGAAAAATAGGGAATATTTTCTAGTTCCCTCAGCAGAATGTACGTCTTGTTTCTTATTATTCTACTGTTATGATACACAATATTCAACACACATCCTTGATTTGCTCCTAATAAATATGACAGTTCATGTTTTTGAAAGCATAATTCTGTCAGGTATTGCTGGGAGTCGAGCCGGGGACCTTTGGGTTTCTGGCTCGATACCCTAACCATTTGGCCAGGTGAGCAGCCTGTAGGGTTACTCACTGTGTGTAACCTGGCCTCTGCAGTCCCAGCCCAGCTGCCGCCTGATTGGCCTCTCCAGCCCCAGCTCAGCTGCTGCCTATCTTAATCAGCCAATCAGGGCTGACTCCTTCCTATTTAAGGGCAGCACTCAGACCACTTCTTGCCAGAGCATTGCATGGTTTTCTAGTACTGCGGCATTGCCCCTAACTAGGTTTCTAGCTCTTGCCCCTTGTTAGTCTGCCTTGTCTTGTCCTGCTTACCTTTCCTATCTTGTACCTTTCTAGCCTCGACCTTGTTCCAACCCTACCTTGTACTCCTCTCTTGCTATCCAGCTTCCAGCTCTCTAGCTATCCTGCTTCCAGTCCCTTCTTGCTATCCTGCTCCAGTCTCCCTCTCTTGCTATCCTGCTCCAGTCTCCCTCTCTTGCTATCCTGCTCCAGTCTCCCTCTCTGGCTATCCTGCTCCAGTCTCCCTCTCTGGCTATCCTGCTCCAGTCTCCCTCTCTGGCTATCCTGCTCCAGTCTCCCTCTCTGGCTATCCTGCTCCAGTCTCCCTCTCTGGCTATCCTGCTCCAGTCTCCCTCTCTGGCTATCCTGCTCCAGTCTCCCTCTCTGGCTATCCTGCTCCAGTCTCCCTCTCTGGCTATCCTGCTCCAGTCTCCCTCTCTGGCTATCCTGCTCCAGTCTCCCTCTCTGGCTATCCTGCTCCAGTCTCCCTCTCTGGCTATCCTGCTCCAGTCTCCCTCTCTGGCTATCCTGCTCCAGTCTCCCTCTCTGGCTATCCTGCTCCAGTCTCCCTCTCTGGCTATCCTGCTCCAGTCTCCCTCTCTGGCTATCCTGCTCCAGTCTCCCTCTCTGGCTATCCTGCTCCAGTCTCCCTCTCTGGCTATCCTGCTCCAGTCTCCCTCTCTGGCTATCCTGCTCCAGTCTCCCTCTCTGGCTATCCTGCTCCAGTCTCCCTCTCTGGCTATCCTGCTCCAGTCTCCCTCTCTGGCTATCCTGCTCCAGTCTCCCTCTCTGGCTATCCTGCTCCAGTCTCCCTCTCTGGCTATCCTGCTCCAGTCTCCCTCTCTGGCTATCCTGCTCCAGTCTCCCTCTCTTGCTCCAGTCCTCTCTTGCTATCCGCTCCTGTCTCCCTCTGCACTCTATCCCCCAGTTTGATCTACGCCCGCACCGTCCTGTCCCATCCAAGCCGTTCCACTCCTGCCACGTCCAGTCCTTTCCTGTTGAGTCGTCGCCCTCTTCTTCCTGTCTTGTCCAGTCCTGATCGTCGTCCTATCCGTCCTGTTCCAGTCTGACTCTTCGCCCTCATCTACCTGTTCCTGCTTCCCTTCAAGTTTCCCCTTGGCACATACAGCCCCTGCCTCAAGGACTCGCCCTTTCCCTTCAGACTCTACAGCGCCCCCTACCTAATCCTTGACAGAATGCTCTGGCCAAAAGAGTCTGCAAGGGCTGTTCCTGTGCCTTCTGACCGGATTCCCAAAAAGACTGAATATTCTATTTTGACCCGCAGATACTGTGATGGCTCCCCAAGTAAAATTCCTATCTTTCTAGAGGAAGTCCTGCTCCTTTCAGAGAAAAAACACTTTCTAAGTGCTCCTCCAGTCGAGCAAGTTTCGGAAATCATTTTCTTCCTGCTAGAAGGTGAAGCTCGTTACTGGGCCGAGAACTTACTGTGCAGTAAATCCCCTATAATCTACGATACTGCTCAGTTTCTGTTGGCATTCCTAGATAAATTTGCCTCAGTTCCAGGGCCGGCTATCCCTCCGCAGTCTGCTCCAGTTCCAGGGCCGGCTATCCCTCCGCAGTCTGCTCCAGTTCCAGGGCCGGCTATCCCTCCGCAGTCTGCTCCAGTTCCAGGGCCGGCTATCCCTCCGCAGTCTGCTCCAGTTCCAGGGCCGGCTATCCCTCCGCAGTCTGCTCCAGTTCCAGGGCCGGCTATCCCTCCGCAGTCTGCTCCAGTTCCAGGGCCGGCTATCCCTCCGCAGTCTGCTCCAGTTCCAGGGCCGGCTATCCCTCCGCAGTCTGCTCCAGTTCCAGGGCCGGCTATCCCTCCGCAGTCTGCTTCGGTTCCCGGGCCTGCCACCCCTCAGCAACTGCTTCCCCTGCAGCCTCGGCTGCCCACAGCTCCAGAGGGGCCTACCCAGCAGCATCGGCTGCCCACAGCTCCAGAGGGGCCTACCCAGCAGCATCGGCTGCCCACAGCTCCAGAGGGGCCTACCCAGCAGCATCGGCTGCCCACAGCTCCAGAGGGGCCTACCCAGCAGCATCGGCTGCCCACAGCTCCAGAGGGGCCTACCCAGCAGCATCGGCTGCCCACAGCTCCAGAGGGGCCTACCCAGCAGCATCGGCTGGCCACAGCTCCAGAGGGGCCTACCCAGCAGCATCGGCTGGCCACAGCTCCAGAGGGGCCTACCCAGCAGCATCGGCTGGCCACAGCTCCAAAGGGGTCTACCCAGCAGCATCGGCTGGCCACAGCTCCAAAGGGGTTTACCCAGCAGCATCGGCTGCCTACAGTTCCAGTGGGGCCTTCCCTGCAACCGCCATTGCCTTCAGCTCCAGAGCCGGTTCCCCAGCAGCCTCCGCTGCCCATGGCTTCAGCTAGGCTTCCCCGGCGACTGGCTCCCCACTGGCTGCCTCCTGCACTTGTGCCGGCTCAACAGCAGCTGCCTCCTGTACCCATGCCTTGTCCTGTGCCCCCAGAAGTGGGGCTTCTGCCTGATCCTGTGCCCCAGAAGTGGGGCTTCTGCCTGATCCTGTGCCCCCAGAAGTGGGGCTTCTGCCTGATCCTGTGCCCCCAGAAGTGGGGCTTCTGCCTGATCCTGTGCCCCCAGAAGTGGGGCTTCTGCCTGATCCTGTGCCCCCAGAAGTGGGGCTTCTGCCTGATCTTGTGCTCCCAGAAGTGGGGCTTCTGCCTGATCCTGTGCTCCCAGAAGTGGGGCTTCTGCCTGATCCTGTGCTCCCAGAAGTGGGGCTTCTGCCTGATCCTGTGCCCCGAGATGGGGGGCTTCTGCCTTGTCCTGTGCCCTCAGAGGTGGGGCTTCTGCAGTGTCTTAACACAGTGACTGTACCAACCCTTAAAATAACATTCAAAACCCAGGCACTCATGTGGAGGGCACCCGCGAGGGTGGAGTTGCCTATACTGTTGCCAAGTCCCAGGGCACCCGCATGGGTGGCTCTGCCAAACACCTGGGCACCCGCCAGGGTGGCTCTTCTGAGTCCCAGAGCACCCGCCAGGGTGGCTCAACCGAGTATCAGAGCACCCGCCAGGGTGGCTCTACCGAGTATCAGAGCACCCGCCAGGGTGGCTCTTCCGAGTCCCAGAGCACCCACCAGGGTGGCTCTACCAAGTATCAGAGCACCCGTGAGGGTGGCTCCTCCAGGTCCCAGAGCACCCGCCAGGGTGGCTCTACCTAGTATCAGAGCACCCGTGAGGGTGGTTCTACCAAGTATCAGAGCACCCGTGAGGGTGGCTCTTCCAGGTCCCAGAGCACCCGCCAGGGTGGCTCTTCCGAGTCCCAGGGCACCCGCCAGGGTGGCTCTTCCGAGTCCCAGGGCACCCGCCAGGGTGGCTCTTCCGAGTCCCAGGGCACCCGCCAGGGTGGCTCTTCCGAGTCCCAGGGCACCCGCCAGGGTGGCTCTTCCGAGTCCCAGGGCACCCGCCAGGGTGGCTCTTCCGAGTCCCAGGGCACCCGCCAGGGTGGCTCTGCCGAGCATCAGGGCACCCGCCAGGGTGGCTCTGCCGAGCATCAGGGCACCCGCCAGGGTGGCTCTGCCAAGTTCCAGGGTGGCTAATACAATAGCATTACCTTCTAGTTGGGCACCCATGTGGTTAGTTCTGCCCATAGCATTGCCAGTTCCCCAGGTGCACGAAAATGTTGGTCACTGTGGCGCCTGGGAGTCGCCTTGTGAGGGGGGGGATACTGTCAGGTATTGCTGGGAGTCGAGCCGGGGACCTTTGGGTTTCTGGCTCGATACCCTAACCATTTGGCCAGGTGAGCAGCCTGTAGGGTTACTCACTGTGTGTAACCTGGCCTCTGCAGTCCCAGCCCAGCTGCCGCCTGATTGGCCTCTCCAGCCCCAGCTCAGCTGCTGCCTATCTTAATCAGCCAATCAGGGCTGACTCCTTCCTATTTAAGGGCAGCACTCAGACCACTCCTTGCCAGAGCATTGCATGGTTTTCTAGTACTGCGGCATTGCCCCTAACTAGGTTTCTAGCTCTTGCCCCTTCTCCCTTGTTAGTCTGCCTTGTCTTGTCCTGCTTACCTTTCCTATCTTGTACCTTTCTAGCCTCGACCTTGTTCCAACCCTACCTTGTACTCCTCTCTTGCTATCCAGCTTCCAGCTCTCTAGCTATCCTGCTTCCAGTCCCTTCTTGCTATCCTGCTCCAGTCTCCCTCTCTTGCTATCCTGCTCCAGTCTCCCTCTCTGGCTATCCTGCTCCAGTCTCCCTCTCTGGCTATCCTGCTCCAGTCTCCCTCTCTGGCTATCCTGCTCCAGTCTCCCTCTCTGGCTATCCTGCTCCAGTCTCCCTCTCTGGCTATCCTGCTCCAGTCTCCCTCTCTGGCTATCCTGCTCCAGTCTCCCTCTCTGGCTATCCTGCTCCAGTCTCCCTCTCTGGCTATCCTGCTCCAGTCTCCCTCTCTGGCTATCCTGCTCCAGTCTCCCTCTCTGGCTATCCTGCTCCAGTCTCCCTCTCTGGCTATCCTGCTCCAGTCTCCCTCTCTGGCTATCCTGCTCCAGTCTCCCTCTCTGGCTATCCTGCTCCAGTCTCCCTCTCTGGCTATCCTGCTCCAGTCTCCCTCTCTGGCTATCCTGCTCCAGTCTCCCTCTCTGGCTATCCTGCTCCAGTCTCCCTCTCTGGCTATCCTGCTCCAGTCTCCCTCTCTGGCTATCCTGCTCCAGTCTCCCTCTCTGGCTATCCTGCTCCAGTCTCCCTCTCTGGCTATCCTGCTCCAGTCTCCCTCTCTGGCTATCCTGCTCCAGTCTCCCTCTCTGGCTATCCTGCTCCAGTCTCCCTCTCTGGCTATCCTGCTCCAGTCTCCCTCTCTGGCTATCCTGCTCCAGTCTCCCTCTCTGGCTATCCTGCTCCAGTCTCCCTCTCTGGCTATCCTGCTCCAGTCTCCCTCTCTGGCTATCCTGCTCCAGTCTCCCTCTCTGGCTATCCTGCTCCAGTCTCCCTCTCTGGCTATCCTGCTCCAGTCTCCCTCTCTGGCTATCCTGCTCCAGTCTCCCTCTCTGGCTATCCTGCTCCAGTCTCCCTCTCTGGCTATCCTGCTCCAGTCTCCCTCTCTGGCTATCCTGCTCCAGTCTCCCTCTCTGGCTATCTTGCTCCAGTCTCCCTCTCTGGCTCCAGTCCTCTCTTGCTATCTTGCTCCAGTCTCCCTCTCTGGCTCCAGTCTCCCTCTCTGGCTCCAGTCCTCTCTTGCTATCCGCTCCTGTCTCCCTCTACACTCTATCCCCCAGTTTGATCTACGCCCGCACCGTCCTGTCCCATCCAAGCCGTTCCACTCCTGCCACGTCCAGTCCTTTCCTGTTGAGTCGTCGCCCTCTTCCTGTCTTGTCCAGTCCTGATCGTCGTCCTATCCGTCCTGTTCCAGTCTGACTCTTCGCCCTCATCTACCTGTTCCTGCTTCCCTTCAAGTTTCCCCTTGGCACATACAGCCCCTGCCTCAAGGACTCGCCCTTTCCCTTCAGACTCTACAGCGCCCCCTACCTAATCCTTGACAAATTCAAATTCAGGTGTTTTATTGCAGAAAGAATTTGAATTGGGGCAAACATTTTAATCTAAAACTTGATAAATCATCCCCCTAACGTCATGTAAATTGACCAGAACAGGGGCGATCCTGGCCCATCCGCCGCCTGAGGCAGCAGCACTTGCTGCTGCCCCCCCCTCCCCCGTAAATTCGCTCTTAAAGTACCAGGAGCAGCATTTTTGCTGCCCCTGGTACCTAGTGGGGCGCTGTTGCCTGAGGCGACAGCCTCAACTTGCCTCATTGGCGAAGCACCCCTGGACCAGAAGTACTCAGCTCTTTGAACATAGAAATAATAATCATTTAAAGATGTTTAACTGTGGAAACACAGAGCTACTAAAAGAACCAGAGATTCATAGATTAACCCAACAAACTGTAAAAATCTTAATTAGATGATTGTTAAGAATCGAAAAAAAATAGAACTAACTGGGAAAGATTTTCTGCAGCTGCTCTTCTTTGTGATATTATTTGATTCTGTTCAGTACACTCATTATATAAATTATTTGTAATTTTGCTCACAGTTTTAGGTTGTCTGTTAAATAGGGAGGCACATAGCTAAATATAACTCATTCAATTTCGCTAAAGCTGTTTTTTCCTGTTTTCCTCCTTATGACTCACATTGTAATTCACCCCCTATAATACCTTCAGGGGCATAAATTCCAATTATAATACATAATAAAAATGCCAATAATTATAATGATTAATCAAAGTTTCTAATAGGTTCTTTAATTTCCATTGAGATTGTATTACAAAAGATTTAATTTCTTGAGAGGTATAATGTCATTAGATTTCAAAATGAGTTCACATTTTTCTGCTTTATGTATCTATTCATGTAAAAATATTTATGTGGAGGATAGGTTTGTACTTTCTATGTTTCATTTCGTATTCATTAGCTTTTCATAAAAACTAGGTTGTTTTTTTAAGATTGTACTGCAAAGTATCACAAATGAGTACTTGTACAATAAAACTTATTTATACAGCTAAAATCACACAAGGACCTATTTCTATAATCAATACGTTTCCATTTCACCCCTCGAACTGAAACAAGGCTTTCAAGCTCCATTTTTCATTTTGTTGCACCTTGCATTTCACGTATAGTAATTTGTAATTCAGCATAAGAAGCATTTATTTGCAGGGTTATAGTTAAATTATGATTATAAATGTTATATTTCTGCAGTTTATCTTGCAATTGCATGATATATGATGCTATGTCATATGCGGGTATTTTATTAACATAAATTTTGGCACTCATATTTAATTTAGCTTGAGATTAAATAACATGCGTATAGAAATTGGTACTTTTCATCTTTTAATGAAATATGGTTTTGAAAACAATTTATCAATAATTTTCATTTTTAAATTAAACAGGAGACATTTAATTTCTTAAACGTTCAGTGACTTTAGTATATAATGAATTTCTTGCATTTTCACTTATGTGCACATCTATGGTATTAACTTTTTGAGCATATAAAAACAGAAGGCCTCAGTTCCAATTCATTTATACAGGTCACTTGAAACATTGTTATTTGGAGCATGTTACTTCTTATAATACATAAGATTATCTATTATTGATTATTGATTGTTTTATAACTATATGCTACAGGCAAATGTAGCTCAAACACACAGACCAACGGGCGCAGGCGCCAATTCTCTAGCAAAAAAGACAGGCGCTAGTGGTCATTCGCACTCTGTTGCCAGGAGACAATTCGCTCTGGCGAAAGGATGTTACTCCGCAAATTCACTAAAATGCGGATTTTACTAAACGTTACCTCTTTCGCCAGACTTGCCATCGCCAGCTCAGACCAGGCAAAGTGCAATGAAGTATATTCCTCAATCTTCTGTCCCTTACATCATATTGTGTAAAATGCATCAAAGTTCAAAAAACTCTGGCGACTTTTCCTTTTTTCAGAGTGATAGGCTGCAAAAGTCTTTGAAAATGTTTTTTTTTTTACACGGTTTTCTCCATACATTTTCTAACATATGGAACATTAACTTTACACTGGGCTCATGTGCAGGGCATTATGACAACTCTATTGTCTTTATTAAGGTTCCTTGGACATGTGCAATAAACAGTGTAAGTGTAAAGCATTTGCTGCAACATAGAACATAAAGAATTCCATACAACTTTAGATTTCCCATCATATGCAAATTAACCTGAGCGTAAGAAATGGTCGCATTACTGAAGTACCGCTAGCAGAAAATCAGCAGCGTTCGACGCCCTGGACGAGATTCCACATTTTAGGGAATTAGCGTTGTCTGAGCGAATTTTCGTCTGGCGAAGTGTTGCGCTGGGTGCGAAGTGGACGCTGGTGACTTTTCAGCAGTTACTGAATCTGCCCCATGGAATGCTTGTGCCTAGTGGCCATCATGTGAAGTTCACATTGGTGCGAGGACCATGTACTTGAGAACTGCAAACTTTATTTTAGGCAACTAGAGCACAAACATGCTGCCTTATACATTTCGTTCGCTCAGGCACTTAGTCATATTCTTTTACTGGCCTGACTGTGGGACCAGTGAGTGCCTGCTGTCTCTTTCATAGTTGAATACCTCCACCTTGACCTCTAGGTCTGGGGCATGTGCACCCAGGATCCATGTTTAAACTGGTGATATTATATATCTTTCCCTATGCACCAGGAATGCTTCTTTGATATTAGGCTATTAAAGCATTATGAAATCCTAAAGTGCAAATAATATTTTACCTTACTGCTCATTAAAACCAACATAAGCAGAAAAACTGGTGCAAGGTAGAAAAAACATGGTGCTTTAGGTCTGTATGTTTTGTACTCTGCACCTTCCCACAATTTTTGTTAATGAGGCTAATGAGGGGTCATTTAAGTCTGCTACCACAGTTGCATTCACTCAAATTTCCCAGCAGTCAGTTGCCCTATCTCTGACTCCCCCAACTTTTCCCTAGTGTCCCTCCCTTGCCCATTCTTGTCCTCCCCCCAAGTTGAACCTGGATTGTTGTGTTATGAATAATACAGCTATATTGTTGTTTTTATATATCTATTGAATAAACATTGTAATGCAAAAAAAGACCCTTTTATATCTTCAGGTATATATCTTAAACTGACAGAATGAGAGCAGAGTTTTGAACAATGGAATTGTGAGGGGCAGCTCAAAAGCATAGTATTATCTGGAATTCTTCTTTTTGGAACTCCTATATAGACATAAGGGTGAAGACACATGGAGCTGCTAGAAGCAGCTACTTGTCATGGCTACAAAATAGACAATATCGATAACTGGCTTTGCTAAGACACTACAAGGCTTATTTACTAAAACTCAAATTTTTCTCACTATAATAAAAAAAATAAACCAAACTCCCAAATCAAAATCCCTGTAATTTACCAATAATTATTCTCCAAAGATCTTTGACTTCGATTTGAACGATTCAAAACAAAAATCGTTCGACTATTTGACCATTCAATATTCAAAGTACTGTCTCTTTGACTTTAACTACATACTTCGCCACTTTAAACCTATTGAGGTATAATGTTAGACTATGGGGACCTTCCCAACACTTTTCTAAGCTTTTTTTGATCGAAGAAAAATCCTTCGTTGTCATCAGAAAAACTTGAATTATTTGGATTATTGAAATGAAAACCAACACTAAAAGCCCCAAACTTTCATGAAGGTATCATGAAGGTATCAAACATGTTCCATTTGTTAAAGGGACCACCTGCCATTGACGTTTACATGAGTTTGACAGGTTTTAGCCAGATTATTTTCAGATTCTAATTGATTCTAGATTTATCAGCTTCGGCACATAATAAATCTTGTAAAATTCGAGTTTTTTCCCTCTATAAACTTGACCAAAAAAATTTGAGGTTTAACACATAGGCCTCTACGTGTATTTTAGCAGAGGCAATTCTCAGTATTGTCTATGTAAGGGTATTTGTTGCTACTAGTAGGTTCATGTGTCCACCCAAAAGCAGACAGTTGGTTCGTACAATGATTTATATCATGTATATTTTCAAATGTAGCTCAATGCTTTATTTAAATAAATACAAGTATAAACTCAGTTTTGTAATTTAACTCTTTTTCAGAAAGTTGTCCTTTTATTTTACTTTCCAAGACCTTGTGAATGATTTTGTTGGTGAACAGACCCTCATTCAAACAAATACCTTTCAAAACTCCCCAAAAAGGCAATCAACTTAATTTCTACAATGATCATCTCTTCCATATACTTGAAATATAAAAAAAAATTAAATGTCAGTGAATAAATGTTTACAAATTATATATCCCTTTTCAAGTGTATAATATGCTGAAGGACATGATATTTTTCTGCTGTCTGAAACAAACACACAAATGATGATTTTGGTGTTGTCAGAGTTGACACATTGATATCCATTTAAGTTTAAAATCAATACCTATAATATTCGATCATAAAAACTCAACAGACCATCTGAAATGTCACAAGGATCAGGTGTTTTCATAATCCAATGGAACAATATAAAAATCAATATTGGACAGATACAAGAAACCTGCGCTAATCCAGGTTTTGTAACCTTTACATTTCTTATTTGTCAACATAACCACAATGCCAAAGACAGTATTTACACACATACTAACTTTATATAAATATTAAATTAATAAAACTTACCAAGAATATAAATTAATACAATTTTAATTTCAGTAGGACTAATCTTTGAAAAAAGATTTGCCACATTCATTTTAAGACTTTTTCTTAGAATTTCAAATACATAGTTAAGGAAGTTAGGGCAGTGTGCAACAGAGCACTAAAAATGTACAGTACTAATTTTTATACATCTGGAAAGGGAACTACGTGTATTTCCAGTTAATGAAAACTAACGGCACCTGGGTTTCCAAATATCCATGTTTTCCCATTTCTTTCAAATGAAAAAAAACAACCTGAAGTTACCCTTGCCTGAAATGCATCCTGTAGCCAATCAGATTCTTGTTATAGCATATAGTGCATTTGCCTGCATTCTGTATTTACAAGAGCCAGAGAAATACATTTCTTTAGAAAGGTTATTTAATATCAATAATTTTTATTGATTTTCAAAAGAAAAAGAACAACTTGACAGTTGACCGAAAGATTGCATAGCAATCAGTCACATTTGCAAGTTTCCAAAGGTTCAAGAATTACATCTTCTACTTTAGCCAGTGATATAAAACAGAATTGTTCACGGACTGATAAATTACAAAGGATGACATACATATCAAATTAGTAAATCTACCACTGTGTAAGTAGATTAATAACTAAACCAAACTAGGAGACAGAACCTTGAACGCCATCAGCCTAACTATAGCCTATTGCGAGGGATAATAGCCATATGTTAAATACTAAGAAGGGCACTATAACTATATGTGAGCCAGGGAGTCCGAACCCGTAAAACATATTTGTGGGAGTCTAATAAAACACTGCATACATTATAGTCCTTTTACTGATGGCAGGCACAAGCCACACTTCGTACCCAGCCTATGTGGACCACAATGGAACATGAGGACCCGTCATCCACCAATAAATACAAATGTAGGAGGGTGGCATGTAGGTGTTCTCTCTCCTACCAACTACACATCCCCTAACTTCACATAATTCACCTTAAGTTGCAGAGCAGAGCAACATACCATGGGGCTTTTTTGAAACCCATTTTGTATAAATTTCTGAATTCCAAGAAGGTATTGACTCCATTTTAATCAAATAATTTAGATTTTTAAAATTGATTTTCATTTCTTTGTAATAATAAAACAGTACCTTGAACTTGATCCGAACTAAGATATAAGTATTCCTTATAAGCTTGTCTCCCTGCCTTCCATCGCTTCCCTTTGTGCTGCTCGTCTCCCTCCCCTCCATCCCTGTGTGCCGATCTTCTCCCTTATCTTTGTGCTGCTCTTCTCCCTTTTCCTTCCCTCTGTGCCTCTTGTCTCCCCTCTCTTCCCTTCGTGCCGCTCTTCACCCTTCCCTTCTCTTTGTGCTGCTTGTCTCTCCTCTCTTCCCTTTGTGACACTCTTCTCCCTTCCCTTCTCTTTGTGCCGCTTGTCTCCCCTCTCTTCCCTTCATGCCGCTTGTCTCCCCTCTCTTCTCTTCGTGCCGCTCTTCTCCCTTCCCTTCTCTTTTTGCCGCTCATCCCCCTCTCTTCCCTTCGTGCCCCCCTCTCATCTCCCTGGCAGTCCAGAATGGATTTATAAGGCCACAGCTTTATTAACATATGTAATAACCAACACCATGAGAATGCTTAAGAGAACTCCATGGGAGCGAATGGACTGCTCAGCATGCTGTCCACCTGATGCAGCTGTGCAAGAGTGGGTAAGTTAAGGCAAGGTAAATCTCACTCTAAACCCCCTACCTCCCAGGACCAATACCCAATGAGGTTGAAACTAAACTCCACCAAGCAGGGGAACACAAATCTCCGACAATATTTTTTGTTCCCATGCTTAAGGTTAAGCACAAACAGTACAGACAACTTGCCATTACTTCATTCTATGGGGGAACCTTCACTGAAGGGCAAATTTTCACCTCAGAAGGCATTGTACCACTTTATCAGATGTTAATTCGCATCACATACGCTAATTCATCAAAATGCAAAGTTATGTTTTGGCAGACAAATTCATTTCACATCATTCATTCATTTCTGCCTAGCGAAACTTCATTAACACACTTACACTTAGGTCAATTTAAATAGGACGGGTACATATAGGTCATATATGAGTCTTTATTAGAGATGTTGGTGAGATTGCTTGAAGTGGCCACTTATTATTAAAAATGTCCAAGTAAGCAAAATACAGAAAACAGAGATTCTCTAGTGTCCTAGACATGAGCCCACCCTAAAACAAATGTGGCATGACCTTCAAATGGTTAAAAAATTATAAAAAAAATATATTTAACAGTTACAACTTTTAAACATAATCCCACTTTAAAATATTAAAAAACACCAGCGTTTGAACTTTTTTTTTACTTTTCAACATTGATGTCAATCACATAAGATTGAGGAGGATGTAGCTTCATCTTATCAGTTCGTCAGGTATTACCTGAGCAGACTCTGGTGAAGGGGTAATGTAATGAAAAAATCGTACTTTAGTGAATTTGTGGAGTAACAATCGTTCGCCTGAGCGAAAATTTCGTCTTGAGAAAGCTTGCTAGCGATGGCCACCTCACCCTTAAATTAAAGTAATTATTAAGTTAGTTATTAGTAATTAGTAAAAGTAATTAAAGTAAATTAATTAAAAGTAAATTTGCTCCTATGTGTTTGTCAATATACCTCACAACATGACTCTGCCCACTTACTAAGCACTGTATATAAGAAATTCAGGGAATTAGTGAAAAAATATAGTGTAAGGAAAAGAGTATAGTTTAAAGTGAATAGAGACAGCACGTGGAGCATCCCTATACATATATATAAAAAAAGTAGGGATGCAACGAATCCACTATTTTGGATTCGGCTGAACCCCCGAATCCTTTGCAAAAGATTTGACCAAATACCAAACCAAATCCGAATCCAAATTAGGGGTTGGAAAGGGAAAACATTTTTTACTTTGTTTTTTGACAAAAAGTCATGCAATTTCCCTCCACGCCCCTAATTTGCATATGCATATTCGGATTTGGGTTCAGTTCGGCCTGGCAGAATCCCGAACTGAATCCTGGATTCGGTGCATCCCTAAAAAAAAGTCAAACAAAAAATATGCATTTTTGCATATTATTTGCTTATTACAGCATAAGGCCCACTGAAGTTGGTTTGTGGGCCCAAGATTTCAGAGACGACATTGCTATCATGTAGCACATACTGTACAAGATGTGTCACAAAAAACAAAGCAAACTTCCAAACACATAGGAATATGTGCATAGGGATTTTTAAAATAAACACATCTTAAATAAAAAATAATGTGGGTTGAAACAAATAAAACCAACCCAGTTCCCAAAATGGGGACAAGACACAAAACCCACTATTAAAAGAAGCCAATTTTTGTGCCATCTTCCCACTTTCCATATATAGCCCTTGCCTGATTTTCACATTCAGAAAACATGCGGCCTTTATACTATTTTAGAACAGAAATGTATTTGTGGGAAAGTTAACAATGAAATGTGGGATCAGACAAGTATGTAATAAGGTGTGATGGTTTCTTTTGGGCTTCTTTTATGTGTCCACAAGTTTGATTTATTGGCAATAATTAAACCCTGCACATCACCTTAATTGGTCAGTTGACTGCTAAATCAAAAAAAAAAGGTTACAAAAATAGTCCCAAAACAAATATTCTTAACCCAACGCATTTTGACCAACGATTGGTCTTCCTTAGGGGCAATCAAAATTAAAATATATCATCTACTGGGTGTGCACCTTTTAACCTTATATTTCAACTGCTACATGTGGTCAGTGCAATTCATGATGATTTTATAAAACATGTCTAGAACCAATTAAAATATGCAATGTAATTGTCTTATATTTATAACAGCATCAAAAGGGCTTAAGGATTTCTAAAATGTTGTTCTATGTGCATATACGTGTTATCCATAAACTGTATCAAGAAGATGTCAAAAATAGAAACTTTGATTTGAGTAATATTCCCTATGCTCAGTACTGAGATGAAATCTAAAATTCTCTGTCAAACACATTGCAGATAAGGAAAACAAAGAAGACAAACGGGGACTGACAAAATAGTAAATTAAAGGTCAATGATATTTAACTGTTACAGAACAAACAGAAAGGTTCCTATGTGGCCCTGTATTTTGCGAAGTATCTGATTGCCAGCTAGCAATGATGACATTTAATGCGCATCCATTGGTGAATGTCTTCTAACTGAACTGTTTATGCTTGTGATTCTATTACAACGTTAGTCAGTGGGAATACATTATACATGCACTCAAAAATAGAACACATTATAAAGAGAAACAGTCCTCTGAGCTGTATGTAGCAGCATGAAACTTTATAAAAAATAATGAAAATATATCAACTTAATTGCTGAAAGCAAATACAAAAAGGGGCTGGTATTTCAGATAGGTGTTTTGTTCTATGTAAAAAAGTGAAAAGATTTGAAATAGAAGGTTGAATCTGTTACTAAAAGTAAGTGTAAATACAAAAAATGCATTAACAATATGGAGAGTAATCCAATACCCTTTGTCTGACAAATCACCCAAATCATCTCTACATCTGTTCAGGGGCATATCTAAATAGGAAGCAGACCCTGCAGTTACAGGGCAGTCTAGGAGTGTTGATGCAATTTCAGTATATCTTGGCCAACTTAGCAATGTTTTCGGGGCCCTAAATTATATTTGCTCCCCCCCCCAGGGCCTGCCGGAGATCGTGCCGCAGAGGCAAGGAAACCGCACATCTAACATATATACTCTAGATATAGGCTGGGGGGGGGCAGGTGCACATCCTGTGCCTGGGCCTGAAAGCGTTTAGTTAAGTTACTGCCCTGAACTTGTAGTTTTACTTGCTTTGGAGGTCCACCCACTTCAATAATGTAACTGATGTGCTGGGCTGGTACTTTTCCCTGTAGCCTACCCAATCAGAACATAACTCTCTTTTACATAGATTAAAGCAGGCGTAACATTTGAGAATGAATGCTTGTATGAGGGCTAAGGCGTTTACCATTCTGCAATAACGTGAAAATTAACTTGTCAGCCCCTTAGTATTGAAACAGAAACCCTTGTGTTTAATGTAGGTTAACACCTGCACAACACTAAGGGGGTTATTTATCAAAGTCTAAATTTATCTCAATATTTTCTGCTACAAACTTCGATCAAATCCGCTTGTTTTTTTGGTGCTTATTTATTATTACATTTTCCCGAAAATTTGCTTTGCAGGAAAAAATCTGATTTTCATGAATACTCCGATTTTTGCCCGAAAACTTCGGGGTATTGCACGAAACCCAGCGCACATCAAAAAATCATTGGGACTTCTCCCATTGACTTATATGCAACCTTGACAGGTCTAAAATGCCGGATTTTCTGATTCGGACTGCTCCATCCTTGGGGTTTAATAAATTCCGAAAAATGTGTCATTTTTTACAAGTCCGATTTTATTAAAAAAAAATTTTTTTTTATGATTTTTGCATTTGGAGTTCAGTAAATTACCCCCTGTGTTCTGTTTTTCTGCAAATATGGGCACATCACAGCAGAAACTGAGTGGTTAGAGACTAATCAGCCCAATAATGTAGAACTTGGAATCTAATCCAGTAGTTCTGTCATGTCACCAAATGTATACTAATTCTCCTTGACAATACAGGCACCATGAGCTGCATGCAGTGTACAATATGGACTACACGGATACAGTCAACAAGACACTTAATACATGCTGTATTTCATTTGTCACAAGGAGCTAATAATAAAGTGTATCCGTAGCCATTGATGGTTTAGTGCAGGGGTCCCCAACCTATTTAATCCATGAGCCATATTCAAATGTAAAAAGAGTTGGAGAGCAACACAAGCATAAAAAAGTCCCTTGGGTTGCCAAATAAGGGCTATGATTGGCTATTTGGTAGCCCCTACGTGGACTGGCAGCCTACAAGAGGTTCTACTTGGCACTATACTTAGTTTTTATGCAATTAAAACTTGCTTTCCAGCTTGGAATTCAAAAATAAGCAACTGCTTTAAGGACCCTGAGAGCAACATCCAAATGTTGGAGAACAACATGTTGCTCACCAGCTACTGGTTGGAGATCACTGGTTTAGTGGATACTATTCACTACAGCACAATTTATTTATAAGTGATGCAAGGATTGAGGCAAAGTGGAAGCATAGTAGTCTCAGCTGTAAAACCCAAAACTCTGTAACATAGCGGTTAATATATTGTAGGTAGAAAACACCAACTAACAAAGTCCTGGATGTAAGGTGTCTGTCTCAAACATTGAGGGTATAACTGAAAGAATAATAATAAGTATGAACACAGCAGCACTAAAGACTCAACAAGAATCATGATAAATGTCCTCCAATACAGTACCCTGCATGAACGTTCAAGTTTGCTCACAGATTCAGATGGTCTAATGAATAGAGAGGCTAAAGGGGAAATGTAATAAAATTCACAAAGAGTAAAACTTTGCCAATAAAAATTCACCTATCACCTATCGCAATTTCATATTCTTCGTTAGACTTTTATTGCATTTGCAATTGCAACATTTAATTACACACACTGCAAACATTCGCAAAAGTAATTTGGTCAAAAACTTTGTGAGGAAGTAATTGAAGTCTTTAAAAATTGAAGTAAAAAATTGCATGAACATAGTCACTAAAGTTTGCAAGCATCTTTGCATACAGTATGTTTTTTGCGTTAGTGAAACATTAAATTCCCCCTTAAAGCTGGTATGTTCACTCAATTCATGAATAAATAATTTTTTTAAAACATATCAAAAAACATACATTCTAAGACATATAAATACAAAAATTAAATATCTCAAAACAATTTAAGCAGGTACAATTGGCACATTTTTTTAAATACAATACCAATAATTCATTGTGGCCCCAAGTGTCGAACTACCAATTCACTATTTTTGTCTCCAACTTTTCTGAAAGAGGTATATGGTCATAAGATCTTAATGGGGCAAATTAACTAAATGGAGAATTTTCACCTGCGAAGGCTTCGCCATATTTTGTGCCACTTCATCAGGTGCAAATTTGCTAACTCATTAAAATGTCTTTGCAACCGAACGCTGGCAAAGTTTTGCTAGCGTTAATTTGTTAGCGCAAGCATTTCATAGCCAACTATCGCTAGTGTTTATTTTTGCCTAGTGAAACTTTATTAGTACACTTGGGTCAATTTGAAAAGGGCGGGTACATATAAGTCATATAGATGTCTTTATTAGAGATGTAGGTGCTTGAAGGCTACTTATTATTACAAATGTCCAAGGAAGCAAAATAAAGACAAATGAGATCCTCTAATGCCCTAGACATGAGCCCATGGCATGCCCCTAAAATGGCTACACAATAATTTTTAATAGTTAGAACTTTGAAAGATAATCCCACTTTAAAAATTGAAAAAAATTCCAGCATTTTTTTTCATTTTTAGGACTTTTCAAAGATGGAGAAGAAAACTCTGGTGAAAGAGTAACATTCTGTAAAATTTGCACTTTAGTGAATATGTGGAGTAACGATCGTTTGCCTGAGCAAGAATTCGATTGGCGATAGGGCAAGAAACTACGCTAGCGTCAGTCTCATTCGCTAGCAAATTGTCCTCTACGCCTGTTAGTAAATTGGCAATATCCCTGCGGACTGGATTTCTGGCTAATTTTCACTAGCGACGGCCACGCTCCACTCTCTCCCTTTCATTGTTATTGTTTGAGTGGAACATTTTCATGATTTGATTATAAATTGATTTGACTGTTTAAGCCTCAGTACTTTTTTTATATGCATCCAACATTTTAAGAGATATGGGGGCATATTTATCAAGGGTCGAAGTTCGAAGTTAAAAAAATTTGAACTTCGAATTCAAAAAGACCAACCTAATAGAGGTTGAAGGTTTTTGGGGGTCGAAGTGGTCCGTATTCGGCCTACTTCGAATTGTACGATCGAAGAAATAGCACCTTTGATCTACTTCGATTCGAAGTTTCCCCCCAAAAAACTTCGATCTCTCAAACGCCACCAATTGCCTCCATATGGGTTCTAGGAGGTCCCCCATAGGCATAAATTTAGATATTCAAATTTTTTTCAAATTCGAAACAAATTTGGACTATTCCCTAGTCGATTCTAATTTTCTTCATTTGAAAATTCACCTCGACCTTTGATAAATCTGGCCCCTAATGTTTACATGATTTTCTAGTACATTTAAGGTATAAAGATCTAAATAATGGAAAGATTCATCATCCAAAAAACTTAAGTATCAAGCATTCTGGATAACAGGTCTCATATCTGTTCAGTTAAATAACCAAATGACTTTTGAAAGGACTTAATTCCCACTCAATACAAATGATTAATCAGGTACCTTTTGCCTAGATATTACATGTACAGAGGTACCCCTATACACTAGAGGTGATGCATTAATTTACTATCTCTGCATTTCTTTCTGTTTTCATTCACCATATCCTTTTATCTTTAGACGGACAAATTGAATACTTACAAGTGCTGAAGTCTAGAGAGGTATTAATTGCAGGCAAGTAAAATATGTGTTATGATCTTAGGTCGAGGAAAGCAGAACATTTTAATTATAATTGCATGATAGAAGTTAACAAAAACTTCTATTACACTTTACTTTAGGATTTTTCTTCAGAAATGAATGCATGAACATTGAGAGGATTTATTAAAATTTTACAAACTTATATCCATGCTTATTAGATAAGATGTAAAATTGTAAGAGCTTTCTAGAGAAATGTAGTCGTACATCAAAATGAGGAAATAATCATTCCTCTAATCTACAATATAACATTAATAATGTAGGTGGGTGTATTGTATAACAATGATATTAAATAGCTACATATTACTGCTTAAATCCAAGTAGAATTTATCACAGAGGATGTAAAATTCTAATGCTAACCATTTTCTTCACTTGCACTCCAATTGACTTATATATAACGTCGGCAGGTCTGAGATGACGGATTTTCGGATTCATACTTTTTCTATCCTTGTGGTATAATCAATTTTGAGGTTTTTTTTGTTTTTTTACTAAAAATTTTGATTTTATAAATAACCCCCATATTCAAGTATATAATGGAACGTGGACTGTCACCATATAACTGCACACTGACTGCAGTATTTAACAGCAGATTAACTTGAGCATACAATGGCCAAATGCCCATCTCCCATTCATCCCACTTGCTTATACAATAAGTTCCATATCTTAGCAGATCTCTTTCCCTGCCTGAAATGCTCTGCTATGTCCTATCCCATTACAGCTGCTCAATAGTCAAAGGAAATTAACTGGCCAGAATGCCCTTCTGTTGTGCCATGGTATTAGAGGTAGCCTGCCCTGGCATGGCGTAGACTGCATTACCAGAGAGACTGGCAGCACTGTGCTTTGTTCTTGGCCACATGAACACTGAAGCTACAGTTGTTTTTCTGTCTCCCAGTCTGGCTTATGCACATAAGTAGAGTCTGGCAACTATGTTTTCCCTTAAAAACACAGATCTCTTTAGGACTAGCAGTCCTAGCAGGGAATTGTCTTAACTTACACTTATTAGATTGCAGAGGCCAAAACGTTCAGTAACACAAAGCATAAAAGTCTCTGGTATGACTTTCAAACTTGGTATCTGGTTGGCAATTTTAATAAAACAATACAAATTCTAGGCATATACCCCGTGTGAGTGGTCCCTCCATATGTTTAATGCTGTACGACAACTCTATTTAGCAGAAGCGGTAAAGTATATAGACAAGTGTATTGTTTTGTTAACATGGCAGCTGTAATAGTGACCTATTAAGCCCAATTACATTACTTTTTTTGGGGGGTGCACATAAAGCTAATGTTGCAGTTGTAATAGGGATATCTTGTACATTTCCTTCACCTTAACTATAGTGATCCTGTGATAATTTGCAAAACCTACTATGCTAGAAGAACTGGAAATGCAAATTTGATAATGTTCCACTCGCCCTGAACAAGCATATTTGTTGTTTTATTCTAAATATATGGCATACTGATATTTGACTGTTTTCACAAGGTTTCTTTGTACTTTCTGTGTATCCAGTGTGCCCAGTTTATCATCTTTTCCAAAGATGCAAATTTGCACCTGAGCACTCATCCATAGCAACCAATCAGCAATGATCTTTTTCATCCAGCTACAGGTAGGACAATGAAAACAAACATCTGATTGGTTGCAATGGTTTACTGGCCAGGTGCAAATTTCCCTAATGTTTATAAAAAACTAGTGATGGGCGAATCTGTCCCTTTTTGCTTCCCTGAAAAATTAGTGAAAGTCAGAAAAATTTGCGAAACAGCAAAAAATGCGGAAAACAAATTAAAAACAATGGACGTCAAAATAATTTTGACACTTTTTTGACACTGACAATTTTTTACGACTCTTTTGTCAAAATGCATTAGTCAATGGGCGTCTGGAAATTTTTCCAGCGCAATAATTTTTATGCACACGACAACTTTGATGCGCAACAATTTTTTTGTCGCTGCAAATTTTCCATGGCAAAAACATTTGCGGGTGGCGAACCCATTGTATTTGACCACAGTTGGATTGAAAAACCTATTTGCTGTCTTTTTAGAAGTTCTTCAAACTGTGGCCAAATGACTGATACACCAATATTTTCCTTTATCTGCAGCCATGGTATGTGTTAAGTTGGCCTTGACCAAAGTTTGAACTTTTGAAAAATTCTGACATGTCAAAAACAAATAGATTTTCATCTAGCCCATGCAGTGGACCAAGCAAAATTATAGCCCTCAAGTAAGAAGTGGATCCCTAGTTGCTTCCTGCTTTCCCATTTGTAAGATTATCCAGGGAGAGGCAGGGAGTCCTTCCTACTCCCCTCTTACACACCCCTTCGAGCTGATGTGCGTGACGCTCATGCGTGCCCTTTTATTTTTGATGTGCAGTGTGTGAAATTCAAATATTTAAAGGACCATGCTCTATTTTTAGTTTCCAACTTAGGCTCTGTCTTGTATAGCTCTTGTCTTGTAAAGTTACAGAACGCTGTTGCATATTGGGGGGATCCATTTAAGCTTTGGTTTTTTAAGAAAATAAATGCTGCTTTGTGATCCTGCTTCCTGGCGGGGAATTGCCACAAGGTGCTGAGGAAAAAAGGTCTTCTTGTTTATTTTTGTTGAGAAGTAAATGGCAAGTAATTACCATAGGTTGCATGAGAGTTGACATAATGGAAGTTACACAGTGAAAGAAGTTATTTTCTTTAGGGTTAGATTCTTTATAATTAATCTCTGACAACACACAAATTCAATTGTCCTTTAGAGCCACAAATAGTCAATAAACAATTAGTACAATTCTAAGATTATGAATAATTAAGATAAAACCTGTTGCTAAATTCTTTCTTGCTAAATATCACATTATAGTTAACGTAACGGTATCACATTGAGTAATGATGGTGAAAAAGGCATTACCTCTGGATAAAAAAAAGGCCAAGAGGGGAGAGGTCAGCTACTTTTATTCTGTGCGATATGGGAAAATAGGTTGAAAAACTGACTAATGGTTTAATGTCTTGAAATGGGCTATTGAATAATGTATGTAAGCTGTTTGCCTGACATGTTGGTTTAATTAGAGACAAGTGTTCAGTAATACACTGTTTATTTTTGCAATGGATTGTATTAATCTTATTTGTCATTGTTAAATAATGTTTTTGAAAAATAGTCAACGTAACTATACAAGGATTTTTTGTATTCATTTACATTTAAGGGGTCTTAAATTTGATAAGGAAAACATGCAAAGGTATTAAACACTTTTAACAGTTTTTTTGTCCATTTATATTGACTGTGTTTTCTTTGAAATAAGGGTCTTGCAGCTCTATGCAAATTACCAGGAGAGAAACTTTCATTTCTGCATGAGTTAATTTAATGTACATTTTTGTCATGCAATAAAAGTTAATGTATAGGTATGCAGTGCTTGGGACCTGCAATTTCTTGGATTAGGGAAAAAATATTTATTTTCTTCAATATTATAGGCAAAATGGCTAATGGCTTTGCTTACTGCATTATCACTGCTTATTTTAGTGTTATAATATGTTTATGCAGCGCCTGTGCTACTGCACTCTTAATTGAGTTACTGCCTATTAAGTGTTAAAGGATATGTTCACCTTTTTATAACTTTTAACATTATGTACAGATTTCCAAATGGTTTTAATGTTTTATCATTTGTGGTTTTTGAGTTATTTAGCTTGTTATTCAGCTAGCAACCATGCATTGATTTGAATAAGAGACTGGACTACGAATATGAGAGACCTGAATAGCAAGAGCAATAATAAAAAAGTAGCAATAATAATACATTTGTAGCCTTACGTAACACATTGTCAAACTGCACCTGACCCTTATCTGCTTCTTCATGATCTGCACCCAACCTGGCCTTGGGTCTGTATATACTTATACTGTTTACCCACAGCTGCCCTTGTCTCTGATGTCATGGAATGGGTGAGGCAGGGCCGATGTTTGTCTATGAATAGACAGGCCCACACATCACTAATCAGTAGTATAACTCACTACTGTAATTACAAAAAGAAACTCTGAGGCTTTCCTCTCTGCATTTTGCTGAACACAATCATTAAACTACAGTATAGTTTTGCTTTTCTCTCCCCATATTATCCTAAATCAAATTGCATTTATTATACTCTCTTATATCTCATGCTAGAGCAAATGTTAGATAATAAGTGCTTGGGAGAAACAATACATTACGTGTATGTGTAACAGTAATGAAGTGTTGTCCAAGACTTTGTACCGTAGGACTTTCGTTTCCTACCATGCAGTGCATTTGCCTGCAATACTACATTTTTAATTTTGTGCTTCCTTTTACCAAGAATATCCAGCAATCAGCCATTGGCTATGACTGCAGTTTTCTGAGAAACACTGTATATTTGTTGTTTCAATTGTAAATGGAAGCTGTAAACCATTGCAAAAGAAATAAACATTGTGAAACATAGTTGGGGTATATCCTAAATAGTTTCCCTCAAGTATAAGCTTTAAGTAAAGTTTATTTTGGTTGCATGTTCTTTTCATGGTACTATACCAGGTTCTAGTATACTCACTCATCTTATAAAGGGTTAAAGAATGCTTGGAACTGTAGTCCAGCAACATCAGTAATGTATTCTTAAAGGAATGGTTCAGATTTAAGCTTACTTTAAGTATGTTATAGAATGGCTTATTCTAAGCAA
Source organism: Xenopus laevis (assembly GCF_017654675.1). Classification (NCBI taxonomy): domain Eukaryota; kingdom Metazoa; phylum Chordata; class Amphibia; order Anura; family Pipidae; genus Xenopus; species Xenopus laevis. The sequence goes on from NC_054380.1 coordinate 39,845,875, forward strand.
CTTTTCAATTGCCCTTCATTTTTTCTTTATGTTTTTTGAATTATTTGCCTTCTCAGCTTTTCCAGTTTTCAAATGTGAGCCACTAATCCCATCTAAAAAACAAATGCTCTGTAGAAATACACATTTATTTTTTTGCTACTTTTTCATTGCTCAATTTTCTATTCAGGCCTCTCCTATTCATATTCCAGTCTCTAATTCAAATCAGTACATGGTTGCTGGGACCCTAGCAACCAGATTGCTGAACTGAGCAGGAGAACTGCTGTATAAAAAGCTAAATAACTCAAAAGGCACAAAAAATAAAAACAATTGCAATTTGTCTCAGAATATCACTCTCTACTAATACTAAAAGTTAAAGGTGAACAACCACTTTAAAAAACATTTATTTCCTCCAACTCTCCACAGTCCTCCAGTGACAACTGCACCCAATCTAGCTTTATGACTTTTGTTAATGCAATTGTTCATGGAAGCCTTAAAAACGGATTTAATTGTACAGTGTATCCTTCCTCAGTCTGATTACAGTGTAATTAACATTTACAGTTATCTCAAGGCAAAATACTGAAATATGTTGGTAAGCGAGACTCTTACTGGTGAAGAAGAAGATTTCCATAAGATAGAGAGAACTATTTCTTCCCTATCGTATGAACTATGAAAAGTCACTGAATACATGCACTGGAACATAAACCTTCCATAGAAGCAAGAGAAGGTATGTCTTTCCTAGGAATGTTCTATGAGACACAGCAAATGAGGAGAATAACATGGCTGGGATCAGTCAAGGCTGGGAAGCCATTGCAGCGCTGAAATTAACCAAAAACTAAGCTATAGTCTGGAGAATAGAAGTAAGTTTTGTTTTGGATATATATTAAGAGTGGCTGATGTACTGTAAAAAGCAAGTTGTGGAGGTATACTGTATGCCTGTTATTCTGTCAGTGGAGTGAACTTTGATTTTATTGTATTTATTAGGTCACACTCACAATTCCCCTTGCGGTATGAAAAGTACAAAAAGGGACCACAATCAGCTGATTTTTTGCACTCTGCCTACAGCGAGGGGAATTGTGCAAATAGCTGCAGGACTTTGTGGACTGCTTGTTGAATCTAGTGCCACCTGCTACATTCAAAAGAGGCAGCAGGATGGAGCATATAGGCGTCCCCGACCCCGTCTACATACCCTGTACTTTGCGAGTCCTGACATTGCTCTTTGCATGGAGAGTCTGCTTTTTGATTCAGCGCTCCTTGCAATAACCAACAATGAGCACTAAGGGGCAAGCTCTTGCCCTATGCCTAGTGGCTTTCACAAATACCCCTAAATGTAATTTTTCATTGAAAATTTTTCATTGTTGTTGTTTTTACTTTGAAAAAGAAATTACAGCTTCTGCTAGGTGAGTTTCCACCAGCGGTGTACTGACTGGGTGCCAGGCCCCCAGCAAAAAATATCTCTAAAGGGACCCGGCACCACTAAAGCCTTTCCTTGGCACACAGGCACTTCCTCCCGCTCGTGTGTGCACAGCCCACACAGGGACTGGGCACAACCTGGCATACAAATTCTTGGTTAGTATGCTTACTATAGAGGAAGCTGTCCCCGCAATTGTGCTCTCTGCACTAGCAATGTGGCTCCCCTTGACCCACTCCGGCGACGAGTGTGAGAGGAACGCCTCTGTCTGTCACGTTTTGTGTTCCAAACCCAGAACCGTGGATCATACAGTACTTCTGCCTATAGCAGCTGCCTTTCATGTCGGGACGAGCCCTTTGCTACTCATACGTTGCCAATTCTTAAAGTGAGAGAACCAACAGGAAAAAAATACCGCTGTAGCACCTCTTTGTTGCAAAAAGTGAAAACTTGGATTCTTGTCTGATTGTTTGACCTAATAAATGCAAGTTTTCACTTTTTGCAACAAAGAGGTGCTGCAGCGGTATTTTTTTCCTGCATGTCTATGCAAACCCCTGGCAAGGGTTTCTGGACTGCTTTGTACCCAACATACAAGGTTAAATATTGTAAGGTGGTTGAAGCACACATAATATTGACTACTCTGAATCTTTTTGAAGTGAGAGAACAAAGCGATGGTTTTGGGTAGGCAAGGGAACCGGAATGTGAAGTAACAGGGAAGAGCAGAGAGTAGTCAAGGAAACAGGTTGTGGTCATTAACCAAACAGTCGGAGAGGTACAGAATCAGAAATCAGAAATGTAGTCAAGGAAACAGGCCAGGGTCAATAACAAATCAGTCAACACAGTACATGATCTATGATTCAGTCATTATCCAGAAGCATAGCCAGAAAACGGGCAAAATCGGTTTAGGGAGTGATACAGCAGTGATCAAAGACAGGCAAGGGTCAAGGAACAGTAAATCAGACTAGAAGCGCACCCAGGATCTAGAATAGACCTACGATGGACAAAGCAAATAGAGACTGGGCACCTTTAAATATTTAAAAATTGCACCAAGCATGATGACATGACAGAGCACGCCAGTATAAAAGGACATATGCAGGTGTCGCGAGTCGGATTCAACTGGCGCAGTGCCCTCAAGTACTATTACAGTACCACAAGTAATTCAATTGTTTGTCGGGTGGTCCCTCACTCCAAAGACATCAAGGCTCTATCAGACAGAGTCAGTGGCACCGTCCAAGCCACACAATATCCAAGGTATAAGCAAAAGTTCACTCTGGAGAGCCAATTTAGATTCAGTGTACTTTATTCAGACACAACATGTTTCGGACACTATATTAATCAACACAACTTGTCCTGTCAGACAAACTTATCTAAAGTATAAATATTAATCAACACAACTTTTTACGCATAATTTTACCAAAATAGAAAAAAAAAGTTGCTCTAATTTGACCAGTGTTGTGGATATTTGAATCTACAGAGCAAAATAGAGAAACCCACACTGAAAACATTTCACTGGTCTCCAGTGAGAAAGGAAATGTCTGCTGCTTTACCCCTAACATTACACATACGTATTCTACCCTTTGTGCTTTGTTGCTACTTCATACAGATGCTGGGATTAAAATACAATCAATAAAAAACAGCCTCCTATACACTTGATGTTTTGAAGTGGAAAGAGAAAAGGATTTGTCCTGTTTTTGTGATGATTATTTTACATTCCATATTTGTATGCTTTGTGTTTGCTGTTATCTCTAGTGATGGGCGTATTCGTGGCAAATTCCCGCGATTCCCCCGGCGTCAAAACAATGGACACCTGTGTCAAAAAAACAAGATGCCGGCGCCGTTTCGCCCATCACTAGTTCTCTCTTACACACTGAAAATGAAAGTGTGAATAACACTTTTGATGTTTTTAATTGTAAACCTTTCAATTTAGGGGGATTTCTTAAAGGATCAAAATGTCCTTATATTTAATGAATCATTCAGACGTCATTTGGAATATTGAATAGTGAATAAAAAATATTGAATTTTTAATTTGCAGATTTTTTTCCCCATAAATTACTGGAGGCTATGCAACAGAATAGAATTGCTTAATCTGCTACAGAACGCATGCAGCATATTTTGTATTAAACAGTCTACGAACAATCTGAGTGAAGTCTGTGACGTTACAATATATCAGAATATATATACTAGAAAAGAGGTTATTTTTTAACAATCCTGTATTTTATATTGAATATGCATGTCCAGTTTAAGCCAAATAAAGAGGGTTTACAATATAAATGTAAACCTTATTATTTTAAAGAAGCACGTTTCAGTAAAAAAAATGCTACTTCCACACCCAGAATTAAGGTGAGCTCTATATAAACCCTTTCTTTCCTTAATTTACTAATTGTCTGACCTTTTTGGGTCAAACCCCGCATTTGAATCCATCATTTATTCAGGTCCCCCTTATCTAATTAGCATAATATAGATAAAGTATATGAAAACATTGCTGTATCAGAAATTGGTCTAAGAATATCTAGGACAGCAAATACATATAAATCTAGAAGCTCATCCAAAATGTATTGCTCTTTCAACGTACTTTGACCGATTACCATTGATTTTTTCAACATTGTTTATAAATGTGTCTTTAATTCTAAATAGGTATCCAATCTATTCTCAGACACCATCAATGCTTGCTTTATGCTAGTTAAACAGTTCAATAATTGATACATTTCTTCAGGATGTGCTCCTCTCACCTACTCCATCCAAGGGAAGACGTTTATTAAACCTATTTTTGTATTGTGGTACTATTTTACATTAAACAGTACATAATCAACGTAACTCTAGGAGGTTATGTAATAAAAGGTGCACCTATAGCAACCAATCATCAGGTCACCTGTTTAAAAGCAAACATTTTATTGGTTGCTATTAGGGATGGGTGAATTTTTTGCCACGGAATTGACGCCCATAGACTTGTATGGCGTTGTGCGACAAAAAAAAAAGACAACATTTTTTTGACGCCCATAGACTTTTTTTTTTTTTTTTAACAATTCTTTTTATTGAAACTTATTGTACAGTCAGTGAACACATCAGACATAAATACAATGATTGTTCCATACTATTTGTATCATGTAAACATTTTTGTTTTAAAATAAAACTTAAACAACAAAAGCAAAAACATGGTGTCTGTGAGATTCTTCGGATCCTTAACATAACCTTGAATGTCATTATACTACAGTTCTATCTCAGCATTCCTAGGTAATCTCAGTGTATCCATAACCTTACAACAACCTTTATTCCTTCAAAACTTGTCACCGTTAAAACAATATAAATCTGTTCCTAACCCACCCGATAGTCACGTGACAATATCCACAATACTTGTTTAATTTTCCCCCAATGAAAAATAGTAAGTCAGCAGTCGGTCCCGTGACATTGTCAGCTTGCCCCTGGATTTTATTATACAGGCAGAGGACATTGGTAACACAGTGTGTTCAGTTAGTGAGTCAAGGTGGGACTAGCTCAGGGTCCTGTTCAATCCACAAACCCCACACCTTATCAAATTTCTCAGGGCAGCCCCTTCTCATATATGTAAGTTTGTACATTGGTAAAGATTTGTCCACTAGCTGCTCCCAGTCATGAACCCTGGGTCCCCCCCTAGATTTCCAGTTTAGCGCAATCAATTTTTTAGCATACATACAGAGTATAGAGATTAGTGAACAGTGTGCCCTCCTCGAGATACATCTTCTACCTGACTCAATAAAAGTACTCTGGGCTCAAATGGAACAAAGATATCAGTTTTTGCTGTAATGAGTTGCACAACTGCCCTCCAATACGTTTTAATCACAGGGCAGACCCACACCATATGGAAAAAATCCGCAGGCGAGTGCTGACATCTGGGGCACTCCGAGCTAAGGGCCGGATTTATTGTATGCAGACGATGTGGGGGTAAAGTACACTCTATGCAGGTAATTGATTTGTGTCATTCTGTCTTACTGCTAATCACTCCCTCAAAGATGAAATTAAGGGATTCATCCCAGTTTTCCTGTGTTAGCTCAGGGATGTCACTTTGCCATTTTGTTCGAAGTTTATTAAGTGGGACACTCCTAGCATCCTGCAATTGTGCATAAAAATATGATAATGGCTTGCCTAACACCTGCTTATGTATCCCAGTCTCCAAGCCAGTCAGTGTAATGTCTACAGATTCACTCCGAAACTGAGCTATAAAAGCATGTCTTAATTGCAGATATCTGAAAAACATATTATTCGGCAAGGCATAAGTTTCCTTCAGAGCTGGAAAACCAAGAAGTTTACCATCTACTATGACATTAGACAGGTATTTTATGTTATATCTAGCCCAAAGCTGAGGGTCTGGAATTAACTCTAGCTGCTTTAAATAGGGGTTACACCATAGTGGGGTAAAGCTAGAGCATTGATGTTGAAGTTTAGGAAAATATCGAAGAACCAGCTGCCAGGCCTTTATGGTTTCTTTCATCAGGGGGGAGATCGCAATATTGTAAGAGGCACCACGATACGGTAGATTCTTTAAACCTTCAAAGGACCCTGCCAGTTTAGCTTCAAGGATGACGGACGCATTTGAGTCATCAGAAATGGCCCAATTCCTCACAACCACCAACTGTGTTGCCAAGTAATAAAGGAAAAGATTGGGGGCTGCTAAACCTCCCTGTCGGGTTGGAAGTTGTAAAGTGGAAAGAGATAATCTGGGGATAGTATTGTTCCAGTACATCATAAGCGAGAGGCTTTTCAATTTAGAGAAGATCGTGTGTGGAATTCTCATGGGAGATTGTCGAAATATATAAGTTAATTTCGGCAATATCACCATTTTGAGTAGATTTATTCTGCCAATTAGAGACAGCGGCAGATTCGCCCATGCATGCCTTTTCTGTTCCATGAATCTTATTTGAGGCAGAATATTAAGTTCCGTGAATTTAGTTAGATCAGCATGAATCCAAATCCCAAGATATTTAAAGGTGGACACCCAGTTAAGTCCCAGAGTCCTTTGGGGAGTACCCGGAGGGAGAGGGTCTACAGGAAAGAGTACAGACTTAGACCAGTTAATCCTGAGTCCAGAATAGCTAGTATGGTCGTTTATTATGGCTAGAGCTGTTGACAATGCCAGGTGAGGGTTTGGTAAATACAATAGAGTGTCATCCGCATACATTGAAATGACCTCAGATAGATCCCCAAGTTTCAGCCCTTCAATTACCTGGGAGGACCTGATCCGGCAGGCCATAGGTTCCATGGCTAGTGCAAACAATAGCGGAGAAAGAGGACAGCCCTGTCTAGTACCTCTAAGGATCGGGAATGGAGTGGACAATTTATTATTGGTACGGATTTTTGCCACAGGTAAGTGATATAAGGCTCTAATCCAGCCAATGTACGAAGAGGGGATGCCAACCCTACCCAACGTGGCCCACAGATATTCCCATTCAACGGAATCAAAGGCCTTTTCGTTATCTAAAGAGGCAATCAGTCGACTGCCTGAGTTATCGTGTGTAATGGAAATATTTGTGAACAGTCTTCTGATGTTTATATCCGTGGAACGGCCAGGCATAAAACCTGTCTGATCAGAGGAAATTAGGGCAGAGAGGATGGGCGCCAAGCGTGTTGCCAGGACTTTCGCTAAGATTTTTGCATCTGCATTAAGGAGTGCAATGGGCCTGTATGAATTACATTCTAACGGGTCCTTACCAGGTTTTAACAATAAGATTATCAAAGATTCCCTCATCGAGGTTGGCAACGGAGCCCCTTTTTGTACCCCATTGTATAAATCCGTCAGGATAGGTGCAAGCAGCTTTACATGCTGCTTGTACCACTCCATTGGTAATCCATCAGTACCCGGAGTTTTTCCGGCTGGAAATGAAGCTATGGCCATCTCAACCTCTGTTAGCGTGATGTTACCAGCTAGCTCCAAAGAAAGTTGCTCAGTCAAATTAGGTATAGACAAGTCACGCAAATACTCTCTGATTTCTTCTGGGGTGGTGTTTATTTTGGGGCTATATAAGTCAGCATAGAAGTCCATAAATCTCTGATTTACTTCTTCAACTGAAGACACTACCGTACCATCTGATAGCCGTACAGCTGGTATTACCATGTTGGATGTGTCCTCTCTCGCTATCAGTGCAAGTAGCTTCCCATTTTTATCCCCATGCTCAAAGATATTACCTTTCTGATATAGCATATGTTTGTTTGTAAGCTCCACTTGGGCAATTTTCAAGGCATTCAGACTAGCCTGCCATTTCTGAAACGATTGGTTTGTAGGATAATTGACATAGGACGCTTCATTAACCTGAGCCGTTTCAGTTTTTTGGGCTATATCCGCTTGTGCTATTTTCGTGAGGGCTGCAATATTGCTAATAAATTCACCCCTAATATAGGCTTTGAAAGCATCCCATTTTACATTTGGGGGGGTTTCGTCACCATTCACAGCCAAAAAATTCGATATACTAGTAGCAATGATTTCATTTAAATGAGTATGTTTTGCCCAATAGGGGCTCAGCCGCCATATTCTATCCACGGGAGCTTGTGAGTACGTAAAAGTAAGTAACAGGGGGAGTGATCTGAGATGCCCCTTGTAAGTATCTCAACCTTTTAACCCATTTATTCATCTCAGGACAACCCAGAGCTAGATCTATTCTTGACATGCTGTTGGAGCCAGGGGAGTAACACGTAAACTGTTTGATCGCAGGATTACGCACTCTCCATAGATCCACCAAACTAATGGAGGAGACCCACCTGGTGAAATGCCCTGAGAAAACACGGGGAGGATGCAGTTTGTCCAGTGCAGCATCAGCTATCGAATTAAAATCACCCATAAGGAGAAATGGCGCTATGGGCAAACGTAACATTGTGTCAGTCACTGCATTAAAAAATTCCTCCGTAGGCGGGGGGGGGGCATATATGTTCGCTAGGTTAAATTTCTTGCCAAATACATTTCCGTGTAAGAAGACAAATCTACCATGCTTATCAGAAATTACTTTCTCCACCGTTAGAGGGCAGGTTTTGGCCAACAAGATAGATACTCCCCTAGAGTAACTGGAAAAATACGAGTGATACAGTGAGCCAACCCAGGGTTTTTTCAGGGATGACAGCTTAGTACCCACCAGATGAGTCTCCTGAAGAAAAATTATCTGAGGTTTGTATCTTCTAACAAAATCGAAAACCAGTCTGCGTTTTATCCCATCCCCCATACCCCTAACATTCCATGACATTATGCTAATGGTAGCCATCAGTCCTACAGATAGGAAATGTAACAGAGTCGGTTGAAGACACAGTGAAAAAAAAACTGCACATTGACATTAAATCACAATAGGATATGAATCGCAAGACACCGTAAAAATTAACTATACCATTCCCCATAACTTTAACCCTTACCCATTCCCACCCCACCCACTCCATAACCTTGTGAGAGTGAGTTTGTCCTTAACCCCTAATTGAAATAAGTTGAACTGTGAAGGGGGGGTTCGTGTGCACACTTCGACCTTACTGGGCGCACTGAAATGTCATTGGGCCTGTCGCTTCCGCTCAGGGATGAAAGAATCAATGAATAGCTGTCCTGCTTTACAAAATATACCATTTTGTTACCTGTCCAGAGCAGTTCCTGCTGATACAGTCAGTGTGAAAAAGAAAACCAGCATACAGTCCACAGCAGCCACAACAACAATGTAAGCCTAAGAGTAAACACGTGTCGAGCCAACTCGAAGCAGAATAACGAAGCTCCTTACTCCCTCCGTGGAGACTGCCGGGGCCTCATCTCCAGCCAATTGATGACCTCCTCCGGTGTAGTGAAGAAACTGGCTTTGCCTTTGTCTGTTACTCTCAATCGCGCCGGAAACATCATGGCATATGGGATTTGTCGTTGTCTGAGTTGCAACTTGGCTTCAGTGAACTTAGCTCTCTGTTTCCTAATCTCTGAAGAGAAATCTGGATAAAGTGAAATTCTGTGGTTTTCAAAAAGTATTTCTCCTGCTCTCCTAGCCGCCTGTAGAGCCGAATCCCTGTCACGGTAATTCAGAAGACGGGCAATTAAAGGGCGTGGAGGGGCCCCCGGTGGAGGTGGTCTGCCCGGTACCCTGTGTGCCCTCTCCACCACGAAGGCTGAAGAAAAAGTGGTACGGGTAAACGTATCAGCCAGCCATTTTTCAACAAAATTTTCTGTGGCATTACCCTCTACCCTCTCAGGGAGGCCCAGGATCCTTATGTTATTCCTTCTCAAACGATTCTCCAAATCATCTGCTTTGTTTTCCAACAACGCTATTTGCTTTTCTGTGGCCAGTATCCTGTTAGGCAGAGGTGTTGTGTAATCCTCTATATCACTGACCCTTCGTTCCACCTCCCCTGTTCTTTCCCTTAATTTTTGCACATCATGTTTCAGAATAGCAAAGTCTGTCCTGAGTTCATCTATCTTTCCAACCAGAGCAGTGTGGTTCGAAGTTATAGCATGCAGGACTTCTGTTAGGGTAGGTTCAGCAAGAGGTTGTGGGATTACAGGGGAGGAGAGTGCATCTGTAATAGGCTCTATGGCTGTATGCTCCACTATGATGCTGGCAGCGTTGGACATACCTGCTGGTGAAGGCTGTGGCAGTGGATCCCTAGCAAAACGAGCTAGCTTCCCCGCAGCAGCTCCTGCAGGACCCTGCAGGTCGTCTGGGGCTTGGCGCGCCGCATGGCGCTCGGCGCCATCTTTATTAGCCATGACGCGGGGAGACACTGAGTTGCGCACGGAGTGATTGCGCCTGCTTCTCCGCACCATCGAAGGCTGCGGCAGGTATCCCGGGAGCTTCACCCGTCCGGTAAAAGCGTGGATAGCGCAGGTGAGCTCAGATTATCGGCAGTATATAGCTCCCTTGTACCGGAGCGTGCGGCCTGTGCTGCCTATCCGGTCTCCATGCAGACCACGCCCCCCCGCCCATAGACTTTAATGGGCGTCTGCAGCAAATTTTTGGCGAAACGAAACAATTCGCCCATCCCTAGTTGCTATTACTGATGAACAAGAAATGTAGCCATGTACAGATTAACCACGTACTTCTGGGTTTGCGAAACTGTGGCAATAATTTGCCACACGGCTCGTTCCGTTTTGTGCGTCAAAAATTCACATGCGTCAAATTCATACAGTAGGTAATTTTATCCTTCCCCTCTCCTTCCACATCAACCAAAGGCACCTGAGCCATCTTACTCTCTATATAGGACATACATAAAACTATATGGTTTATTTATTTTAATGTGGGATACAAAGCACTAGTATTATCTATTATTAATTATTAATTATTATTATTATTAAGTATTATCTGTTGGGGGTCAGATTAATTATAAGCTGTGCCTGTGTTAGTAAACAGTAATATATAATATATAGAATAGATGATACTGTTTGCTTAAAGGGATACTGTCATGGGAAACATTTTTTTTTCAAAATGAATCAGTTAATAGTGTTGCTCCAGCAGAATTCTGCACTGAAATCCATTTCTCCATTTCTCAGCAAACAGATTTTTTTATATTCAATTTTGATAGCTGACATGGGGCTAGACATATTGTCAATTTCCCAGCTGCCCCAAGTCATGTGACTTGTGCTCTGATAAACTTCAATCACTCTTTACTGCTGTACTGCAAGTTAGAGTGATATCACCCCTCCCTTTTTCCCCCCAGCAGCCAAACAAAAGAACAATGGGAAGGTAACCAGATAGCAGCTCCCTAACACAAGATAACAGCTGCCTGGTAGATCTAAGAACAGCACTCAATAGTAAAAACCCATGTCTCAGTGAGACACATGCAGTTACATTGAGAAGGAAAAACAGCAGCCTGCCAGAAAGCATTTCTCTCCTAAAGTGCAGGCACAAGTCACATGACTGGGGGCAGCTGAGAAATTGACAAAATGTCTAGCCCCGTGTCAGATTTCAAAATTGAATATAAAAAAATCTGTTTGCTCTTTTGAGAAATGGATTTCAGTGCAGAATTCTGCTGGAGTAGCACTATTAACTGATGTGTTTTGAAAAAAACATGTTTTCCGATGACAGGATCCCTTTAAACAGCAACATAGTGTAGTGGTAGATACCATTACCAGTTGACCAGACGTAACGTAAAAAATCACAGACATGTTTTTAAGAAATTGGCAACATGGGAGCCTAGTGGATAGGAGGTCCTCTAACAATTTTAGGGATGCACCGAATCCACTTTTTTGGATTCGGCCGAACCCCCGAATCCTTCACGAAGGATTCGGCCGAATACCGAACCGAATCCGAACCCTAATTTGCATATGCAAATTAGGGGTGGGAAGGGGAAAACATTTTTTACTTCCTTGTTTTCTGACAAAAAGTCACGCAATTTCCCTCCCTGCCCCTAATTTGCATATGCAAATTAGAATTCGGATTCGGTTCGGCCGGGCAGAAGGATTCGGCCGAATCCGAATCCTGCTGAAAAAGGCGGAATCCTGGCCAAATCCCGAACCGAATCCTGGATTCGGTGCATCCCTAAACAATTTAGGGGTGTGTATCAGTGAATAATGCATGTGATTTTGCCCTCCCAATGCTTATTGGTAGCCTCAAAGCAGGAACAAGGTGGCAATAAAAAATGTCCATAAACTATAATGTAGACTCTAATGTAAATGTTTCCCATGACAAAAAATATTGTTGTGCGACAAACCATTTGCAAATTTGTTGCCATTTCATGAATTTTCCTGCATTTTCACTTGTTTTTTTTTTTATTCGGAACGGGGACAGATTGGCTCATCTTTGTGCCTTTGGATCTTTTCATTTGTGGCTTTTACGATAACAAACTAGCTACACAATATAAGACTTTTTACAGTTTTCTAACTTCTTCCCAAACTCTGCAGCCATTATAGAATGGGCAGCCTGCCATTCCAACAAAGATGTCTCCCCTTAGGTCCAGGCCTAAGAAGCCTTTTACAAATCTGGAGTTGAGTATACAGTAGGTGTATGTCACTTCTTCATATACACATACAGTATATCATAACAACAACTATTTAAAGCCATATTTTTGCAAAACGAAATCTCAAGCATTAAAACGTTTACCCTGTCCTGTATGGGAAAATATTGGAAGATGCTTCTTGCAGATGGTTAAAATCAGTTTAATTGTTTTTTGCTCAACAAGTGGTCTTTTATGTCCTAATACAACATCAATTTCAATTGTTTCTAGCCATTTACATGGAGCAGTTACTATTTCATGACAGAGACGAGGAGAAGCTGGAAAATGAAGTTCAGCAAAAGCTAAAGACAAGTTGCAGATTTCAATTCCATCTGCATATGTGTTTGTATACAGAAGAGTAGTAATATTATTTTTATGCAGTCATCTTCATGCAGTAATTGTTACCATGGTAATGTAACCTACATTAAAGGCATGAATGAATTTGTTGACATTGTATGGAGTGAGCGTAAGTGCGCATGTTGAGACATCACACTTAGGGGCACATTTACTAAGCTCGAGTGAAGGATTCAAAAAAAAAAAAAACCTCGAATTTCAAAGGTTTTTTTTTGGGTACTTCGACTATCGAATAGGCTACTACAACCTTCAACTTCGATTCGAATTCGAAGTAAAAATCGGTCGACTATTCGACTAGTCGACCATTCGATCGTCAAACTACTGTCTCTTTAAAAAAAATTCAACTACATACTTCGGCAGTTTAAACCTACCGAGGTACAATGTTAGCCTATGGGGACCTTCCCCATCAGTTTTCTAAGGGTTTTTTTGATCGAAGGAAAATCCATCGATCGATGAAAAATCCTTTGAATCGATCGATCGAACGAACGATTTTTCGTTTGATTGTTCGTTCGTAGGATTTGCGGTAAATCATTCAAATTCGATATTCAAATTCGTAGGATTTTACTTTGAGGGTAGAATTTCGAGGGTTTATTTACCCTCGATATTCGACCCTTAGTAAATGTGCCCCTTAAGGCACTATAAAATTTGATTGCTTTACACACAATCCTTTGCGATGAGGTGCGTCAGGCACTATGGATCAGATGGATGCAGCCATAAGGGCCTTTTCACAACAGATACTGTACTTACTGTAGCCTTGCTAATGTTTGCTTGCACCTCACTTTGTTTAAGGGGTCGACACCATTAATTGTTATTTTTTACTGAGTAGTAATGATGGTGAATACTCTGTAAATAGATAACAATGAAATGGAGGATTTATTATTCACAATATTAACAAGAGGTCAACATATCACATTCCTAAATAACCACCAAAGCTACTGCATATAGTTATATATCGTTTATTTTTTTTCATTTTTTTAAAAAAACAGGTGCTGTAACAACTAGAGAGTTATTAAACAAAAGTTGAATTTTAGAGTTATCTGAATTTTATTCACAATTCAAATGGTTTGTTGTTTATGAAAAAATTAGAACATCTAAAATTCGATCAAATAATCCCGACCGGAAAACTCAAAAAACGTGACTTCTGCACGTCAAATTTCTTTTTGACGCGCAACTTTTTTTCTCCCATTGGAGTCTATGGGACGTAATTTTCGAAGCGAAACTTGCCAAAAATTTTGCCTCATCACTACTATTAACATCTTCAAATAGATCAAGGGACCTCTACCATTGACTTCTACATGAACTCGGCATGTTTTAGGTGGAGAATATTCAAAGTAGAACTGTTTGAGATGTGATAAATCTCACATTCAAATTAAATTTGAGTTGGTGGTTTTTAATTCAAATTTGTGAGTTTTGACCAAAAATGTTTTCGAAAATTCTAAATTACCATTCGCACCTTAGTAAATCTGCCCTTAAAGGAATTGTTCAGTGTAAAAATAAAAACTGTGTAAATAGACAGGCTGTGCAAAATAAAAAATGTTTCTAATATAGTTAGTTAGCCAAAAATGTAATGTATAAAGTCTGGAGTGATTTGATGTATATTTTGTCAGTCAGAACACTACTTCCTGCTTTTCAGCTCTCTTGGTTTACACTGACTGGTTACCCTGGTTACCAGGCAGTAACCAATCAGAGACTTGAGGGGGGGCCACATGGGTCATATCTGTTGCTTTTGAATCTGAGCTGAATGCTGAGGATCAATTACAAACTCACTGAACAGAAATGTACCATGTGGCCCCCCTTCAAGTCGCTGTCTAACTCAGAGTTATAGAGCTTAAAAGCAGGAAGTTGGATTCTGGCTGTTTTATTAGACATCTGTTCACTCCAGCCTTTATACATTACATTTTTGGCTAACTAACTATATTAGAAACATTTTTTATTTTGCACAACCTATGCATTTATCCAGTTTTTCTTTTCACACTGAACTATTCCTTTAAGAGTCTTTTTTTTTTGTTTTAATAGACATTATTCATGGTGCACAATCACTCAAGATTTTATAATATTTATTAAAAGTAACAGACTTTTGTAGGGGTTCCTTCCTAATTTACTCCTCATTGGTTTAAGGCATTGGGAAGTCCTTTTTAGCATTTGAATAAAGCACATATGTTTTAAGGTTTATGCTGTTTGAGCCACTAAAGATATACACTATTACCCTAAATGTAACTGAGAACATTGCAATTATGTTTTCTGGAAAATATTTATATTTATCAATTATGTTCTTCCCAGTCAAAAGTTAACATATTTTGCAAGGGGATGCCTTGTGAAGTTGAAGTGTGGGGAAGATGGCTAAGGGAAGGTCCAGGATGCACTCCTATAGCCCGACAACCCCAACAAGAAAACCCACTGAACTACAGCTGGGGAGCACCTCATAACAGTCAACCATTATCAATCAGTGCTAGATAAAGTGGTTTCTTGAATAAATATGCCTCAATGCTCACATTTAGACAGCTCATCATACTCTTCCTTTCCTTCATCTGTTTCTTTTTCAACTCTTCCTTTTTTTCTTCTCTCTTATTCTTGCAGTCCTTTACTATACTACTGCACCCACTTAAGGTCCCAACCTCTGTGTTCAGTCTCTATACTGTTGTGTGTATCTGTGTGTGTGTGTGTGTTAAAAATGATTGGTGAGCACAATTGTCCCTTGTTTGTTATAATTTAGACAGGAGCAGTGGGCAGCTCCTTGTTGTAGCTCCCACTCTTCCTAGTTATGGTAAGGTGATCCCAGTGGTGGCCAATATGAGGGCAACCATGATTGGGAGTTTTGACCTTGAGCAAGTAAATATATTGCAATATATGGATAAACACTCCCTGTCTTGTTTAAAAGGGAGGGCATTTTAAGGTAGCTTAAGGCACAAATGGGGAAATAAAGAATAAAAATTCACATTTCGCAATGTAATATTCTTCCTTAAAAGGCCATTGCCCACTTTTAAGAAGTGCTTGAAGGTTTCCGGGTTTCCAGGTTTGCAAAAAGCTATATTAAATTCGCACAAAGGAAAATTTATTAGCACAAAGGCATAACTTTTCTCATTGATAATATTTTTTCTGTTACCGACTTTTATTTCATTCCCCCATATATGGGGGAATATATGATTAAGGGAATGTTTTCCCGAAACGAGTAAGGCGATGTTGTTACCTTGATATGCTTCAATAAACCTCCTCATATTCATCCAGTGTGCCGCCTCTTTTGCTCATTTGGATTCCCCCATATATGTCTTAAATATATTGATAATGGTTTCAGTGCAGGAGACTATGGGGCAAATTCACTAAAGTGTGAAGGGCCTAACGCTAGTGCAAATTCGCCAGCGTGACGTCATTTGGTTACTTCGCCGATTTACTAATGGGTGCTGGCATAATTTCACTAGCGAAGTGGACCTACTCTAGCGCTATTTCGCACCCTTACGCCAGGCGAAGTTGTGCTATGGTGACGAGACGTAACTACGCTAATTCACTAACTTGCGCATTTTACTGAACGTTGCCTCTTGCGCCAGACTTGCCTTCGCCACCTCAGACCAGGCGAAGTGCAATAGAATAGATTAGGATTGCTTCAAAAAAAGTTGAAATTTTTTCTAAGTCCCAAAAAAAGATGGCGTCTTTTCCTTTTTTAAGGGTGATAGGCTGAAAAAGATCATACATTTTTTGGGGGTACCCTCCTTCCCCCCTACATTTCCTTACATATGGCACCTAAACTATACAGTGGGCACATGTATAGGGCAATATAACAACTCTATTTTATCTTATTAAGCTTTCCCAGGCTTGTGTAGTGAAATGTATTTGTTGCTACATATACGTCTATTGTACTTTAAATTAGGCATCGCTAGCGTAACTTCGCTTCCCTTGACAAATTAACGGTAGCGCAACTTCGCTACCGTTCGCCTCCCTGAGCGCAACTTCGGATTTTAGTGAATTAGCGGCGCCCTGGCGAAGTGTGGCGAAGCCTACGCTAGCGCAACTCCGCAGGTTAGTGAATTTGCCCCTATATATATATATATATATATATATATATATATATATATATATATATATATATATATATATATATATAGTGTTTAAAAAAAGCAATAAAGAAAATTTTACAAAAAATAGATATCCATATACTACAAGAGGGGGATAATGAATTGGTTTTCTGGCACATTATTAGAAAGTGGGCTGACATTCCTTCACAGTGTGCGTTGAGGTATTCAAATGTAATGGATACATTCTTTGTATGGTTCCCTATATCTTAATTACTTTCCTATATTATTGTAATGCACTGCCAGATGCACACAGAACAAATTTTTTGAAATTGCAAACTTTGAAAAGTAAAGTTACAGAATATTAATCTTAACTAACACTATTAGACCAGGAAACTATAGAATACTCTTGAAGAATAAGAACAAAGTTTCATGCAGTATAAATCTGTATATTAGTGCTCACATAGCCTTTCGGGTACTTTCTGTACAACTCTAACTCAAAGACAATGATTCACCTTGCATGAGTCACCAGAGAAACGCTTGCAATATTATCTACTTGTGATTTAAGATTTTATTTTTCTTGATTCCAAAGAATGCTCCAAGGAAGGAAACAGCAATGTAACTTTTAAATCTTTTTATAAAAAGTGCGCCAATATTAAAGTGAAAGTTATACTTTTCTGTATTTAATATGAAACATATTAGTGGACTTTCAAACCCTAGCATTTTTAACTTGATTTCTTGCCTTCCCACAAGTACAACAGGCAATGATTCTCCTGTCTCATTGTATGTAAAGCCTTCATGCATGTCTGTCTCTGTTGCTTACAGTGTTATTCTAGCCTACCGAAGTCTGAATTGCATGAAGTGTAAACAGTGCAAAAAAAGGGGAAAGTTACACTCACCACTAATTTTAAACTATTAAAGGGGTTGTTCACCGTTAAATTAACTTTTAGTGTGATGTTGAGAGGGAAATTCTGAGACAATCTGCAATTGTTTTTTAATTTTCTATTATTTGTGTTTTTGACTTATTTAGCTTTTTATTCAGCAGCTCTCCAGTTTGCAATTTCAGAAATCTGGTCCAAACTACCGTAGCAACCATGCATTGATTTGAATAAGAGATTGGAATATGAATAATAGAGGGTCTGAATAGAAAGAGGAGTACTAAAAAGTAACAATAACCATGAATGTTTAGCCATACAGAGCATTTTTTTCAGTGACCCCCATTTGATAGCTGAAAAGACTCAGAAGAAGAAGGCAAATCATTTAAAAAACTATAAAAAATAAATAATGAAGACCAATTGTAAAGTTGCTTAGAAATGGCCAATCTATAACATATTAAAAGTTAATTTAAAGGTGAACCAACCCTTTTGGTCTAAATTGTTCTGCAGGATGCAACTGCAGTGACACAAAAATGCTTCTGTTTTTGTAGTGCATCGCCTCCTTGCTGGGATTATAATAAAGAAGAAGATTTAGGAAAAATAAAGCAAGCATGGGTACTCAAGAGCCACAAATTAAAGGGGGAACTGCACCCACAATCTGTTGCTAGCGTAACAAAAGAAAACATCATTCTAAATCTAGTTGCTTTGTTGTTATGTGTAGCCTTACATAGCATTTTTGTTTTAGATGTTTCCACAGAAATGCTGTGGAAATAAGTTGATTTTTAACATGGTGTCTGTGAGTACAGTATATAGGTGAGAGAGAGGGGGAGCACAGTGGTGGACCCTTACTTTGCTCACTTTCCCTGCTAATTGGTAATGGCTAATTTGGAATCCTTTAATTACTTGTTGATACTCTATGGGAGCTTTCCCTTGTGTGCTCTCATATATATATATATATATATATATATATATATATATATATATATAGATTGATGAACGCTCACAATCAAATCCAGTCTTTGTCCATTGTGGGTGCAGGGTCAAAATTAGTTATACAAAGTTTTACAAGGACCCGCACTCCAGTCTTAATGAAAGTGTTCATTTTTATTCATACTTGTGCATCAAGTATGAATAAAAATGAACACTTTCATTAAGACTGGAGTGCGGGTCCTTGTAAAACTTTGTATGACTTGTAAAACTTTGTATAACTAATTTTGACCCTGTTCCAGCCCAAGGTTACCACAGCCCTTTATCAGGGAAGATCTGTGTCTCCAAAGATGCCCCAGTAGCTCCCCATCTTCTTTTCTGCTGATTCACTGCACATGCGCTGTGCTGCTGTCACTTACTGAGCTTAGGGACCGACTCACAATATACAGTACACATAGAATATAAATGTCACAATTTAAGGCCAAAGATGCCCCAGTAGCTCACAATGTTCTTTTCTGCTGATTCACTGCACATGATCTGTGCTGCTGTCACTTACTGAGCTTAGGGACACCCTCACAATATACAGTACACATAGAATATAAATGCTTCATAATTTGTGACAACCCCTAAGCTTAGCTTCTCAACAGCTGCTCAGAGCCCACTGAGCATGTGAGTGTCGCAGACACTTTCCAAGTTGTCGACCCCCTGTGACAAGTTTGAAGTCCTAGATCATTGCTGCTATTGAGAAGCTGAAACTTCAGACTGGTGCAACAAATTTTTAGTCATTTTCATTTTTAAGCTTTAGTTCTCCTTTAAGCATGTGGCTACATTGGAGAGTTGGAAATGCAAATTGGTAAGTTTTACTGGGGACCTACAGTAATTTCCAGCTAGGAATTTCAAATATCATTATCATTAAATGGTGACTTCTACTATTACAGTTATGTGTTTTACACGCCACCCTGACTGTAGAAATAATCTTTTATGACAACCTCAGTACTGAATGTTTTTCCAAAAATCAAGACTGACCAACAAACTGTTTTACAGATTCATCGATTATATGCGCTTCCCACAATAGAGCATAAGAGATTGTTTTAATCTGTTGTGCAGCCGTTACTTCTGAAGTGTCCACGACTCATGCTTATTGTACAAAAACAATGAGAGATTTCAAGCATACACATATTCATCTCAAACCTGACATTCATACAAATGGAATGTTTCAACATCAAACAATCATATGACTGTACATACTGCAAAGTAGTATATAGAATTCACTGGATCAGATGCGACCAGCTGCACTTCTCTAAAGAAACCTGCTAAGCCATGCATAAGAGAAGAGACTAGGTCTGCACATATAGAAGAAACACAGAAGTCAATTCAGATAAAAAAAATATGATTTTAAGAACAACATTATTAAATATGTTATCTTTTAGAAGACGAACAAACTGGATTCACTAGGGGGGTAGTGTAGAAAAATTCAAAGGCATGAATCATTACAGTTATAAATCTTCTGAACCTCAGGGCTTGCATAGTACATTTTATTTGTAGCTTTGTTGTTTTTTAAGTTTCATTTATCCTTTAAAGGAAAACTAAAGAAGTAGTGTAAAAATTGTTTTGCAGCTTCTTTATCAGCACAAGGCAACCAAAGCCCTTTAGCAGTAAAGATCTGTGTCTCTGAAGATGCCCCAGTTGCTCCCCATCTTCTTTTTTGCTGATTCACTGCACATTTTCTGTGCTGCTGTCACTTACTGAGCTTAGGGACGACTCAAAATATACAGTACAAATATATAAATGTAATGTAAATGTCACAATATAAGGCTGAGTTTGATTAGTAAATAATTATTGGTACATGGTAACACAGAATACAGCACAATTAGCATCAGAATTTATTAATCAGCCTGCCTTATAAGACAGGCAAACCTTTTCTGCTTGATGGTTTGGGACGACCTCTAAGATTAGCTTCTCAACAACTGCTCAAAATCACACTGAGCATGTGCATGTCACTGACACTCCTAACTAAATCCAAGATGGGAACCTCCTGTGACAAGTTTGAAGTCCTGGATATTACTATTATAGAGATGCTGAACCTTTAGGCTGGTGCAGTAAATTCAGTATATAAAGTAATGCATTTCTAGTCATACTCATTTTTGGATTTCTTATTAGGGATGGGCGAATTTTTTGGCCTTGTTTCGCAGCAGAAATGATGGCCATAGACTTGTATGGTGTCGTGCGTCAAAAAAAATAAAAGATTTGCGTCAAAAATATTTTGCGGCGCAGCAAAAAATTTTTGACGCCCATAGACTTTAATGGGCATCGGCGACATTTCGCTGGCAGCGAATTTTTGAAACGAAACAGGTCAAATTCGCCCATCCCTATTTCTTATATAAAAAAGAATGTGCAGAGGCAGAAGTGGGGTCGAAAAAGGCCAGGGACAACGGTGGCTAAAGTTCAGCCCAAAGCTGCTCGCGGCCTGATCACTTAGTGCGGAAGCCCGACCAAACCTGCCCACCCAAACCCTCCCACAGGCTTGAGGCCAGTCCGCACATCACTACTCGATACCTAAATGAGAAAGCATCAAAAATTCAATAACATTAATCTCAGAGATAATAATGTAACCACAACCATAAATAATAAGTAAACGAAGATACTTAGAAGTTCACAGTACAGTATATTGTAATGCATTCTATTTTTAGTAAAAATATGAACTTAAACAGCATTATATCTGTCCTTCTGATGCTTGATTACAGTGTAATATTAGTGAGCAAGAATGGTCTCACTGTGTTAGGTAACAGCAAAAGCTGATGTAGTGTTGGTTTTCACTGGAGAAGCCTCTTGCCTATTTTGGCATGCCTACCTTATTTGTTTACTGTAGAAATTGCTGATTTCAGCTCAGTAATTTTACAGGTAACACAAGTATTATATTCTATAAAAACATTTTTCTGGGTCTACAGCTAGCCCCTTCTCCACTAAAAAGGTTGATTAAATTGATGCTTTATTCTGAAATAAATAGTAACCAATTAAATTGCTCAGCATAATCTTATTCTACTATTAATTATTTATTATCTAGTAATTGTACTAGTAATAATTTATTATTAATTATCCACAGAGAGTAAATAATGGCTTCTGTGCTGCATTGGTTTTTCCTTTACCCATCTCTCTTCACTATAAATGGCCAGCGTTGCTGTTATTTAGCTATATTCAACATACTGAATGTGCTAATAAAAAAATTTATGTGATTATGTATAATAATACATGTCCCGTTACCTTAGGAAATTAGTTATTCTGGAATCTGGAAGGTAGAATCCTGTGCGGTCCATTTTTTGGAACCCGTACCTGACCCGTACCAGCAACTTGCAATCCGCAACCCGGACCTGCAACCCGCATTCTTACCCACTTGGACCCACTACCCGACCCGCAAGTACCTTATTCGCAACCCGGACCCGCGACCCACTGACCATCAAGAATCGGGAAGTGCTGTCATCACAAACTGGAAGTGACATCATCGGAAATAGATGTGATCAGGAAAAAAAGGAGTAAACCAGGAAGTGCTGCCATTTTAAACGGAAGTGAAATAATCGGAAGTAGGAGTAAAAATCGCTATTGAGAAGACCCGTGGCCTGATGCACGACCCGCAAACCCAGCAGAATCACCGACCCGTGTCTATACCCGCACCCGGAACTTCTACCTCCAACCTGCATGGTACCGCAGGTTTTTGCTGGTAACCAACGGGTACCCTCGGGTAGCCGACCCGCTGCAGGACTCTACTTGGAGGGGTTGGTAATATTCTAGCATTTTTCCAAGGTTTATATTTATCCAATACAACTATGTAGAACTAAAGTGTTTGGATTTTATTTGGTATTTAATATAATCTTTGGTAGAATATCTGAAGCCTCACTTACAAATTCTACTGCAAGTTAGCTTGTGCTAAAATTGATGCAGATGTTGCATCTATTGAAACCCTTCAAGGTACTTAAAGCAAATCCACACAGTTGCACATCCATATAATTGCATTATGCCCCTGTCCAAGCAGCTCTGATAAATTGTGCAAAGGTGCGCCCATTGACGGTGGGAAACCCTTGAGCTATAGACACTTTAAACATGTAGGTTGTTTCAAGATTTTCATAGTGGATTGAATCAATAGACAACAGATCGCTGCCAAAAGCATCACATGCTAATGCCAATTGCCACAATGACAATAATGATGGCAAAAACCCACACATCACTTGCAAATGCATCCTTTTTTACGGCATTGTTGCCAACTGAAGATGGCTCAAATCAAGGCTCTGCTGCAATGATGCTGGAAATAATTATACAAAAATAATTTACAGAAATGTATATACAGTAAATGCTAAAACTGCCATAGGTTGAAGTGAGTCCCTGTATTCCAAGGTGTTTGTGGCAACAGGTAAGCATTTGAGTGCTTCAACTCAAAAGGAAGATCATGGCAAGAGTGGGAGATTGATTACATGAGCTGCCTGTATGAGGCTGTTAGAAATAACTATATGCCTTGCATATTTATTTTGTCATTATCATAATGTCTATGATGTTTATAATTTCTTTTTTAATTTCTTATGTTCATTTATTTGCCCACATTCTGCAGCTCTTCTGTATTAGGAGTATTGTATGCAAACTGGGGAAGATAAAAAAAGATTAAGTTCATACTTAACGCTTGATTCACTACTTTGAATTACCCTTATATAAACATTTGACCTAGGACTGAGTACAATTACTGGATCATCTAGAAATTGACATTAATATTGTTCTTCCTATCATCTGAAGTAATTACGGATGATAATTACAGTGACATAGGCAAAAAAAACATTGCTTAATGAACCTTGAATTTACAAATTAACTAGAAGCCAAATACAATTACATAATTCCCATGTAATATTTTTGGTAACAAGATTTGACAAGTGAATAAGTACTTTTGTACAACACAATGCACATATTGATTATATTCTCATTCTTTTTTGTTTAATGTGAACAATCATGTTTTATAATCAAGTCTATATCAACATTTAGGGGCAGATTTATCAAGGGTCGAAGTGAATTCGAGGGAATTTTCGAAGTAAAAAAATTCGAAATTCTAAATAATTTTTTGGATACTTTGACCATCAAATAGGATACTTAGATTTAAAGTAAAAATCGTTCGACTATTCGACCTTTCGATAATCGAAGTACTGTCTCTTTCAAAAAACTTCAACTTAAATACTTCGCCAAATTAAACCTGCCAAAGCGCTATGTTAGCCTATGTGGACCTGCCAGAGCATATTTCTAAGTTTTTGGGTTTCGAAGGAAAATCGTACGATCGAACGATAAAATCGTACTACGATCGGAATACAATCGTACGATTAATAAAATCCTCCGACTTCGAATTCGAATGTCGGAGGATTCTATTCGATGGTTGAATTTCGAAGTATTTTCCACTTCGAAATTCGACCCTTGATAAATCTGCCCCTTAAATATGTCAGAAACACAGAATTTGATGGCAGAAAAGAACCAGTTGGTCTATCATATCAGCTCTGATCTAGTGTTTTTACATGATACATGAAATATCTTAATATAAATCCTTATAAACATATATAAATGTGTGCCTCTATTTGGTAAAATATATTAACAATTATAATGTAAGTCCACGCCTAACCTTTCTCTAAAAAATGTTTCCTTTGGTTACTTTTATTTCCATTGCCTCCACTTTCAAGCTGTATGAGGCCTCTGTCGATGTTTCACTGCTGGAACATGCTTCTTACTTTGTTAAATTTTCATTTAAATGTTTATATCATATTCCCCTCACTTCCTTTTATCTTCTTATTTGTACATATTAAGAATTTTGAATTTTTCCATTAGTTAAAAATTAATTCAATATCATGAATTTACTATCTAAAATGTGGCAGAATAACTAATAATTCCTCCTCTTATATGGCATGGTATTCATTGGCTTTCAACTGAACTGCATCGCTTATGAATTGTTAAATAGTCACCCAGATCTCATTTCTGCTGTCACATACATTACATTACCATCCAGCCTGTAGCCAGCTTGGTGTTATTATACCCTATATGCTATATTTATTGATTTTTTTAATTAAAATATTAAATTTTTAAATATTACATTTACCTCACTGAATGTCATGTCAACCCAAAAAATATTGCCTTATAAAAGAAAACATAATTCGAAGCAACTTTTAAGTTATTCGTATATGTATTGCTATTAAAAGCAGTTTTGGTCCCTTGTTCACGTAGAAGTCAATGGCAGAGGTCCGTTGACCCATTTGAAGATGTTAATAGCCTTCCTGACATGCGAGTTTTTTTTAGAAAAAAACTCGATTCGAATTGCGTTCCAGTTTTCAGGTCGGTAATATTTGCTTGAATTTTAGACGTTCAAGTTTCTTCCTAAAATAAGATACCATTCAAGTTTCAAGGTCATTAGAGTTCTTTCGAGGTAAAAAAAACTCCCCTTTGATAAAGCTGGCCCGATTTTTTTTACTTTTTGGAATTGTTGCCCAGAAAACTTGACTTTATAGAATTGTCATCTCAACAACTCAAATTTATCAGATTATAAAATTAAAACCAGCGTTAAACAACCCAAAACTATCGTGAATCCTAACAGCACAAAACTTGTTCCAATTGTTAAAGGGACCATCTGCCATTGACTTCTATGTGATTTTGACAGGTTTTAGCTGGAGTATTTTCGGATTTAGATTTTTAGCAGCTTCAGAGTATAATAAATCTCAAAAAAGTTTTGTTTTTTTCCCTCTTTAAAAGAAAAGGTCCCAAAAGAGATTGTGGAGGATTATTACTTTTTACCTTTTCTTCCTATGAGTCAGGGGCATAAAATAAAAATGGCCCCAGAAAAAATGCACTGTATTATATACGTGCATTTGTAGTGTGAAATCTCACAGGGAGTACATTTTTATATGTCTCAAGGCCTTCAGGTTGAGACCTAAACGTCACAGTTTTTGGATTATTTATATGTTTTTCAGTATCAAAGGCTTGCTATAACCTAATGGTCATCACTCTATTTACCCAGGCAATACTTGTGTAAGCATGTGTCTGAGTTTCTTTAATACCCTTGAATATATCTCATCAGAATCAAAACACTTGTGGATATTCAACTTGGAGAGCTCTAGTATCTCTGTCCAAAATATATTTATGCCTACATTGTTACAGTGCTCTTTTCTTTTATAGCTGTGGCAACTATGACTTAACTTTTAGTTGTATATAGTGAACAATCTGATGGTTAATCTGATATGTCTCTGTCTTCCTCAATATTGCCTGCTTTTAGCATTACTCCATTTTCAACACATTAAAAATGTTTTGTGGCCTTAAACTGCCTTTGTTGTTCTTCTGTTTGTGTCTGAACATATATTTGAAAGGCATCCATGCCATATCAGTCTATTGTTCTCATTCTGAGAGTTAATATGAGTAACACTTTAAACTGTAACATACAAAAAGCAAACTAAATATATACAATTAATTAATGTGTACACAAATGTAACTAATGATATATATTGAGCAACGTGTAAATATATAACTAAGATATAAATAATTAGCACAATACATAAGATTATACAAGAAAGGACCAGTGAAAGTGCACTTGACCCTAAACCACGTCTACGATAACAAAGGATTGAAATGATCACATCATTGAAACATTTTTTTTCTTTTTTATTCCATACATGATCTGGCCTTCCTCTGCAACTTTACACAAAGACACGCACATTCTGTCTGCTCATTTTATTACACTCACAGTCAAGATTCACAGCAGTTGAAAATTGTGATTGCATTGTCAGCATAGGCACCGGAACAGGATAATAATTAAACAAAAAAAATCTAATTGTTGTGTAAGTCATACCTATGAAAACAAAATTTTTTAAATTAGCTGGCCTTTTTTAAGGAATTACAAATACTAACTTTGTGGCACATTAATTAAATTTTTATTTATTGAATCACATGTTTTGCCTCTAAATAACTAAAGAATTTTACTGACATTTTCAGTAAACGTTTACTGAAATGTGCAAAATATCTTCCCCTTTTATTCCTTTACCAGACTTATTGTACTTTATAGTTTAGATAATCAATTATATTGCTGTCTGAGTAGGGATTTGGCTATTTCACCTTTAATGACTTAATAATTAAAGATTTTTCATGAATTATATATTTTTCTCTAAAAATTCATGTTTTTTGTACTTTGCCATGAAAACCTCTAATACAAAACTGCGTCAAGTTAAAGCTGACGCTGATGGGAGCTGCGTGATCTCATTGGACCATCAAATGAGCTTTTAGAGGTTTTTGGATTTTTTTTACGAGTTATCTGAAAAACTGAAGTTTTTAAAAGTTTTAGAGATAGTTGCATTTTTAGCACATCATTCAGAATTTTTTACAATTATACTTTTTATATTTTGATCTTTTATTAAATTCCATTGCAGCCGTAGTTTTAGAGAAACAGAGTTTTTAGTCATAGTTTCAAAAACCTCTAAAACACAAAAATTCAACCTTTAATAAATAGACCTTTTAATCTCTAGACTAAATAGAACTTTTCATTGTGCACTTGTGTGGCTTTGAGACCTAGCAGTCTCACATCTTATTACCTTAAACAAGGTCATATTTTTGAGTGCTTCATTTAAAATGCAGCTATAGGGAAAAAGTTTGGATGGTATGTAAACACTTGCTAATAACAAAAATAAATACTATAATAAATAATATAATAAATACTATAAAGCAAAGTTCATTGTTCCCAATAGTAAAATAATCTATAGGTTACAGTATATACAAAAATACCTTACTGTGTTTTTAGAAACTGGATAATAGTTTTCTTGGGACAGGTCTTGTGAATTTTGTAATAACAAAAAATGAAGTTCAGTCTAGAGCAGGGGTCCCCAAACATTGTTTTTTTACCAGTGAGCAGCATTTAGATGAAAAAAAAAGAGTTGGGGAACAATGCAATCATGAAAAATGTTTCTGGGTGATGCAAAATAAGTGCTGTCATTGGCCATTTGGTAGCCCCTATGTGGACTGGCAGCCTACAGGAGGCTCTGGTTTTTATGCAACCAAAACTTGCCTCCAAACCATAAATTCAAAAATAAGCTCCTGCTTTGAGGCAACATCCAAGGGGTTGATGAGCAACATGTTGCTCACGAGCCACTGGTTGGGGATCGCTGGTGTAGTGAAACATTGCAGAAGAATTATCAGTAATCATATTAAAATAATAATCCACTAAAACACACATTTGTGCTACAGGATATTTGAAAACAGAATAACCTATTTTATATTATTTTATATTATTATAAGTTTCATTTATAGCTGTTGAAAGTGGATGTGTTG
The DNA here is from genome assembly GCF_017654675.1 of Xenopus laevis. NCBI lineage: Eukaryota > Metazoa > Chordata > Amphibia > Anura > Pipidae > Xenopus > Xenopus laevis. The sequence goes on from NC_054380.1 coordinate 39,873,645, forward strand.
GTTTTTAGTGTGTCCTTAGTAATGATTAAAGCCAATGCACTTTGCTTCACCCAAAAATTCATGAAACTATGTAAAAGTTTGGGAATCAGTGAAATTTTGCTGACACACATTAGAGTTAATGAAAGGATGAAATTACATTTCTATTAATATGCTTTTAGCTCTACTCCTTTCCACTATGCTACAACTTATCTGCATAAAAAAACACTCTCATGTTGCCAATTTCTTTCAGACATGAAACCTGGAGAAATAGATGAGGGAGAAAAACGTTTTTGACGTGCTTCTTTTTTTTTTTTTGACGCACGACGCCATACAAGTCTATGGACGTCATTTTTGCGGCAAAACAAGGCGAAAAAATACGCCCATCCCTACATGCCACATTTTTGCTGCTGTGAAACTGAAAGTTCTCTACAAAACTGTTCTGGGCGAAAAATGAATTCTTCATTCCTGCTAATCATACTTTAGCCCTGAGTACCCTTTTTCTGTGATTTCTCAGGATATAAAAGGAAGGTGAGGTATGGTTCACTACATTATCTACTAATTAAACTACATGAGTTCATGTAGATACCTTATAAACCAAGCCTGTAATTACTTTACATTGTAAAAAAAAAAACCCTTTGTTTTGTCTTTGTGCAAGAAGATAAGGTGTTTTGCTGGCTACACAGGAGAAAATCCCTATAATAACTGCCCAGGGGGCATTGATAAGGCTGCAGACAATAGGTCTGTTTTATTTGGTAGCCAGGGTAGTTCTGATTGGAAGGAACAGCACAAGAAAGTGATATCCACTTCTCTAGCAAAGTGGTTGGTGACAGTATGGACCCCCTGCCTCATTCATTTTCCATAACTGATGTAGGGTAGGGTCTTCCCACCATAGGGTCAGAAGATGTACTGGGGGGTTCCCATGACCCATTACCAGGTCAATAATATACTCAACATTAGGTCATCAAATACTGACCTTTGAGTGTGTCATGGGAACCTACAATACATCTCCCTTATGTTTGCTGCATTCCAACTGCAATAGTTGTTTGAGATCTGAGCTATGTACCCAATAAAGGCTTTTGATATTACTTCCATGGATGGAATTAAATAGTCCCATTCATTTTTAATTAGTCTAAAAATGTGTTTGCTTAAAAAATAAAATAGCTTGAATGTTCAAAAGACACCTTTTTTAATTATAATTGAAAAATTATGGAATTTTGATTTGAATTCAAAGACTAAAAATAATTCAAGATTTTTATTTCTATTCTATAAATTAAAATTCTTTTGCAAAGAAAATTCATACATTTTATTTTGAAAATGTGCCCCCTAAACAGAGTTCTCTATTCAATTGTATTTGTTGTCTGTTTGTTCTGGTAATGAACTGTTCGATGCCACTAATAATTTCAATGAAAAGCAGCAGTCAACAACTGAGAAATAAAATAAATAGCAGTTAATTATACAAGGGAATCAAGTTGGAGAATAGATCTGACTAGTTTAATGAAACTGAATTCATTTAAATGTAACAAAAACATTCTTTCTCTAAATTAAAATAATACATTTGCCGCAAATTTTATTGAGGCACCTGTACTTAGGTTTTTAGAACATTGATCTGTGCATGGGCACCTCTAAAAACTCTTCTTATATCACGAAGACATGGAATTAAATCATGAATTCATCAATTGCAAAAGGGTCCCTTTTCGGTACTTATTTGCCAATATTTCAAATGAACCAGAAATCATGACTATTCCATGGTTCCCCTGGGCATTCCTTAACAGCAGGAAGTTAAGCATAGTAAATTCGTCATCCATTGTGAAGAACATGTATACATTGAGACATCAAATTGGACAGTAGTTAGATGCATTACATAATGGTGTCTCTTTAATGATCCTTGTCAGGATGAGTTATAGCTCAAATGTTATGCTAGTTTGTTATTATTAGGATACAGAAATAGAGATGAAGCTTTTCAAATAACTTTACAATTGAAACATGCACCAACGATTTTGCATTTGTGTGAAAAAACACAAAATAGAACATCATAAGTGATTTATTGTGTATTTCACTTTTCAGTATTTTTGTAGTACTGCTAGTATGCCTTGAGTAAAAATAAATATATGAATGTGAAAAATTCCTGGTTTGTCTTGCAAGGTTACATAATTTATTATAAGGGGGAACATGGCTGATTCAATGATTAGTGAATTGATTAAAAATATACAGAGTACGGCACAATAAAGAAATGATTAATGGAAAAAATATATTATTATATTTGAAAGTGCTAAACAAATTCAATAAAGTGTCTCATTAAGGCCAATGCGTGAGTTGCCTGACAATTGATTCATAGTATGAGTACAAAGTTTGCTATCCAATGATGTGTTAGTCCTATTACAAATGAGAATAACCGTCAACAGTAAAGTGTGCTGGTAACTGGTATTATTGGAAAAATCTATGCCTGCCCGAAACATATATCAGCGTGATAATGGTAAAACACATATTATATAGGGCAATGATAAATGGACACCGTACAAGTATGTTAAAAGATTAGCATGACACATGACATTTTCCTGAAAGTTTGAGACCTCTGGCTTCTGAATTCAACCCCATTAGGTTTGGAGAAGTCTCTCTTTTTGTTATAGTACAATCAAATTTTCCTCAATGCAATCACATTCACTGCTTTCTGGTCCATTCTAATACATTTTCCTGACCTTTACAAAAAGCCCAGAATTTTCCTGTAAAAAAAACAGAAACTTGCAATGAATGATGAATAGAATGACAACCTATTGCTTTGAAGGTTTTATATGGGCTGATTTAGCCTTCTAAATGCTAGGCTGCACAAAAATAAATTCTAGCACAACAGCATTTGTACATGTTTTCTACTCACCATTCGATTCATACTGCATTTTCATGCCGTGTTGTTCATCTCAACAATTCTACTGTATTTTATTGTTGTGTGCTCCTCAATGTTTCACCCTCTTCTTACTCTTCCCAGTTTTCTTCTAAATACTCCTTCCTGCATCCACACACTACACTTTTTTTTCAAAGTTTTATAACACTTTCTTCCATAACCTGTTTCCATAAAAAGAGCCAGCTATAATTATGCTCTTTCATTCTTTTGTTGTTCTCCTCCTTCTTTCAGCTTAGAATATGGCCAGGAAATGGTTTCACCCACATTAGAGGGCAGATTTAACAAGGGTCGAATTTCGAAGTGAAAAAAACTTCGAAATTCGTCCATTGAATAGGGTAGTCCGACATTCGAAGTTGAAGGATTTTTAAGATAGTACGATTGTACTTCGAATCGTACGATCGTACAATTTAATTTTACATAAAAATCCTTTGATTTCTCAAGACTTAGCCAAATACTGGCTATAGATTCTAGGAGGTCCCCATAGGCTAACATAGCAATTCGGCACATTTAAGGTGGCGAAGTATCAATGTTTTTTAAAGAGACAGTACTTCGATTTTCGAGTGGTCGAATTTGTGAAGTATTTTCAATTCGAAACAAGTCGAATTTGGCCTATTCGATGGTCGAAGTACCCAAAAATTACTTCGAAATTCGAAGTTTTTTAAAATTCTATGTTTCTTTGCAAAGCACTGTGGGGTCTTTTGACACAGAAAGACATTTTCACCACTAACTGTCTCACAGAAAGGACTGGGACAATAAAATTCCCCATCATCATATATCATATCCTAATTTTTTAGTAACCTCCTTTCTTTGATGTTCCTGTGAAATTGGAACCATTGTCCTTTGGGTTTGTTTAAACTAAACTAAAATATGCATAGAATGAATTTGCAAAGGGTTTGTCAGATGAACTGTACATTTATTTTAAAACAGAAAAAAGCATTAAAGAATCAGTCAAGAACTCTCAGAGCCAGGCCAAAACAGTATTCAGAGCACCTAGGAGCAAGCTTGACCTACAATGGGCAATGAGTCAGTGCAGAGCAGGGAGGGGGGTTATAGTCAGACTAATGGCTAAAACAGAGCACCTGTGGCCAAATTAGCAACATCTGAGTTCGCCATCCCAACCAGGGAATGCAGTGATACCAAATAACAGTGAAGCAGGATCTAGCTGTCTGCTCATATAGAGCCGACATATAGGAGACTACACAGCAACCAGCCGGTCACTGGTTCAAGGCCAGACAGAATGTTACAGCTGCCTACCTATGCAACAAAAGTTCTTATTGCAACAAGTCTCTCATTTCTCTGTTGAGCTGCTATAAATCTTCCTTTTGAGCACTCACTCAGGTCAAACATTCTTATGAAATTATGCCTGAAACATCAGTTTCTTAGGTAGGTTCCTAAATATTTGAATCTTTTTCAAGGTTTTCATATGTTGCCTACTCTCCTCACCATTTACTGGGACATTTATTTATTTACAAACAGATTCCATTTCAACCAACTGACAATAAGTTTCTTTTACCTTGACCACTTCCATTATTTTTCAGCTATTATGATATTGGTATTCAGTCAATGACAACTTTCACTGTTATTTTTTAATGTGCTTACCAGTACACTGACACAATTTCTATTATTCTTAAAGTGCATAAACGTCTATTTGTGCTAAATCAATTTTAATTAACAATATTCTTTATGCCCCTTGCTGTTGTTACTTGTGATGGGCAAATCTGTCCTGTTTCACGGAATAATTTGCAAAATGGCGAAAAAAATTAGCAAAATGGGGAAAATTTATGAAATGAAGTGAAGTCAATAGGTGTCAAAATAATTTTGATGCGTGACAATTTTTGACGCGAGCGACAATTTTTATACATGCTACTATTTTGTCCAAATGCATTAAAGTCAATGAGGTCTGAATAATTATGACGCGTGCCAATTTTTATGTGCGCGACCGTGGCAGATTTTTCCCTGGCAAATTTTGGACGCAGTTTAGCGAAAATATTCGCTGGCAGTGAAACATGGAAATTCGTTGCAAATCCATGTCTGGCAAATTTATTCACCCATCACTAGTTGTTATCAAAAACTTCAAAACACCTACAGTAGCCTGTTTATCTTTTCATATTTCCATTAGTAAGACGGGCTAAAAGGAGCCAGAAAGCTCTTCACAATGCAAGACATGCAGCATAAAGCCTTCTGAAAACAGAAGATATTTACATGCCTCATGCTACATACATAGCACTGCCTCATTTTTGGTATGAATGCAGTGCTATGTATGTAGCATGAGGCACTTAAAGATCTATTTTCAGAAGGCTTTAGACTGGTTGTCTTGCATTGTCTCACTCTAACCTGGTTGGTTTCTTTGCTTCGCTACTCTCTCTTGGACAGGTGAGATCTAACAAGATCGAAATAGACTATGGCTCTGAAATATTAGGCTGTATCTGTGCCATAAGATCATGCTTGTTTGTATTTATGACTGAACCTGAAGGCAGATTTTTAAAAATATAATCCAAGGCCACCACTCCATTACATTTTTACCTGCTGGCAGTTGAAGTTTCTCTGAAGATTTCTGACAGCTGGGTAGTCAATTTGAGTGTAGGACATCCAGTAGCTCTAAAGGTCTGTTACATTAATTCACACAAAAATAAGAAACCATACGTATTTAAAAACAAAAGAAATACTAAATCCTAAAACATTTTTCCTGAATTGATTGAAAATGCTTTATTCACATCATGTATGTCTTTACATGACTTGCCTTGCTAAGTCTGACCACTTGCTTTATTCTAAAGCTACTTGCCATTAGATATAAAAAAAAGTATACATGGTGTTGAGGGGTCTACACATGTCACAGAGTTTGACTTCCCTTATAGGAGGGCTGTAAATCTTTCCTAACATGATAAGTATTTGGCAGTTTCACCCAATGTGTTCTCATTCACTGTTCATTATGCATTACGTATTATGCAGCATGTCATATTGCCTGTTGGAATAGGAAATATATAAGTCACATTTGCTAGCTAGTAAAATATTAATGGGCTGTTGGGCTACTACTCCTTTAGTCCAAGGGTCCTTATACCATGAGCAGGAGAATGACCCTAAAAAAAATTGTAACTACTAACAGACACAGCTGTTAGACCATTGAGGTCTACATTTACTATCATGGGACAACAGACAAAGTAAAAACCTATGCACAATTGCATATTGCTCTGCTGGCACCTACAGTAGGTAGTGCTTGGAGCAGCAAGATTCAGGGGAGCCCTATTTATTACACTTTTTTTTAATTGCTTACTCCACCCTGAATCTCCCATACATCAGGGAATATATAGGACTTTTAGTGACACACTGCTTTTCAGCTATTTCCTATTGTATTGTGTACTCCTCCATATACTTGAGGTATTGGGTACACAAGGCTGATTGCACCATATTTTCTCATACACGTTTTTCTTAAAATATTCCCTATGCAGTGAGAATATTCTAAATGAATCACCCACATTACTGTTGAACAGACACATATCCTAATGTGAGATAAGCAATGCACAGGCAAGACAATGACGAAGCAGAAGATCATTATACTGAATTAGTTATCTGTCCTTGCACTGATTTTCCAGATTTCTTTAGCTGACGGGTGCACTGAAGAAAGCATAGGACTGTATTATGCTTTGAAGCAGACATTGCCTCAGCACATAAAACAATGAAATTGTCTACTGGAATGGTGCAAATATTCAAGGTTTTAAAGTGCACTTAATAACTATTATAGGTTGAGTGATATACTAGCTATATATTGATTTACATTCGGTTGTGGCCCAGGGGTCTCTAAACTTTTTAACTCGTAAGCCACATAAGGCTATGATATAGAGAGTCAGTTTGTTTGGTGCACAGCTTGTGTCTTTCTTTGATGGGTCAATAGTAAAACTAAAGGGGGTACAAAAGGGATGTGACATACAATAAAGGAACAGGGTGCAAACCCTACTACTTTAAGTTAATAAAGCTGTTCTTTAGTTGTTAGTCTTTAGTGTTTGCTAGCTTTTGCTAGAAATTAGTTAAAGAATAAGGGAAATAGCTAAATTTTAAAGATAAAACATACATTGACCAACCTATAACAATGATTTAACTAAAAGCTAGCCCATAATATTTAGGTATGGGTAGCAGAGGTCTTTCTGTGTTGTGTACCTGGTGGATATGCTATATTTATTTGTACCTAGAAGGGAAGGAAGGCACTTGTTGGTAGAATAATCTTATCCAAAATATATCTGGTAGAATTCTTAGGGGCAGATTCCCTAAAGGGCTAAGTGACTAATGCTAGTGAAAATTAGCCAGCGTGACGTCATTTCGTAACTACTTTGATTCCTTAACGGGCGCAGGCGCCACTTTGCTAATGAAGGAGATAGACGTTAGCGTTGCTTCACTCTAATGCCAGGTGAATTTTCGCTCTGGTGAACGGACATAAATCCACAAATTCAGTAAGATGCAAATTTTACTGAACGTTAACTATTTTAGGGTGATATCCTGCAAAAGGCCGTAAAATTTGTTTTGGGTAACCGGGTTTCCCCATACATTTCCTAATAATATACGTCCATTCACTTCCCGCCATATGCAAATTAGCCAACGCTAGTGCCACTTCGCTTTGCGTGGCGAAGTAACACTAGCGCAACTTCACCAGCATTCGGTGCCCTGGATGCAACTTCGGATTTTAGGGAATTAGCGTTGTCCTGGTGAATTTACACCTGGCAAAGTATTGCGAAGTGGTCGCTAGCGAATTTGCGCCGCTTAGGGAATTTGCCCCTTAGAAGTAAATGTGGTCTTTTACTTGTCTTTTAGGGGCAGATTTATCAAGAGTTGAATTTCAAAGTTAAAAATACTTCGACTTCAATTATCAAAGTCAAAGTTTTTTTCAGCAAATTTGGGTATCCTGCGATGGAAGTAAAACGATTAATCGAACGATTCGAAGGATTTCAGCGATCGATCGAATGATTTTACTTCGACTTCCAAAAACTTGCTCTAGAAGGTCCCCATAGGCTAACATAGCACTTGGGCAGGTTTAATTTGGAAAGTATTGAAATCGAAGTTTTTTTAAAGAAACTACTTTGATTATCGAATATTCGAACAATTTTACTTCGAAACGAATTCGAAGTTGAAGTCGTAGTATCCTACTCGATGGTCGAAGTATCCAAAAAAATTCATTTAGAATTTTTTTACTTCGAAAATTCCCTCGAATTCACTTCGACCCTTGATAAATCTGCCCCTTAATGTTAGCTCTCTTTAAAATTATGTTTACATTCAAGATTAGTCTAAATTAATACATATTACATTTTATATATTTTATAGATTCTGTAATTTATTCAAAGTACATACAAGTAAAGCAGTCACTATATTTAACAATTTCAGGATCAACTTGAAATTTCAGATTTAAATTTAAAATGTGCTGTAAAAAAACGAGTGATTAAAAATCACTAAGAATTTGTGCTTAGAAAAAGTTTTTGCTAATTCCTTTTTTGTTTTGCCATAGTTTTTCTCCATATTTGTAAAGTCAGATGTCTAGCATATGCAGCAGGGATAATGGTATTACAGAAGATACATTCCTGTGTTTTTCTATTTTTTAAATCTACTTGACAGGTTCAAATATTTCCCTGTGCAAATAAATAAAAGCAGCAGATGGTTTCGCTGGTTTGGAAAGTTGTCAACAATTAGTTTCAGCCAGTGGTCTTTAAATGTATTTTGTTTGAACAAAGAGTACCCAAAGGGGTATTCACTTTTTGCATTTTGCTCCTATAAAACAATTTGCAGCACAGCAGTAAAATACTATGAGGGGCTGCTACATTTTCTTGATTCGTGAAGACCAGTTTGCCAGCTGTTCTACTACAGTGCTATTTTTTTTTTTTTTAAATCATTGCTATTTATATAAACTTACCATATTGAAGGTTAGGCAGATAAAGTGATACATGTAGTGCAGGTAATAATGTAATCACTTGTATCTATGAGCACACCTCATTTATTTTTACAACTACAATGGCAACAGATCATAGAGTAGTAAACATTCAACACCGTTTTTAACAGTTTTTGTTTTTTAAATGTAGTCATTATCTTTGATACCACTCTAAAATGAGTTCCTGTGCTATGTTTTGTGTGTGTATGGGTTTCACCTCATTCAAACATTATAAAGGGTCGAATTTTGAAGTGATAAATACTTCGAAATTCAAAATTGAAATACTTCCACTTTAAATATAGAAGAAATATAGAAGTCGAACTATTTTTCACCAAATTCGAATATCGAAGTCAAAAATCATTTGATGGAACGATTAAATCGTTCGAATTGTTCGATTTGAAGGATTTTAATATATCGATCGAACGATTTTTCTTCGACCAAAAAATTGCTAGGAAGCCTATGGGGACCTTCCCCATAGGCTAACATTGCACCTCGGTAGGTCTTAGGTGGCGAACTAGGGGGTTGAAGTTTTTTTTTTTTTAAGAGACAGTACTTCGACTATTGAATGGTCGAATATTCAAACAATTTTTAGTTCGAATCGTTCGATTCAAAGTCGTAGTCGAAGGTCGAAGTAGCCAATTCGATGGTCGAAGTAGCCAAAAAAACATTCGAAATTCGAAGTTTTTTTTATTCTATTCCTTCACTCAAACTAAGTAAATGGGCCCCTGGGTCCTGATTTCCAGGATTTTTGGAAAATATTGAACTATGCAAAATGTGTCTCACTAACAGGGAGATTTTCCTTCTAATTACAGTAGAGCATGGTGCATCTTACAGCAAGGTATAGCATGGTATACTGTAAAGACAGTGTTTTACTCTTGGAGCCCAAATGGTTATGTGCAGTTGAGCAGTATTTAGTTAAAACAAGACTAAAGCAACTGGACTTTCTGAGGTTTAGTGAAAAGTTTAGCACTCATCCTAGTTGTTTCTTCAAGTTGGAACTATAGAAGTCACTTAAGTGAGTCCAGTTACCTTAGACTTATTTCTACTAGATACGGGATATCATGACCTGGATGCATGAAAATCTTCATAGACACAAATATTTATCTTGCTACTGATTCTTAAATAGTAAAGAATTATAAAGACTTTTCAGAGATAAACGTCAGTATTTTCTGCCTTTCCTTTCTGGGGCATTGCTGGTTATCTTCAGGGGAAGAAACTGGTGTATCAATCACTCTAGGAATCCTTGTTGGAACCTAGAGCTGCACAGATATTAAGCCATAGCTGCCTTATTCTGCCTAATAAACTGGTGGATCTAGTGCTGCACTAGTTAATTTTACTTTACATTTTTACAGGAGATGGATATACATGGTGCAGAATCTGGTTGGGGCACCTATTGTATTTCATAGTGATAAGTATGTAGTATATATGGGTATGTGCTGTTTTTGGCTCATTAATATTTGAAGATAATTTACAAGTTTTTAACCCACCAATCAGTTTTCTGCGAATTTTCTTCACTCTGATTAACCTGATATTTTTACTTCAGCATAATTAAATACTATTTGATTCTGAGAAAATGTTAGATTCAATTACAAAGACGCAATTCTAGAGTTATAGGCAGTGAGAGACATTCTAGTCGCATTTATTACGAAAGCAAATGTCCATGCACCACAATAGTAAACCAGATTGTTCGAGGGTAGGAAATGAAAGAGAGAGAGAGAGAGAGAGAGAGAGAGCAATCCTAGTCTGGTGCACTCTCTACCAAAAATCATCCGCCTGGGTACTGGTAAAAATATCACTATATTCACATCACACAAACCGCTATATAAATATATATATATATATATATATATATATATATATATATATATATATATATATATATATATATATATATGTGTGTGTGTGTGTGTGTGTGTGTGTCTATATAGTAATTAATGTGCATGTAAAAATCAAAGTATTTTATAACATAAAAGCCTTTCTAAAAGCTGAGTGTGGAGGGAGAAAAAATGTTTTAGATTATTTAGAAACTGCAGCTGCTTTTGAATGGTGACCTTATTTTGGACAGTGAAATTAAAGTAGTTTAAAATGCATCATTCGTTTATATCTTGGTTTTCTCTTAATGCTACTGCAAGAAAATATGCGTTAGAAGTTATACTGTAACAGGTATTCATTCATACGATGTAATGAGCCCAGTATTACGGAATGCATTTTAGGACATCCTGCTGCTAAATACCTGTCTTGCATGCGATGTCCTATACCTTCGGAATGGTGCATCGGTTTCTTTTACTGTCACTCATCGTCCAAATCTGCAGTTACACCTCCGTCGTCTACCCTCCCTTCTCAGCCGTCAGTAATACGAACTCCACCCTCACCCTTCTGCCCTCAGACTTCTGACCTCAGTCTTCTGCCCTCAGCCCTCCATCCTCCTCCCTCAGTCATCTGCCTTCCGCCGTCATTCCTCTGCCTTCCGCCCTCAGTCCTCTTCCTTCAGTCCTCTTCCTTCCGCCCTCGCTCACCACTTTAGAAACTTATGGATAAGATTGTCTGCTGAAAAGAGAGATCTGAGGGGGGATGGCTGAGCAGTGAGGGAGGAGGGAAGAGGGTGGAAGGAAGAGGACTAAAAGGAAGAGGACTGAAGGCGGAGGATTGAGGGCTGAGGGCGGAAGGCTGAGGGCAGAAGGATGAGGACGGAGTTCGTATTACTGACGGCTGAGAAGGGAGGGTAGAAGATGGAGGTGTGATTGTAGATTAGGACGATGGGTGACGGCAAAAGCAACCGATGCGCCATTCTGAAGGCATAGGACATTGCATGCAGTACAGGTATTTCGCTGAAGGATGTCCTAAAATGCGTTCCGTACAGTATACCTGTAAGAAATAATTTCCTAACAGCCTTCAAAATCCACAACAAAAACACTCTGAACCAGAGATCTAATGAAATGGCTTGGATCAAAGATGCAGTATATTATGGGACAAGAAAGGGCTACAACGCACCTCTACAGCTAGATCAACATGTTGCACAATTTATATAGGATAAAACTTGCTGTATTTGTCTTTATTCAAGGAAACAGTCTATTTAACAGAAAACAAACGTCGATTCTGGATATTTTTTTCCTAGAAGAGTTTTATAGGTAAATGCTCTCTATATATGTATTTGTTTACATTATGCTACAGGCTTAAGAAATAGTTCTCCCCAGGACTGTACCGTTGAAAAATTCTACAGGCATGGGATTTTTGGTTAGCTGATCAAATTGAAGAAGTTTTAATTCAGAAATCTTGATGCTTAAAGCTGCAATGTATCTTGCCTAAGCCCAGTCCAGAAATGTCAACACCAGAGACAGGGTATTATAAGAGTCTCCCACTAGTACAGGTATGGGACCTGTTATACAGATTGCTTGGGAGCTGACTTGTAAACCTTAGATCTGGGGTTTTCTGGATAACGGATCTTTCTGTAATTTGGATCTTTATACCTTAAGTCTACTAGAAAATCAAGTTAACATTAAGGGGCAGATGTAAGAAGGGTCGAATATCGAGGGTTAATTAACCCTCGATATTCGACTAGGAACTAAAATCGTTCGACTTCGAATATCGAAGTCGAACGATTTAGCGCAAATCCTGCGATCGAACGATCGAAGGATTATTCGTTCGATCGAACGATTAAATCCTTCGAATGGAACGATTCGAAGGATTTTAATACAACGATCGAAGGAATATCCTTCGATCAAAAAATCTCAGGCAAGCCTATGGGGACCTTCCCCATAGGCTAACATTGACTTCGGTAGCTTTTAGCTGCCGAAGTAGGGGGTTGAAGTTTTTCTTAAAGAGACAGTACTTCGACTATCGAATGGTCGAATAGTCGAACGATTTTTAGTTAGAATCGTTCGATTCAAAGTCAAAGTAGTAGTCGAAGGTCGAAGTAGCCCATTCGATGGTCGAAGTAGCCCAAAAAACACTTCGAAATTCGAAGTTTTTTTAATTTGAATTCTTCACTCGAGCTTTGTAAATGTGCCCCTAAATAAACCCAATAGACTGTTTTTGCCTCCAATAATGATTAAATACATATTAGTTGGGATCAAGTACATGGGACTATTTTATTATTGCAGAGGGAAAGGAAATCGTTTTAAAAAATGTTTGGATTTTTGAATAAAATAGAGTCTAAAGGAGGCAGCCATCCCATAATTTGGAGCTTTCTGGATAACGATTTTCCAGACAATGGATCCCATACATGTTTATGTATGTTTAAATCCAACTGAGGCAGTATGTCATATACTAATATATATTACAGGTAACTTTTCCCTTTTGGTATCGACTAGTCTTCTAGTATCACCAGGTTAACTTACTGGTATCACTACTTTATATATTTTATTCTTATTTATGTTGTCCTTAAAATTGTCGAGTTCCTCAAATACAAAGCTTCTGGCTAGAGATAATCTCCTATTGGATACAAATGACGAACAAACCAATCCGACCAACAATAGAATGGGCCCTATTTAGCATCACTCAACAATACCCTACTTTAAATAGAGGGGAGAAACATTTGGCAGCTAGGCTGGCGGCAGCGTCTCGGAAAACAATTTTACACCAATGGCTGTCTACGGAAATCCTATCAACCTCACTTATGAAACAGAAGCTGCACCATATCTTATGCGTCTAATTTTTGACGCTGGCGTCCATTTGTTTTGACGAATTTTCGCTGCGGTTTCGCAAATTTATTCGTCGGTGGCGAATTTGCGCCTGCCGAATAAATTCACCCATCAATAGTCAAATGGTAAGTAAAATGCATAGGCAGTCTGCCAGTGAACCAGTCAGTTAAAGGGATTCTGTCATGACTTTTATGGTTTGCTTTTTATTTCTAAATTACACTTTTTACATTGTATTCTTGAACCAATAAACCAAATATTGGTGTGGAGGCAGCCATCTCAGTGCATTGTGCCTGATTCTGAGATTTGAGAAGGAGTCAGCACTATCAGCATAAAATTGCTTTGAGACAGCTTTTGTTTATCCCCTTCCCATTGCATTTAACCACTTCCTAGGTCATTGTATTCTCATGTCTACCACTAGGTGATATACTTTATTCTCCACACAACATGCAGAAGAAGGAAGGATATAACATCATCTCATGGAGACTCTTTCCAGAATGAAACTTTATGAACACACAACAACATGAACACTGACGCCTACCGGCAGAAATATAATATGGTATATGAGTGAGAAGGTTTTTGTTGCTAACTGACACACACTAGTCTAACAGAATTAACCTTTAAAATGTACAATGATCTATACTGGCCTCTGTTGAATAAATCTAAAGGTCTCAAATATTTGCTAACATTGATTTGATCTAAGTCAGCTCTGCAAAAATAGTGATCTTCAATGCTAAAGACAGTTACAGCATACTGAATAGCCAATAACCTGTAAAAAAAATGTTTTTTTCAAGGCTCTTATGAGTATGTTTCTTATTGCACACATTGAATGAACACTACTGTCCTTGTTCTCCACTTATCATCAGTAGGACATGAATATAGGTCATTTGAAGGTTCATTGAAAATCATTCTACTCAGAATTGGAAAAGGAACAGATGAAGAGGAAGGTATTTCTTTTCCACGAAATAGTTCAAGGGCTTTAAAATGGAATTTGTTTTGACAAACTGCCTGAATCATTCCAGGCCAAAGGTTAATTGCAAATTTGCTGTTAGCATTAAAGATATATATATATATATATTTATATATATTAAAATACATTATATAGAATGGCAACTGAAACCATATTTTTCACTAGGAGAAGGATTGCATCCCAGTTATATGTGTGTATTTATTCATTTCTCTGTTTATGCATGAATTATTTGTTACTTTAGTTAAGGTACAAATTAAGCATGCTGTATGATATATCACATGCCCTATTTCACCCAATCGAGTCAATGGTGTAGAGTTGGAGCATAACTGAGCTTACTCTTGCACTTGTGGACTTCCTGGTGAAACTGGCATGCTTCCTTCAGAAAGACTACTATACTTTATATAAACAAGCTGCCCCCCATGGGGGCAATCATTCAAGCTGAAAAAAAGAGAAAAGGCACAGGATACACAGCACATAACAGATAAGCCATTTTCAATACAATGGTGTTTTATCTGTTATCCGCGATGTAACCTGTGCATTTTCTTCTTTTTCCAGATTGAATGGCTGCCCCCATGGCTACACAGCAGCTTGTTTATATAAACTATAATAGTGTTTCTGAAGCAAACACACTAGTTTTACCAGTGCCAAGCAACTACTATATTATATTTGTATTACTTTGCCTGTCTTTCATTTTGTGGTGTTACTGTTTCTTTAATATAATACAAGGATTTCAACTGATACATTTGACTAAGGTTGTAGTGATTGATACAACAACTTTCGTTTACTGCAAACAGTAAACTATTTGGACTATATTTGAACTATATTCAGAAATATAATGCTCCAAACAGATCCTTAACTTGAGTTTTTTTGGGCATGTCCCAATGCCAAATACAGAATGGGCATGGTTAACTAATACATTGGCTGGATATCAATAGCAGAATATTTTTGAAAGAAACTGCATACTGTATATCATTGTCAGACTACAATTGCTTATGTATTTTTCTCCTTTTAGTACAGGTATGGGATCAGTTATCTGCAATCCCTATACTCAGAAAACACACATTTATGGGAAGTCATCTCATATACTGTAGCAAGTAGTTCTAATTCTTTGATAATTATTCCCTTTTCTCTGTAATAACTAATGTATTTGATGGTATCCAAGATAGAAATAATCCATTTTGGTGGTAAAGGCAAGGTGGCAAGGTTTCGTGATCCAAATTAAGAACAACCCTCTCATGTGGGAAACCCTAGGTCCCAAGAATACCAGATTACAGATCCCATACCTGTAATATGAAAGTATAGAATTCCAAATAAGATTTTGCTGACTGCTGATCTTTGTTCATGAGCAAGACCTGTGTATTGCTAGGATCACATGCTAAACACTAATTGAGTGGTAACATAGGAGAATATGCATGGAGCCAAATATGGTATAGCTGAGAAGCTTAGTATCTTTTTCTTAAATAAGCATTATATTAAAATAATATGTATATGGCCATCTAGTGCACACACATGCACTACTTTAGTATTAAAACACAAATATTCATATTGACTCTCCAGCTTATAGCAACCTTGTTGTTAACTACTAAGCTACAATCTCTTGGACAATGATGTGTGCCCATAGCCAATCAGATCTGGGGGCTTTCCGAATAAAAGAAAAATATATATTTTTACTGATCTAAAATTGACATATTCCCGAGGTGAAAGGTGACATATTAGTGATTGAGATTGATGACCTGCTACAGCCTTCTGTTATCCCATTTCATGACCCATGCTGTGATGATTAATCTCCTTTCATGGTTCACTTTAATCAACTTCACTAATGACAAATGTAACATAAACATATACTGTCAAATATAGATCGAGATCATTTGTTATCTGTTTGTCCATAACTTGCTAGTGCTTTAAAAAACTTAATGTACATTCTAATTCTAATGTACAGATGCACAGATGTGATCGGAATATAGTCAGGCTTTCATTATGCAAATAACATGGATTTTATATGTTCCCCCCTGTAAATCTATCAGAAAATGACCCCCAAATACTTACAATTTAGTTTGAGAGCATTCTTTTTGTGGAGCAATGTTTTTTAGAATGCCTATGAGATCTCTACAGAATGAATGTCACAGATATATTAACTCACAACTTCAAGTGGCTTACACATCAGAACTGAGGTGCTATGCAAGGATCAATGTTGATAAATGCAAGGTTATTCACTTTGGCAAAACTAATATAAATTCAAGTTATACACGTAGGGGCCCATTTACTAAGGTTGAAGTGAATTTTCGATTCAAAAACGTCAAATTTCGAAGTAATTTTTGGGTGCTTCGACCATCTAATAGGCCAAAATTCCATTTGAATTGAAAAAACGTTGACTTCGAAAATCAAAGTACTGTCTCTTTAAAAAACTTCGACTACGAAACTTTGCCTCCTTAAACCTGCCAAATTGCTGTTTAGCCTATGTGTGACCTCCTATAACCTTTCTGTTTGAGTGTTTGGCTAAGTTTTGAATAGTCAAAGTATTGTTTTGTAAAATCGTACAAAAAATGATTTCGAACTATCTAATCTAAAACGATTTTTACTTCGATCGAAAACGGCCGTTCTCGATCGAAAAAATACTTCAACTATCGAAGTATCAACTTCAATGGTTTTTTAACTTCGAAATTCGACCCTTAGTAAACGTGCCCCTAAATGGCAGTGTGTTGGGAGTTTCCTTAAATGAGAAGGATCTAGGGGTTTTGTGAGGGGAGACTGTCAAGGTTGGGGTTGTTTTCTCTGGGAAAAAAGGCGCTTGTAAGCGGACATTATTACACTCTACAAGTACATTAGAGGATATTATAGACAAATAGCAGGGGACCTTTTTACCCATAAAGAGGATGGGTAAGAGGTAAGAGGATCACCGTACCTGAGGCCACCCCTTTAGACTAGAAGAAAAGAACTTTCATTTGAAGCAACGTAGGGGGTTCTTCACAGTCAGGACAGTGAGGTTGTGGAATGCACTGCCGGGTGATGTTGTGATGGCTGATTCAGTTAATGCCTTTAAGAATGGCTTGGATGATTTTTTGGACAGACGTAATATCAAAGGCTATTGTGAACCTAAACTCTATAGTTAGTAAAGATATGGGTATTTATAATTTATATGAAATTAGGGAGGGGTGTCTGTATGGAAGCTGGGTTTTTTATTTGGAGGGGATAAACTTGATGGAATTTTTTTCAACCCGATTTAACTGTGTAACTATGTAACACTAATTCATAATTTATGCATGACCAGCAGAAAAATAGTAAATGGAATGCACATTTAAGCCACAAAACTATTTGTGCTGAGTTCTGTGCAATAACCTGAAGATTTTGGGGTTTTCGGGCAAAAATCTGAAAAACAGAGTTTTTGGGTAGAAAATTCCGAAAAATTCGTACGATTTGTATTTTTCACAATTTTTTAAGGTTTTTTTCCTGGAAAGTTTTTTTCAAAATTTTTTTTAGATAAATTCAGACTTTGATAAATATCCCCCTTGGTGTTTTGGGTATCAAATCTGAAAAAGTCATATGTTTCAGGGTAAAATTAGAAAAAGTTGCATTTTTCAGAGAAAAATCCCAAAAAATCATACAATATAGATTTTTTCACGATTTTATCTAATCTTTTCTTGCACAAGAAATTTTCATGAAAATGTATTGATAAATAGGGGGACATGGTCAGTGTGGATTAGGTCGGAGTGGTTTTCAGAAAATAGAGAGATCATTTCAGATTTTGATAAATAACCTCCTTTATGTAAGGTTAGGTCCAAAACATGAGCAAAATATTTAAAGGGAAGGTATATCAAACTGTGAAATTAGTACTCACCACAGTAAAAACTTGCAGCTCTTTGTTAATTTCAATGGGATTTTTTTAGAGGTGTATTTAACTTTGGATGAAAGTTCACCATTTGATAATTATACCTGTAAAAATCCCACAGCAATGAATAGAGAGTGGTGTAAATTTACCGTGGTGGGCTTTAATTTTAAACCTTGATAAATCTGCCCCTATTCATTCTCAGAGGGAACCATCACAATCCAAATTTACAGTTCTGCCAATTGCAGACATGGTAATTGTAATGGTGTGTATGCAGTAGTTTGGAAATTATATGCATGGGGAAACAAAAAAAAACAAATCTGTATTTCATTAAGGCTTTTATTTCTGGTCTTAGCTTTCTTCAGACAGATACATACTGTACTATAAATCTATACATTATGAATACCCTCAGATATGCAAAATGTTCACAGTACTTTGTACATTAGAACAAAGCAAAACATGAGAAACCTGTGTAGTGTTGTAGCTTCTGTTTCTTAGCTATAAATTAACTTTACAACATATCATCTTGCAGTTTACAATGTTGTAAAAGCCTTGAAGATATAAATGGTTTACCCCAAGGTCAGATTATTTTACAGCACTTTTTACTGCTCATCTCTGACCACATAAGGAATGACTAATTAATTAAATTTCACCCACAGGAACTTTTTGTACATCTATATGTCTTGTTATTGTACAGCATGATCAGTTGGCTAAAAAATGTACAGAACCATGAACATGAAATTTAGCAAATGCCAAATTAGGATTTCTAACACATTCTAACACATTCCTTCTATTTTTCTAGATTTAACATTTTGCCAGAATCATAAAAGTTTAATGATTTTGCTCATTGCCCACTATTTTATTTTACTTTGTAAGCCTTTATTGGGGGTAGAGTCCTGCAGCAGGTCAGGTACCTGCAAAAAAGTGGGTAACCTACAGGTTGTGGGTAGGACCTTTGGGTGTGGGTATGGATGTCGGTTGGGAGGTCTGTGGGTTTGCAGGTCGTGGGTCTTATTTATAGTAAGATTTACTCTTTACACAATGTTTAAAACCTTTTTCCTGCCCCTACCAACATGATGATTTCACTTCCGTTTTACAGCAGTAGCACTTTCTGTTTCTTGGTGGTGAGTGGGTTGCACATTGGGTTGTAAATAAGGCAGTTGCGGGTAGGGGCAGGTAGCCAGTGGAATGTGGGTTGCAGGTCTGGGTCTGGTCAAGGTTTCAAAAACTGGTTCAGTGCAGGACTCTAATTGGGTGTATTAGTGTGTTCTATGGTGTGTTCATTCTAGCCTTAACATGACCCTGAGAACCCTCTATGGAGTTTTTCAGGAGAGGCTAGAAGATCTGATGCAGAACATAGCACAGGGTCAGCACTTTGTAAAAGTCTATGATTAAGCAGCCAATTTTCTTGGCTGGATGTTTTAAATGTGTGGGAGAAAACCCACGCAAATCCCATGGGAATATAAAAAAACACCTTCCAAGTTTGGGGTGACTGGTATATTAGCCATTGCCATTAGCCATTGTTTCTGATTCATTCACTCATTCACATCAATGCTAATGTCCTGCAGACTTATCTAGTTATGGGCTTGATTTAATTCAGTGTGAAAAAGTAATTCACTATATGTCAAGTGAAAATGAGATTCGCTTTGAGGAGGAAAAAAAACTTTTCTCCAAATTCAGTTCCAGTTTTTTTCCCAAAGACGTCAATAGAGTTTTCGTGTTATAAACCATAAAATATGTTTTTCTAAATGTAATTGCATCTCAAATTTAATTTGGAGAAAAGTGTTTTCCTCCTCAAATTAAAGTTTTCACATTATAAATCTTTTTCTCACTGAATTGAATCTGGCCCAATGAGTCCTAGAAGTACAAGTATTATGATTTAGAATGGTTTCTCTTATGACATGACAGATGCTTATATGTTTATTCTCCAGGCAGAAATGCTCACTAGTGATAATGTTAAACATGAAAAAGAACAGATTCTGCCCTCACTGAACAGTTTTGCATAAAAGTTCCTTCTTTTGTGTCTCAAGATGGGGACCATAAAAAGTTAGATTCAGCGCCAGATTTTCCAAGGAGGCACCTCAAGGCCCACCACCTCCTGCGCCTCCTCCCTCCAAGACATGCACACTTGCTCAAGTTAATATGTCACCTGTCCCCTACAACTCCACTCTGGATGTTTAGTAGGAACTCTGAAATAAGATGTGGCTAGGCACATAAAAATGTACCACCCCTAAAAATGTACCAGCCCTAAAAATGTACCAGCCCTAAAAATGTGCCACCCTAGGCCTGGTTCTTTGTGGCCTTGCCACAAATCCGGGACTGTTTAGATTCCCTGGTAGTATTTTAAGTTGTTGTAAATTAGAAGTAAAGAAAAGTAATTATCCATGTAATGTTTAATGGGGCCCATTATACATGTTTTTTGTCCCCTCCCATAGTTCAAATGGGTGGGACAGGGAAAAATTCCTAAGAAAATTTGAAGAAATGTGTCACATATCTTTTCTCTGATTCTTGTTTGAGTTTTAAATCTGTACAAACAACATGTCCTTATAAGGCAATTACACCCAAGGGACCCCTATTGTCAAATACATTATCTGCGACTCCTTAACCAAAGAGTGGGGTGATTTGCATTTTTACAGTTTCACAGTTTATTATTTTAGCAGGTGCTACCATGATGAGAATCAGTGCCCTATTAGCAGCATTTGTGGCATTAATTAATCTTTACATTACTCTGGAAAGTCTGACAATCTACCCAGGAAAAATATAGAAATATAGTATGTGAATGAAGTAGGAATTGGGGTGGATATCCAGACTAGCCTATTCTGAAAGGAACAGTAACACCAACAAATGAAAGTGTTTAAAAGGAATAACAATATAATGTAGTGTTGCTCTGCAATGGTAAAACTGGTGTGTTTGCTTCAGAAACTCCACTATAGTTTATATAAACAAGCTGCTGTAGCCATTGTGGCAGCCATTCAGGCACAGGGTACATAATAGACAACAGATAAGTTCTGAAGAAGCACATTGTACAACTACAGAGCTTATTTGTTAACTGCTGTGTATCCTGTGCCTTTTCTCCTTTTTCAGCTTTGAATGGCTGCCCCATGACTACACAGCAGCTTGTTTCTATAAACTTTTGTAGAGTTTCTGAAGCAGATACACTAGTTTTACTAGTACAGGGCAACACTACATTATATTGTCATTCATTTAAAAACTTACAATTTTTAGCATTACTGTTCATTTACAATGCATGTGTGATACTGAAATGTTGTATTTTATAAGTATTTGTATAAATTGTATCCATTTCTGTTAGTTTGCTCCATCTATACCATAACTGTTTTCCCTTTCCTTCATATAAATCACTACGCTAATTAAATCCTGAACTTGACAGATGAGATACTCTATAGCATGGCATTAGATACATGTGTCCGAAATGTTTTATAAAATCTGCAGGAGATATTGATCTGTGTAATTGAATGTGTTGATTGGCTATGTATTCTTTAGATTTTACAAGATTTGGTAAATGTAGTGCAAATGTCCTTATTCAGCCTGCCAAGGCTCATGATATATCTGACATCTGAACATTATTTGAATCAATAGCTAGTGTTTACAGTTCATTTGTTCTGCCCTCTAACTGATGTGAATGATACATTGTTCTAATTCAAATATTTTTGAAATTCATAATCTTAATACGAAATTTAGAAGCTTATCTAATTTACATGTTTGGGTCACTGCATCAGACTCAATAAATGCTAGAAAAAGAAATGATCATTTCATTTTTTTTTTGGTGACTAACATTATTGCAAATTCCCCTTAAGCAATGTAGGCCTCAATGAGCTGGTGTTGACATGACTTATAGATTGCAGCTATTTTGACGTAATGCCAAAGGACACTCAACATCCGGCCTTCAAATACATCAAGCAGCATCAAAATATTTTTTTCTACTTTAAGAGATGTAGAAAGAAAAGTAAAAACTACGGTGTAGGATGTTTTTAATTGAACCATTATAATGCATAAGATCTATATAATTAATAAGACATTCTTGCATATTTAGAAAAGGAAGATATATTTTCTTAAAATTAATTTTCCTCTTTATTTTTTAACAAACTTTAGAATATATATAGATTTATCTATATATATATATATATTTGCAATTAAATTGTACAGGTTGAAATGAGGGTGTTATTATGGCAGTACTGAGACTAGGAAAATACAGCTCCATGATAGTTTTGTTCTGATGATTCAGATGTTCTAGTCCCATTGCCCTTTCTATTGCAGTCCAGTAGCCATTTCTGTCTCAGTAAAGAAGTCTACATAAGAATATCCCGCTATAGGCACTCGTTTTAATACCAAAAAGGGACTGCTGTGGGGCGTCCCGCTGTCGCTATATCTGCGCAAAAAGGGGAGAGAGAAAAAATGGGGAGCGATGCTATTTGCTTATAAGTACAATAACCGGTACAATCTCACCCACAATGGTGGTATCTCTCCAAACTTCTCCACCGCCTTACAGATTCCACAGTCTTTCTCCTATGGATACTGTGTTTCGCAGCTCCACACTCTCAATCCTAAATCCGGGAACCCTCCTCTTTCAATTAGCATTGAATTAATTCAGCATAAATTCCACCATGAACCGCTCTGTATTGAGAACTGCAGCCAAGGTTCAATTGATATTAAGCTGTTGTAGTATAGTTTTGCTACAATGGCTTATACTACAGATATAGCAACGGGGGACGCCCTGCAGCAGTAGCTGGCGCTATTGAACATTATTAGAGGCATTTTTACGGCTTAAGTTAGTAACAACCTGGGAGAAAATTGCCCTGTGGAAAGCAAAAATCAATTAAATACACCACAATAGCAGCTCGCACAACCACAATACTAACCTGATTTGAATTGGCAACAAAGTAACATCCTTAATACAATCTGAATGGATTGTTAAACTATAACAATATCCGGGAGACATTTTAACCCTCATTTATGAAATATAGATCACTATGAACTGTGATTGAAGGCATTTCAAATCCTCAGTGATTTGGCTTTTTAAAGTCTTTTTAAGTTTTTTAATGAATTATGAACTGCAGCTATTTAAGTAATTTTTATCTGTAATCTGAAATTGGTGAATGAAATAAAATAGGCCCGGCCAAGTGTATAGATTATTTTATCACACTGGTTTTAGTAACAATAAAATTAATTGAAGTCATCATCAATTATGTATACGGCACCAACAAGTAAGGCAACACTTTATACATTCATTTCTTATGCATTGTCTAGATTTTGTCTTGATTCTGTTTTGCCTAGTCTTTGCCTGAATAGTCCTTTGATTAATCTCATTTGCATGCCTGACTGTTTAAATGCCCTGTTGGCTCTATAGCCTTATGTTTCAATAGGGAATGCATTTTGATAATTATAATAACACATTATATATATTGAACAATGGATGCCGGCACTATTCTTATAGTAGGTATATCGCGCCTTGGTGCAATAGCAAGAAAATACGGTACAAAGACAGACAGGGGATTGAACTCACAGGACTTAATGCAACAATTCTGGTGTTTATTGGTTTCTGCTTTCTGCTCCAATAAACACTAGAATTTTGCATTAAGTCCTGTAAGCATGATCCTCTGGCTACATTATACATATGTATCTTAATTACATTATTCATACATAATACATTAAAATTAAATACGTTTAATTAGACCAACAAAATTTAAACTGTACAGGCTTCTGAGACTTATGCTCACTATAGTAGTTTAATGCCGTCATAAAATTCCATTGGCCTTGTCCCCAGAGAAATCCAACATAGTAGGGGTAGTGAGAAATGCGGAGCTCATCCTGTAGTGGTATAGCGAATTCCTGCCAGCTGCAGCTCCCACGGTAACCCGGCAACTTCAAAACTGGAACTTGCATCAATCCTTGTGACCCGTAGTATAGTGCTGGCCGAATCATCCAACAGAGTAGCTTTGAAAAACGGCTTTATTCACACACACAATATGTGACAGCATTGGCAAACTAACGCGTTTCGTGCCCTTAGTGTCGGCACTTCATCAGAGTCCAAGATGAGACACGTGACATGCTATTTAAATAGGCTCTCTGGTGCGTGTTCAATCAAGAAAATATGTGCAAAGCTGCTTAAGTGTAATTTAGCATCAGAAGGCTCATTTGATATGAAAAAAGGTTGTGTTAAAATGTAAATAAAATTAAGTAAAATAAAATTAAAACAAAAATAACTATATCAATCGATATAGTCCATTCCATATACTAAGCCCTTGTGGTGTAACAGTTTCCAACAAAGTATCCATTTCGGTAGTACACCCCATTAAACATGAAATAATTATGAGTTAGTAAGTATTCTACAGATTCTATAATGAATTGGTTTTGTTCTTGGCTATATAATCCACTCTCCCTCAGCCAGTACTGTAGTGCATGTAATCCATCTGTGTGTCTAATTGAAGAGTACAGTGCTGTTACCTCCATAATCACCCATAAATATTCACGTCCCCACTCGATGTCACTTATGTTATTAATGGCATCTCCACTGTATCTAAGGTATGAAGGTAACTGGATGACAATCGGCTGTATTAGTCTATCGACATACTTACTTAAACCTTCATTGAGGGAACCAATGCTCGCTACAATAGGTCTGCCCTTGGGTTGTACAGGGTTTTTGTGGACCTTAGGAAAGGTATGGAATATGGGTATCCTTGGGCACTCCACCCAAATATATCCCACCTCATTATCATTCAGAATCCCTATGCTCTTACCATATTGAATCAAATTGCATAGCTTCTCTTGAAAGCATATAGTTGGATCCGCATCCAATTGTAAATAGTTATCAAGATCATTCAGTTGCTGTAAAATATCTGATTCATAATCTTCCCTATTTAATACAACAATGGAACCTCCCTTGTCTGAATTGCTTATTACTATGCTTTGATTTGTTGTTAATGATTTCAAAGCCTGTTGTTCAGGTTTGGACAAGTTGTGTCTCTTTGATTAGTATTGGCTTCCAAATCTCTGGACAGAAGCTTCAAATCTCCAACAACAAGATCGTAAAACCTATCCACAAAAGGACCCCTATGTTCCAGTGGGTTAAAGTGTGACTTCGTCTTTAGATCAGTGTGTACCACCCTCTCAACCACTGGGTCATCCAAGGGTACTGATGTTGTCCTCTGTTTATCATCAGTATGTATGTGTTCTATTGCTTCAAGTACATCCTGAGTAAGAAAATTCTGTGCATCTGTGTCATCTAATATATCATTCTGACTAGTGTGTTTTGGGCTAAAGAATCTCTTAAATGCTAGTAATCTAGTAAATCTATTTACATCCACAATGGTATCTATTAGGGAGAAATGTGCAGAGGGGCAAAATGCCAATCCCTTATTAAGTAATGTCCTTTCCCCCTCAGTCAATGTATGATTAGATAAATTAATTACCAAGTCCTCAGTATCAACTCTGTTGTCTTCTATCTTTTCTTAATCAAATTTGCGTCCTTTCCTCTCTTGGATCCTTTTCCTCTTTTGATGCTTGCTGTATCCTCCTCTCGTGCCTCTCTTCCGTTGTCTGATGTCTTTTGTTTGGAAAAGTTGATCACTTCCTCGTCCTCTTCGCCTTGACTGACTTCCAGATCGCTGCCCGACAAAGTCTATGTCTATGGGTCAAAGTCTGCTGAGAAATAAGATATCAATTATTAGATTAACATATACAGTAGGGGCAGATTTATCAAGGGTCAAAGTGAATTTGAGGGAATTTTCAAAGTAAAAAAATTCGAAATTCAAAATAATTTTTTGGATACTTGACAATCGAATAGGATACTATGACTTCGACTTTGATTCGATGTAAAATCATTCGAATATTCGACCATTCGATAATCAAAGTATTTCAATACTTTGCCAAATTAAAACTGCCGAAGTCCTATGTTAGCCTATGGGGACCTTCTAGAGCATTTTCCTAAGTTTTTGGAAGTCGAAGTAAAATCATTTGATTGATCGCTGAAATCCTTCTAATCGTTCGATCAAACGATTTCACTTTGACCGCAGTATAGCCAAATTTGATGGAAAAAACGTCGACTTCGATATTCGAAGTCTAAGGGGCACATTTACTTAGCTCGAGTGAAGGAATAGAATAAAAAATACTTCGAATTTCGAAGTATTTTTTGGGCTACTTCGACCATCGAATTGGCTACTTCGACCTTCGACTACGACTTCGAATCGAATGATTCGAACTAAAAATCATTCGACCACCTACTTCGTCTCCTAAAACCTACCGAGCATCAATGTTAGCCTATGGGGAAGGTCCCCATAGGCTTTCTAGCCAATTTCTGATTGAAGGAAAATCCTTCGATCAACGGATTAAATTCCTTCGAATCGTTCGATTCGAAGGATTTATCCGTTCGATCGAACCAATAGTGATAAATCCTTTGTCTTAGATGTTCGAAGTCAATGGATTTAACTTGGACGGTCAGATATCGAGGGTTAATTAACCCTCGATATTCGACCCTAAGTAAATGTGCCTCCTACGTATTTCAATTCGATGGTCGAATTTCAAAGTATTTTTAACTTCGAAATTCGACCCTTGATAAACCTGCCCCTTAGTGAGTTACTCTCTCTCTCTCTACACAATATGATAGGAACTATAAGACACAACATTGTCAAACAAATAGTTTACACTATCTAAGTGTGTTTAATACGAGCAATCGGAGAGATTAATGTATATATGGCTACCATTGCATAAATTCGCAAAAAGAGATCAATATTTTGATATTTATAAGGATTGCTAAAAGACTAGGTAAATGGTAGCAATGTATACTCTTAACATTTTCATGTTAAGTGTAGCCTTTAAATAAATAAATGTACATTTTATAGAACACGATTTTTATAGGATCTGATAAATTAATTTGTTATTTGATCTAATTATTTGAACACGAAATAATCAGAGAAGTATATGGAAAGGACTCATTAATTGAATTTATGTATTTAAGACATTTACACTATGTTAATGTTTACACTATGTGTAATAATATTACACTATGAAAAATTTAATATTTACACTATGAAAAAAGTGTAGACACTATACACAATCACATGATTTTATATCTATTGATATAGTTTATTTTTATTTTATTTACATTTTAACACAACCTTTTTTCATATTAAATGAGGCTTCTGATGCTAAATTACACTTAAGCCGCTTTGCACATATTTTCTTGATTGAACACGCACCAGAGAGCCTATTTAAATAGCATGTCACGTGTCTCACCTTGGACTCTAATGAAGTGCCGACATTAAGGGCACGAAACGCGTTAGTTTGACCACTTACCCACTGCCAATGCTGTCACATATTGTGTGTGTGAATAAAGCCGTTTTTCAAAGCAACATGTAGTTGTTGGATGATTCGGCCAGCGCTATACTACGGGTCACATGGATTGATGCCTTGTCCCCAGAGCCCTAGGTGTAATGAGTGTGTGATGAATGAATGAATGATTGAATGAATTGTAACCAGAAGTGTTGCCATTAGACAGATGGAAAGCAAACAAGTCGGGTCAATCTGCCATAGGACAGCTTTATAAGCTCTCACCCTGCTAACGCAAAATAGGGACAGCCAGGCAAATTATACAGAATTGATCTAAGAAGAATATTTTATTTAATATAGTATATTGGAACACTGAGGGTCAGAGATCCAAGGCTCAAATAATTAAATTAACGATAAGAACAAAACACAAACTCCAGATCATTAAGGGACACTAACTAAAGCTGGAGTCTTATTTATCAGATTTTATTGTGACACATTATCTTTGTTTTACTTTTGTTCAGATTTATGCATAAAATTGAGTACCTTTAGTAGCATAAATGTACATGTAACCCCGTACTGGAAATCAGATTACCCATATTATTAAATATTACAGTCACACTGTAAATTGGTAATAACCAAATGCATAATATACAAATCTCACATGGTGCTAATAGCCTCTAATCAATAGTATTTGTAATGTTCTTTGTTAACACAGATACAAATAGGAGTTTGACCATTAAATATGCTTGTATTTATGTATTTTTATATGGGTGATGTGCAGTAAACAGAGCCTATAAATATTTTATTTATTATGCTATTAATTTGTACACTATAATATCTATAATATCTTGTTTAATAAATATTACAGCATTTTTCCATTGACATTTGGCATTTAATGGGACTGGTGTCGTTTTATTACCACTTTAAAAAACAAATTATATCAGCAGATCAAACACACCTCATGAATGAAATGGTGATTAAATTCATTAACAAATTACATTTCATTTTTAAAGATCAATAAACTGCCTTGATATAAATATACATTCATTGAAACTTCTTATTGTAGTAGAATGCATCAATATTTCCATGCTCCTTAAATAAGATACAGCATTACAAAGTGGTCTGCCATTTCCAATTCCACATCAAAGCTTAATTGACATTTAAGTAATTTGGTTACAAGGGAAATGAGTGAACAGATGTTAGTGCTGGGGTTTTTTTCTAAGGGAGAAGCTTTTGAGGAAGACGTTTTCTCTTGAAAAATTTAGACTGGACTTTTGCCATGCCTTAAATACTTAGCCCTCTGGTAACTAATGCGTCATACTTTATGTAAAGGATAAATGGAGGATTAAGGCAAAATGACAGCTGAAACAGACATATTTAGCAGGCAATGAAAGCAAGTAGACTAAGCCCAAGTTGTTAAATTTAAATCAGTTTAAAAAAAGAGATATATACATTAGATATATATTTATAGATATATATTTCAGAAGGTTATACAGCTGGTGTCTGCAGAAAGCAATAGCAGCTAAACAATTATAAGTATCTTTTATTCTCCATTATGTGCGGGTTGTTTAATTGCTATGGATTAATTTTGTCCAAGGTTTTGCTGTCCCAGTTGCTAAACAGCAAAGTGGTGGGGCTAATGGTGGGTTGTGCAAGTTTGTCAGAAACTCCACCTCCCAGTGGAGCTTACAATGTAAGGTCAGTTGTGCAAGGATGATGGGATGTAGGGAATGGCAGTCCTAAATGGGCCTGCTCTTTCTAAACCCCAGGAAACCAGCCTCTCTAGTTGGGGTGGGGAGGAGACTAGGGTTAGGCCTAGACAGTGGTTATAAGGCTCTCCTTGTTTTTGCTCCTTGTAGAACAGAATTTGCATTGGCATATGGGTGCCTTTAAGTATATGGGATGAAACTCTGTCTGCTTAATCAAAATACCAAACACTTGAAAAACAGACAAAAAACATGCTGAAACATTATATTTTTAATTGTATTCTCATGAGAGGGTGAAAAACAATTCCTATCTATATTTATTTTATTGAAACACAATATGAAAAATAACCTACTTAGAATCAAGTCTGTTGCCAGAGTTCAGAAATTATTATATATTATAAGAATATGGTGGGCGAAACACATTCACCTAATTCTGTCTAGACAAGAGGGCCTTGCTAATTGAATCATTCTATTCATATTGCTCATCAGAGCCTCAGATGTGTTCTGTTTTGAATCTCCATTGAGTAATGATTGAGTAATGTTTCATGTGCCCATTTTTCAATATGTTGTGCTATTTATTTACAAAAACCATAAACAAACTCTGGATATAAATGTTGTCAAGTCATCTACCTCAAATTTTGTTTAAAGTGTCTGTTTATTTTGATTCTCACCCTCCACATTGAATCTGTCAGTGAATAGATGAGACAGATACCTAAATAGCATTTAGGCACTTTTTTATTATAGAAATTATTTCAAAGATCATGTTAAACAAACAAATAGTGAAGTTACAGTATAATTTATACTCTCTCTTTAAGATGGCTATACACGGAGAGATCCGCTCGTTTTGCGATGTCGCCAAACGAGCGGATCTGTCTTCGATATGCCCACCTTGAGGTGGACAATATTGGGCTGATCCCATCGTGGGCCCTAGGGCCCAACGATCGGATCCTAACGAATGGGAAAGGGCGGTCGGATCGCGGAACTGCATCAACCAACAGATGCGACCGCAATCCGACGGAATTTTTAGTCCCATTCAATCGAGATCTCGATCGGGGAAGCCCGTTGGGGGGCCCCATACACGGGCCAATAAGCTGCAGACTCTGTCTGTCGGCAGCTTTTATCGGCCCGTGTATGGCCAAGGTGGACAATATCGGGCTGATCCGATCGTGGGCCCTAGGGCTCAACAATCGGATCCTAACGAATGGGAGCGGGTGGTCAGATCGCGGGACCGCATCAATGAACAGATGCGACAGATCCAATGGGATTTTTAGTCCCATCCGATCGAGATCTGCCCGAATTTCGGCCAGATCTTGATCGGGGAAGCCCGTCGGGGGGCCCCATACACGGGCCAATAAGCTGCCGACTCGGTCTGTCGGCAGCTTTTATCGGCCCTTGTATGGCCAAGAAACCCAGTATTTACGGATTATTCTAAATAAAAAACATATGAGTGATTCGATATCATTAAATTGCTGTCACATTTACAAACTGCCCTGATGTAGGTTTTAACACCTTAACAGGGAATGTTGTCATACTCAACTGATATATAGTGATGGACGAATTTGCGCCGTTTTGCAGTGAAAAATTTGCGAATCGCCGGCGGTGAATCACGCAAATTCGCTAAGAATTCGCGCCTGGTAAATAAATTCGCCCATCACTACTGTTAAACAGTGTAGGGACATATTAATATTGTGTAGACTCACAAACTAATGCCCACTAGTCCCTTTTCAGAGCCCATTTGTACCATTCTGCAAGCTGAGCTGTTGATATTGCACCTAGTGTATCGTGGAAAATGCAGCTTTTATTAGCCAGGCATTAAGAGAGAACTGAACCCCCCTACCAAAAGCCCTCTAGACTTTCTGGCATTGCTCTCCCTGCATTATTTTAAAAAAGCCTGACCCTTAAATGCAGAGAAGCACAGCGGAGCTCCTGGTCACCTTCTGGCGCTTAGTATTGTCTTCAGGTCTCAACTCTGACTTGCGCATGTGCAGTTGAAGTCGATTCCTGACTTGGCCCAACTGCTCAGCCTCCCACAGCCTTCATGTCGGTGAAGAGACCCAATGACAAAATGAAGATTGTGACCAGGAGCCCGCTTTGCTTCTCTGCATTTCAGGGTCAGCTATTTTTAAAGGTTTTTTTTTAACTGATACACATCGCTGGAGGGAGAGGGGAGGGTGGGCAATGCCAGAAAGTTTAGGGGGTCTTTTGGTAGGGGGGATTAGTTCTCCTTTAAGTATCAGGCTCCGACTGAACCATGAATCCACACCAGCTCCTTCTAACAGCTAACCAATTGTCTACTAGTAAGACAAAAATGGTATGTATTCCTTAAACGACTAGTAACAGCAAAAATTTTTTTAAAAAAATTCATTAGTATGCTACGAAAAAGTCTTTAGTCTTTATTAAGAAATAACTTACCGAAACTCTGCTTGCGCTCCTCTTCAGAAAAGGTGATTGGCGATCTATTGTGTGGCACTCCATTTCTCCAACCTTCCTTCTTTATAGGAGATAGCCAGGGAGGAGAAATTGAGCGCCATGCAATGGATCGTCACCAGGGCCGGAACTAGGGGTAGGCAGAGTAGGCACGTGCCTAGGGCACAAAGCTGGGAGGGCGCCAGGCACGTACCTTCTCTGTTGCCTACCCCTTCTCTTCCCGACTCGGCATTTTTCCGCGCTTCTCAGCGCTTGTGCGCATGCGCGCGAGCTTGAATTTGCGAATGTGCACGCGAGCTTGAATGTGCGCATGCGCACGCGAGCTTGAATGTGCACATGCGCACGCGAGCTTGAATTTGCGCATGCGCACGCAAACTTGAATTCGCGCACGGGAACGCAAATTTGTGCAGGCGCCGCGACTGCCGGGCCTGCCTAGGGCGCCTGTCCAGCGTGGCCCGGCACTGATCGTCACCCTGTCGCCGTTTCTGAAGAGGAGCGCAAGCTTTAGCAATTTTAAAGTTAAATATGTGTTGGTGTCTTATTTTTGTAGCATACAAACAATTTTTTTAGAAAATCATTGCTGTTACTGGTCCTTTAATACCATTGCCAAACTGGCCCACTGAACTGAATTAAAATTAGAATAAATGTATTAATACTACTGGGCCAGGTAGCCTGAATAAGAAAATATAATTATCTGCTGTTTATTAATTTCAAATTCACAAATAAAATTCAGAATTTTTCTATGGTGTTGGAGTATGTTGGTGTTTGAGTATTTCGATATTATTGACAGCATATTATCCCTATAACATCATGTTCTCTACTCTTTCATTGGCTCCAGTATTTACAGGATCACTGAAAGATCTATATGCTACAGATGTTTCTGACTTAAACATATTTATCATAGCCACCCTAGATCAACCCTAGCTATTCCTTGGCACATTAGTCATGTTCACAGTACACCACAATAGACCATGCCCTATATTGAGTTTGCAACAGCAAACCTGTTAAAACTTCCAGCCCAGAAGCAATGAATGAATAGAGGAGAGCTAGGTCTCTTGGGATATACAGGAATCTAATTGTAGAATTATCCTTTGGACTAGTGGGGCTAGGGATTGGGGAAAGATATATGAAGCAATATTTTCCATTACAGGCTGAAGTGTGATACTTCTTTTACTGAGGGTATTCACTGGCAATGCAAGAACATTTTTGAGGCATAGTTTCCCAGCGTTCTCTTAAAGCAGTTTTTATATAATGTTCCACTATATATATCTCTATATTCCTCCTCAAAAAACTGGTTGCATAAAACTATGTAGGACAGCCTTTGGATTAAAACATTTAACATAAATAAATAATTCAGATTTATTTTTAGTACAAGGAACAAAAGACCAAGTGATACTGGGTACAACAGTGGTAACAGCAACAGGACAATTTAGGGCAGTGGTGCAAACCAATATCTGGCACCTTAAATAGAATGTATTAGGAACCAGGGGGACAATTAATCACAAATCAATAAATATAAAGCAGTTTTAGAAGTACAGGTATGGGACCTGTTATCCAGAATGCTCGGGACCTGGGGTTTTCCGGATAATGGATCTTTCTGTAATTTGGGTCTTCATGCCTTAAGTCTACTAGAAATTAATTTAAACATTAGATAAACCCAATAGTCTGATTTTGCTTCCAATAAGGATTAATTTGGGATCAAATACAAGCTACTGATTTATTATAACAAAGAAAAAGGAAATCATTTTTAAAAATTTGGATTATTTGGATAAAATGGAGTCTATGGGAGACAGCCATTCCATAATTCTGAGCTTTCTGGATATCGGGTTTCCGGATAAGGGATCCTATACCTGTAATAGAAGTGTGCAGTTGGCACTGTAAAATATAAAGGGAGGCACTGACATTCGACACAAGGCCAACAATAGTAACATCTACTGTATTTTATCACCTCAAATTTTTTTTTGTATTGGTGTGCACTGGCAGTTGCTACAGTTAGAAGTAATTGGTAACATATCAGGCCCCATAATTAAAATAATTGGTTGATATGATCTGCCCAATTCTGATTACTTCTTATAATTCTATTTTCCAAAATACAGTCTTGAATCTGATTCCATAATAAACATTGATACCTTGTCGACTGCAGACGTCAGATGTACAGACCTGTAAATGCCACTTTGAGGTACTAGTCCCATTGGGATTAAATCCGTTTTTTTCAATCTATTGACACCATACCAGGTAAAAGGGACTGTGAGAACATCTGAAAATGTGCCTGGCTAAAACTGAACTAAGCTCACTAAATACTTGCGGGTGTATTCCATCAGGTCCTGCAACCTTTCCTTCTCATTAACTGAGCGTAAAGATATTCTGTCATTCTGTTTATGATGTAGTTATTATTTCTAAATTGCACTGCAAATAATTCACTCTAACACTCTAAAATGTAATTTCTAACATGACAAGTGTATTTTTTTAGTTGTAATATTGGTGTGTAGGCAGCCATCTCAGGTCATTTTGCCTGGTAACTTTCAGAAAGAACCAGCACTTCAGGATGGAACTGATTTCAGGTAGGCTATTGTTTCTCCGACTTAATATAACTGAAGGAGTCACAATGGGACATGGATTTTTGCTATTGATTTACTATATTATATTTACCAGGGAGCTGTAATCTGGTTTCCTTCCCATTGTACTGGTAATGGGCTGCTGGGGGGGATGATATCACTCCGACTTCCTATATATGTTTAGGATTTACAGTGAAGCAGTCAACTTCCCTGTGATTGCTGCTTTAGAACATGTACAGTATGTCCTAAAACATGTGTCTGCCCCCTGTTTTGTAGTTTTAAATTGTTTCTTTATTCATTTTAACTGGAACTATTGAGCCCCAGTCAACTCCAGTCTGCGTAATAAAAATTCCCCATTATTAAGAATTTCCACAAACGTTTTAATTTTCTATTTATCACAGGAACTGAGCTTCTTCATCCTGATATACATGAGCACGTTTACATTGGTTTCTTTATCAAATCCCCTCCACACTGGCATATCCATGTGCTGGCATTACAGTGCATATTGTTGGTTATAATTCTAGTATAAGAAGGGACACACTTCCCTTAAGCAACCCTAAAATAAAATCATTTGACCTGCAGGCATCAGTGTAATTTGAATATCAGATCCAATCTCTAATAGCTTAACTGCTAAACCAATGTTTTTTTCTGTGGTAAAGGTACAGAACAATGAATGCAACCCTCACCATTTTCCAGTTGTGAAAATAAAAAATACCCAAGTGAAAAATACAAAAAATGATTTAAGGCAATAGCTGAGTCCATAGAATACCTAATTTGCATAGGAATCAGTCTAGTGCCCTTTCTTTATGCTAAATTCCAAGATGCCGCTTACATCCTCAAATTGCTGCAGGTCATGTTTATTTAAGCTTCAAATAATTTGTGTTTATTACTTATAGCTCACAGTTTTCATTATTTTGTAATGTTCATGGAGTTTGCAACCAAGAACGACTGGATTTTACTTTAATTTACTCAGTATTGCAAAGTAATGCAATGCATAGAATGTGTTATATATAAAGTGCAGGTATCGGGATAAAAGTTATAAGAAATACTGTATGGTATCATCTCATATAAAATGAATATGACACAGCTGAAGTCAGGCCCGGATTTGGGGAGAGGCCCCTTAGGCCCGGGCCTAGGGCGGCAAGATGTTAGGGGCGGCAAGCAGGCCCCCTAACATCTTCTCTATAACATAGTAAAGCGGAGCGGTCCGTGACTGTCACATTTCCAAACAGAGCAACCGCCCACCCCCCACAATGACCCGGCGCAGCAGCTTGTGTGGACTCCTGCTGTGCGCCTGCCTCTACTCTACAGAGAGTAGATAGCAAGCGGTGTCGGTGCAGATCTCCATTTCTTCCGGTCTGCGCTCTGTGACGTCGCCACGTTACCATGTAACTGCGCATGCGCGCTTCATCGTGACATCACTTGGCGCGCCAAACGGGCACACACGGCGCCAGACTAATTAGAAATAGAGTCTAGAGGATTGGGAAGGGAGCTAGTTCAGGCAAGAGCTGCTGAGCTCATGTGTGCACAGTGCAGGTGCAAGCAGCCAAAGATTTACTTCCAGAAAATACGGGGGGGGGGGGGAAGGCGGCACAGTAGCTGGGCCTAGGGGGGGAGGAAGGGTAAATCCGGCCCTGGCTGAAGTGTGAAACCATCTGAATTTGCAGTGATGATAAAATCTCTTTATTATCTGCATATTTCATAAGTTACATTCATTTTGAAAAAATATTGTAATTTCCCAGTCTCCACTTTATATATAAGTAATGATATAGACAATTTCATTTTTGAATATTTATGCTGTAGATACATTTTTACATTAAACAAATCTCTCCCTACTGTCTCCCCTTAGGCACATCTTAACCTTTCAAGATCCACAACTTATCGCTCACATATAATGATGAAATAACAGATACATTCATCCTCTTTTTAATTGATTCCATTATTTCAAATAAAAAAAAGTAAAAAACTAAATGAAATAAAAGTACAGTTCATGAGATAATATCATGACTTTTTTATGTTTTCTATATTGTAGGTTCTTTGTATTTAGTGCTTTGCATTTACAAATACCTTGGGGCAGATTTACTAAGGGTCAAAGTTAATACGAGGGAATTTTCGAAGTAAAAAATTTTTTGGATACTTCAACCATCAAATAGGATACTACGACTTCGAATTTAGTTCGACTTCGATTCGAAGTAAAAATCGTTCGAATATTCGACCATTCAATAATCGAAGTACTATCTCTTTAAAAAAACTTCGACTTCAATACTTCAAATTAAACCTGCCAAAGTGCTATGTTAGCCTATGGGGACCTTCTACAACCATTTTCTTAGTCTTTACACATCTAATAAAAATCATTCGATGAAATCATTCGAATCGTTTGATTCGAAGGATTGAATCGTTCGATTCAA
Organism: Xenopus laevis; assembly: GCF_017654675.1. Classification (NCBI taxonomy): domain Eukaryota; kingdom Metazoa; phylum Chordata; class Amphibia; order Anura; family Pipidae; genus Xenopus; species Xenopus laevis. Next base: position 39,910,233 of record NC_054380.1, read on the forward strand.
AGGATTGAATCGTTTGATTCAAACTATTGAATCGTTCGATTCAAAGGATTTAATCGTTCGATCAAACTATTTTTATTCGACCGCAGGATCGCCAAATTTGTTGAAAAAACTTTGAGTTCGATATTCGAATTCGATGTTTTTTAATTCGATGTTTGAAGTTTTTTGTACTTCGAAATTCGACCCTTAGTAAATCTGCCCCCTTATGTCGGTAGATATTTGTTTTATTCTGCTTTCATATAATATTAGCTAATGCGTTCTTTTTTTAACGTAGTAGCAAAGTTTATTTACATACTTTACTCTACACACATGCTTTCCTTACATGTATCATTCTAAAAACCTTAATATGTGCCTCTGCTTTGTATTTACGTTTTATATGCATTTATTGAAATAAAAGGTTTTAAAGCATATGAAATAAATAAAAGACTTGCATACTATGTACAGCTGTAGGTAGAGCTCTCTAAACTTATATTTACAGTGTAAACATCAACTTTTAAATAAAGAAACATATTTGTCACAATTTTCACCTCACAACATTTGTTTTGGTTTGAATACTGAATTCATTGTTTGAAAGACTATGTCAAACTCAAAAATATAGTAAAGTTGTTCTTGTGATTCAGTCGCCCGATGGTGTTTTTCAAAGGTTCTACAAAGAAGAAAAATAAAGTGAACACATCGGTTTTACTATTACACATTGTAAATGCTAGATTTCCTTATTAGTGGTGGGCGAATTTGGGGCGTATCGCTTCGCTGAAAAATTTGCGAATTTCCCACGACATTTCTCTTTGGTTGCTATGGTTTACAACAAAACACAATTTGTCCAGTGTTAGTACCGGTTTAGTACTCAGGACCTGGGATTTTCTGGATAAGGGAACTTTTAGTACTTTGGATCATGATTTAAGTATACTAAAAATCATTTAAACATTACATATACCCAATACCCTATGATTAAGGGAGTTGCTCCCGAAACGCGTCCGGTGATGTTGGTTTGTTTCAATAAACCACCCTTCTAATTTTACCGGAGTGCCGCTTTCCCATCCATTTTTGCAATACCCAATAGCATTGTTCTGCCACCAATATGGAGTCATGCATTCTAGTTTGGAATAAGTACAAGGTACTGTTTTATTTAATTATTTGCTTAAAACAGACTCCGTGTGTGTCCGAAGTCGCCCCAAAGTTTCCTCGTGAGGCAACTTCAGGCGGAAAACAAATTGCTCCAAGTGCCATCCCGCCAGTGATTTAAATTCTGGGGAGATTAGTCACCTGATTTTGTCACCGGGCGCATAAATCTCCCTGAATCTTAGCATGTCTCCTTACCCTAACAGATTTCCGGATAAGGGATCCTATACCTGTAGATGAAACGCTTTTGTTTTGCATATTTAGAAATGAGGAAAATATTTGGTAAGTGTGCAAAGTTGTTTACACTGAGACTTAAAAGATGTGCTGTATATGTCAGAAATAGTTTGTAGATATTTTTCCTGCATGATCTGAAAGACTTTTTGGACTTTAGGAAGTAAACTATGACCTCTCCTGCAAAGGACCCATTTTTGTACATGCTACATCTTAAACATATTCAGCAAGACTGCTAATTAGGGATAATCGGTAAAAGTCCTGTAACTGATCCAATGTAGCACTGACTGTAGCAGTAGTTTTTAGAAAGTGTGTTTTGTCATATTAATTCAGAGGAACTGATGGATTCTTGAAACATCACATTGAATAATGTACATATGTATCTTTCTAAATAGTGTATGTTGGCTGCTATTAATAATCATGACACCAGTAACTGTATTTTATTCCTGTAGGGTCTAGTTTGAGAGCTTATGATATATGATAGGCTCCTAAGATTGTTTTTCAGCGTGATCAAAGCAGTAGTTCATTTATATAAAGTCAATGTATATTCCAGATGAGCATTTCCCTTTGGATCTGGCTGATTTTCTAATTCATATCATTTTAATGAGCTATAGAAAGTCTTTATTAATTCCAAAGCTGGATAACTTACCAAAGGGAGGTGGTTAAGGATTTCATTAAGTGTGGCATCATCGTAGTCTGAAAATGGTGGTTGGCTTAGATCTGCATTTTCTCGAAGACTTGCGGGATCAATATCTTCTTGACTGGAATACCACAAAAACAGGAGAATTTTTGAGAACATTTTTTAATATTTTATTAAGAATAATATTATCCTGACAAATGTCTCCAACTATCATCTGTTTATCTGCTGTGCTATAGGATATATGGTAATCTATATATCATCAAACAGTGCTTGCTTGTTCCAAGTCAAACATTTTACTGTGTACAATGGCCCACTAGAGGTCCCACAGTTATCTAAAAAGGTATCATACCAGGTCACAAACATAAAAAAACAAGCAAAGAGAAGTCATTTTGATGATATAACAAAACAGTGGCACTGAAATATCTCTGAAATCAAAAAGGAGTTTTCAAGGACATAGAGGCATGCCACACTGGACCTAATAATAAGTAGAATAAGTTACATTGTACTGTTGATTTCCTTTACCTAGTTCTGATACATGTATTACCATGCTGGACAATGTAAATTAATCAGGATTGGACTTTATTTGCAATTACTGTATAATTCAAATGTCAGGTGTTACTATTTCTAGTTTATACTACAGGTATGGGACCTGTTATTCAGAATGCCCAGGTCCTGGGGGTTTCCGGATAAGGGATCTTTCCGTAATTTGGGTCTTCATGCCTTAAGTCTACTGGAAATTCATTTAAACATTAAATTAACCCAATAGGATTAATTATATCTTAGTTGAGATCAAGTACAAGCTACTCTTTTATTATTACAGAGAAAAAATTTGGATTATTTGGATAAAATTAAGTCTATGGGAGACGGCCATTCTGCAATTCGGAGCTTTCTGGATATTGGGTTTCTGGATAAGGGATCCTATACCTGTACCTTTATATATTTTACATAACACAAAACAGTATAACACACTCATTTTTTTTTGTCGTGGATATGTGAGACTTTTTTTTAGATACAATTGATGATAGGTTTCATCTGGATGATCTAGCAAAAAGGAATACAAATGTACTGTATATAATTGGGAACCAAAGCAAGTAACTGCATACATTAAAAGAAAATGATTTAGTGGAATCTATGGAGAGGAAGGATGGAAGGATAGATCTGGGAGTAATATAATAATAGCTAAGGAATGAGAGGGCTGTCCTGTAATGTTGGCCTCTGCCCCTTATGTTGCCTATATGACGTCTTTCACAGCAATAAATGTCTAAGATCTGTGTTATCAATACCTTCTCTTTCCAGTCAAGACAGAATTCAAGAATTTCTTTACAGCCATTTTCTTCCTGAATCGGCTGTAGTTATCAGTGAACACAGCATCAGAGTGGCGCTTTACAGGTACCTGGTCTTCTACCACATTGTTGCTAAATAAAATGACAGGAAATTATTGAAACCTGTTTAAATTAATAAAAAATTTTTCATTTTGCAAAATGTATAAGCAGTGCTAGTGGGCTATAATGTTTGACAACCATTTATTATCATGCCTTGCCTATTTAGAAGTATTAAGAGATATATGAACTGTTTTTTTGTTTTCCCTATGATCGTATTATTGATTATGCTGGAAGGTTTAGACTTCTGTAAAAATGTACAGTTTATAACCTCTTCTAGCTTTCCTGTAATGTCATAATGCTCTTACATGAAGCCATCAGGGGTTATGGCTTAGCAGCTAATAAATGGGGTTTTTAGTTCCTTGCCCAGTGAAAAACAGACACCATTGGTTTACCAGAGGTGAATTAGTAACAACCTTGGTATGCTCAGGCTCTGGATCACTTTATTTGTGTCAGAACTTTTCCCAGTGAGTTAGAATTATAGAACACATTTTATACATTTGCCTATCTTGAAATTAGATTACTAATCAATACATTTAAATGAAATATGCTACTATTCTCCCTCTAATCCAGTATATCTGCCTTGTCTTGATAGAGCTCTGCTGGGACAGGAACTGATGAGAATGAAGTATGCTCTCTGTAAAGTGCTGTGTGAACATGTCAGCACTATATAAATAAAAGATAATAATAATGTACATCATGCACTGGAGTAATATAACAGCCTGGAGGTTTTAAGATCCAGCTAACAGCAAAAGATCAATGCCTTATGCAGGTCCATGTGTTTATGAAGTCTTTCTCCTGCCCTCCCGATGATCTCACCAGGCATACCCATAAAGCATCATAGCAGGTCAGAACACACTGAGCATGTGCAATGTCAAAGACACCAGTTACAGAGGTGTCCTATACCAGAAAGATATAGAACAGCATAAGTCTTCATTTTCATAGGGAAGCTATAGCTCTGGGTAAGGGATAGGCATTCCTGTCCATAGGATACATTATTTATGTGTTTTGTTAGATTTTACTCGTTCTTTGATGCAAAGTGGTCTCAAGCAGAATCAAAATCCATAAGGAGGATGAACATTAACAATGATTTGCTCATTTCTAAGTCACTGCAAACAAATTTGCAACTTGTTCAGCAATAAACAACAATATAGTTCATTTTCACATATTCAAGCTCAAGCTATAAATTTAAGACAATTTGTTCATCTCTATACGTAAGCAAGAGGACATCTTCCACTGGTCTTAGAGTTCAATGACATTTAATGAAATATAGTGTATCTAAGTTTAAATCTTTGTGAAAATATGTATTGGTGTATCCTTTCAAATGACAAATAATCTTAGAAACCAAGATGCACCCTCCATAGGTGGTGACGCATGCTTATAAAACAAATAACACAGAGAATTTTGCATACACACACCTAATTCAATACTTCCTTGCATTTTAATTATGCACAATTTTTATAATTAGCTGACCAAACATATATTTTATAGGCACAACCAACAACAAATTAAAGGGAACTTTGTAATCAGTGTTTGTGTTATTCTAAACCAGGCAGTTAAAATGCCACAGTGACAAAAACCTAACAAACCTAATGGTAGAAATGAACACCCTCTAGGTATTAGTCAAGTTAACCCACTATAAATCTATCACAGCATGTTAGAATTAAAGATACATGTAGTTGTACAGGTACCAAGTGGAAGCAATTCTGCCATACTGACTGTGAATATTATGTGTAAAGTTTTTACTTTATTTTAAACTTTCAAGAACCCAGCTTTGAATTTCAACTACCCTGTAGCCACAAAAGTTGTAAATAGCAATTTTCCATTTAGGAAAACTTTTCCAAGAATGATATACAATTACATTATTTTGATCTCTACGTTTAGCACTTAACAAAGAGAATAATTTGTAATTTTGATAGGAAGCATGTTAATGTTCAATCAAGAGCCAAACAAAAATAAAATTTTTGCTTACCTCACTCTTTTCCCAATCAAAGACTCTAAATATCTTCTTGCAGAAAGCTGACCCAAAAGTTTGCTGTATCCACTAGTGAAGAGTCCATCAGCATGTCTTGATGTTCTTGTAAAATCAGAAAGCAACTAGTGTCAGCCAGTTCATGTAGCCATTAAACCAAGAAAATCCAAGTTCTTGCACCATGGACTTTGCCCCCTCCCATCATTATTTAGTCAATTAATTTTATGCTTGCACAATATCTTTGTATTCCACCACCATGTTTCCCACAGACCTGACACCATTCCACCCTGCACTAGGGAGCAAACATTAAAAACATTAAAAAACATTTTGTGTTATGATGTTCCTAGATTTTCTTACATTAGCAATTGTTTTCAGGTATTCTAACCAGATGTTTTAAAGCTAGAGGAGTTTGAGAAACCAACTGTACCCTTCCACTGGAGATCAGCTTCATCTATCCTACTAAGACCTCTTACATCTTTTACTTTTCTCATCAATAATATCTTATTGTCTACTGCACCAATAACATGGATTGTATGGGTTAAAACCTCCTTTTGCCACCATGTCTCATAAATAAATAATTCTACCTACTTTATAACAGCACCAGTAATCAACTATTATCTTATCCCTCAGAAATATATCTCCAATATACTTTAATAAAAAATATGTAACATTTTTATAAGAAACCTAACTGTATGGAATGAAATTCCCCCTTCGTTTTACTTGCTCTGATTGCTGAGGATAGGAAGCTTCAGACGGTCCCTAATTGCTCTGCAGGGAAACGATTATACTTTCAAACGGCAGGGGGAGCCCCCACATCTTACTTCCCAGAACTCAAGCAGCTTTGCAGTCTACTTGTAGAGCAGCCGGCAACCATGTAGAGATTCGTATCCACAGACTCAGTGCATAATCTGATTATTAATCAGTCTTGTATCAGCTTCTATGACAGATATTATTTGACTTCTGCTGTTTTAATAATTATGATGATCCCTAAGCTTAACCTCCCAACAGCAGCCCAGACCACACTGAGCATGTGCGTAGTCTTGGTCTTGCAAAGATGTTAAACAAAGTTACAAGATGACAGCAAATTTGAAAGTATAAATCATTTGCTTAATTGGGCTTCTGGTGCAGTAATGTCATGTTTATGTTTAGTATAGAAAATACAGCATTTCTAGCATTATCCTATTTTAGATTTTGGTCCCCCTTTAATGGCTTATGTTATCTATCCCTGAAAACTGCCTATCAACAACAATAAACTCCAAAGGTGTGCCAATCTCGAAAATGATTATGTTTGGGAATTGGTAGGGAAAACACATAAAAACTATGCTACATGAAATAAACTATTTGATAAATGTCCAGAATAATTTGGTGGGAATCCCTTATTAAATGTATCCATATATTCTTGTCCTAAAAAATTAGAAAACCAAAGAAATGTAACCTATACAGTTAAGCACACATGAACATGAACATTCATATACATTTGATACAGACTTAATATCAGATTAGTCTCTTTGGTTATACGAACAGCTATATTTAATGTGCCTGGAACAGAGCAGATGCAATTTACTCTTCATTCAGAGACTAATTAGGGCTTAGTGATCTGTTCACTGTTATGTGTGTTGTTTGTTTTGGATGTATAACATATGTGCCCCTCAGGGTAACATTAGTCTCTGTTAAAGTGCAATCACCAAACCACTGTCATTGTGTTTTGTTACGCATGTTATTATTATATATATATATATTGTGTACTGAAGCATTATTATACAGTAGATTTACAATGTAAACTACCAAATATTTAAATTGAGATACTGTATCCAATGGCCAGTGGTCTGACTTTTAAAAGTTTATTACCAGTCTCATGCAAACACCTGACCGATTCAAATCATTATAATTTTTTTAGGTAAAATCCCCACCATTTTTTGCAAATGGAATAACAGATTTTTATCTTATTTAAGCAATTGTGTCAGGAGATTCTCATTGATCATGTGTGCATAGATTTCTTACTCAAACTATCTCAAGAACAATGAAAAACTACTGGTAAAATCAAAAAGTAAACAATGTTTAAAAGTATTATGTAGATAATGGGCTTAGTTATCAACACTGAGCAAATTAATACCTGAGCAGTCACCCATAGCATCAAGTCAGAGATTAGTGTTTTTAGCCAATGGCAGGAAGAACAATAAAAGTAAAAATTTGATTGGTTGCCATGGCTTATTATTATGTTGACAAATGGTCCCTTCAAGTGCTGTTCTGTGGCAGTAGTACCAAATGTTTGTATTATTTACAAATAATCAGCCATTTTTATGAATACATAACTTGCTCTCAGCAATATTATTAGGTTTTTTCTATAATTTAGGAAGCATTCTATTAAAATATTAATAAAACTTAATAACTTACCTGCCAACTGCTCTGGACATATCCAGAAAGAATTCGTCATTTTCTGGTAGTGTATCTTGAAGCATGTCTGTGTCTGGTTTTAATGATCCCTGAGTCTGATCAGGTTCACTTGCTCCCTCAAATGGTAACCGATTTCCCAGCCTATTCATGGTACAAACATAATGCAAATTAGAATATGAAGCTTGAAATTTATTCTAGGTAACCTTTTATTTAAATTGGGCTTTAAATAATAATTCAAAAATATTAGGCAAAATGAAGACTAGACTTTCCTTTATGACGTAGAAAAAGACTAGTGATGGGCGAATTTGCGCCATTTTGCTTCGCCGAAAAATTTGTGAATTTCCTGCTGAAAATTACGCAGATTCGCTGGTGAACCACGTAAATTCTCCACGAATTTGCGCCTGGCGAATAAATTCCCCCATCACTAAAAAAGACCTGTTTATGCTAAATATCCCCATATAATCCATACTACATATTACAGCTATAATATCCATCCAAATGAACATTTGATATTTAATTAATTTCAGCATATTTCATTATATAGAATATTTCAGGTTTAGAATCTATTAATAACAGAATGGATTATATCCCTTAAAAAAAATGTGGTTTTCCCCTTTAAAGGAGAAGCAAACCCTAAAATTAAAAAACCCTACTCTCCTACTCTACATAGACCCCCCTCCTTCCTCCTCCGCAGCCTAGCTGCTACCCCAGGCACATGCCCCGAAGTCTTTGCTTAACCCTCTGTGCAGATTCTGTCCAGCGGAGTTTACGGCAGCCATCTTCTTCTCTTCAGTAATCTTCGGAATGAGACCGGCATAATGGCGCGAATGCAGAGTTGGAGCAATTTTATGTTTTGCGACAACTGTTCATGTGCCAAAACGCATGAAAATTGCAGAAAATTTACTCATTCCGAAGATTACCGAATCGGCTGAAGATAGCGCCCGTGAACTCCGCTGGACAGAATCTGCATGGAGGGGTAATTAAAGACGTAGGGGCATCTACACTTTTTGTAGAAAAAAACCTTGAATTTTTCATGATGTATTAAACTCTGAGAGTTAAAAAGTCCAAATAAAAAAGTACTCCAACTCAGATCTGCGAGTTTATGTAGAAGTCAATGGCAGATGTCCTGAAGATATCCTGATATGTGCTGGGTTTCTGCAAATGTTGCAGTTTTCGAGCGTCAAATCCAAAAAAAATTATCTCATGGAGAGTAAGAATTTTTTGGGAAAATGTAATGATAAATAGGGTGGGGGAAGTGAATCAGGAGTGTCTTTCCAAAAATAGTGAGATAAATTTGGATTTTGATAAATAACCCCCTAAATGTGTGGAGCAATACCGATTGATGCTACTTTATAATCACCACTGTCATTACAACTGTCCTCTAAACACCTATGCTGTAACTGATTATCCTGCAATAGCAGTGACCATTTCTTTTTATAGTATATATGATACGATTAACTGGATTATTTATTGATCTAGAAATACTATGAATATACCTCTAGGAAAAGATAGATCAATATAATGTGGATGCCAGAAAAACTAACTGTCAATCAAGCTAAACACTTGTAGCAGATCAGCTATGAATGACCAAATACAAAAAACCTTGACTTATGCCATAATAAAACTGTACCCATCTGCAGTATTACTGTGCGATTTTATATGCCAAGTCCTTATTAAGGAATTTACTTTTTGTCTGTCAAGATTACAAGAAATGTTGTCCTGGGGCTCCAGTCCTTTATTATTTCTGGGCTGTCATAAGTTAGAGTGAAGTAACAATGAATCCTCTTGATAGGCAGAAGTATGTAATACAGTGTAATTCACTGACATGTCAATCTGAAACCTGTAAGTGCCCAAGACTGACGCTTACATGTGATGTCACTGTGATTATATGCAGCATATATATAGGTAAGTGCTTTTTTAATCCGGATAACAAGCAACAATAACCAGCACAAATAATATAAGAGAAATAATTGATCTGTTCCGTATCCTACTTTTTGGCAGAATAAATTCAACATTCTAGTTCAAAAAAATGATCTAGTCTCATCATAGTCTCTTGGACAAAGAGAACTTGCAAACATATACCTATATGAAATATAGAAAGCAAAATATCCTTCAAAGATTCAGTTTTACTTTTGCCCCTTAATGTCTGCCTCATATATATACCCCACCATTTAATTTGTATTTTTTCTAATATACTGGCAAATGAGCCTAACTATATCCACAATGTCCAAATCAATCCAACTTTACCTGGGATTTGAATAGGTCCCCATGGGAGGCAATGCCCGGGCACTCAAGCAGAAAACATTGATGAGAGTAAAAGATACCAGAAGGTGAAAGATGTTTCTGTATTCCATAACTTCAACCCTGGTTAAGCACAAACACAAATGACTTTATGTCTTGCAAATAAAAGCATAAAGCAAATACTTATGCATAAACGATTCCCTTACAACCTATACTCACTATGATTGACAGATCGCTAAGTTGTTCAGTGAGATCTTTGAACACAAGTAGCATGTTTTACATCATATCTGCTGTGATCAAAGTTGGAGTCACTACAATTTACACAGCTCTTTAAAAGTAAAAACTTTTTATTTAATTGTAGCTCTTTAGACCCAAGAACTAATGGACTATGAAAAAATGGGAAACATAACAGTGTTACAGCAAGTTTCGCACAACATAAGGAAGCAACTAAATTATGTTGGTTTATGAATGTAAGATAGAAAGATAGATAGAGATGCGTATATATATATATATATATATATATATATATATATATATATATATATATATATATATACACCAAATGAAAGGGATCCACACTCACAGGTCTTTAAAGATAATAAAGAATACTTCAAAATAAAGTATTTTTTCTTATGTTTAAAGATCTGTGAGTGTGGATCCTTTTTGTTTGGTGTGGATTGCAACTTTTCGATTGTGCATCATGAGTGGCGGCACCTTCATGGACTACATATATATATATATCCTTGAGAAAGGTCCGAAACATTGGATTAAATGCTGTAACAATAAAAAAGCATCATTTCACAAATTACAGGGAGTGCTGATCCTTCATTTGCTTATATTATAATCCTTGATCGTGCAGCTCTGGCAACTCAAAGTATCAGTGTGGGCATTTCTGGACAATTATATATATATATATATATATATATATATATATATATATATATATATATATATATATATATATATATATATATAATATACAGGTATAGGACCTGTTATCCAGAATGCTTGGGACCTGGGGGGGTTTTCCGGATAGCAGAACTTTCTTGATCGTGCAGCTCTGGCAACTCAAAGTATCAGTGTGGGCATTTCTGGACAATTATATATATATATATATATATATATATATATATATATATATATATATATATATATATATATATATATATATATATATAATATACAGGTATAGGACCTGTTATCCAGAATGCTTGGGACCTGGGGGGGGTTTTCCGGATAGCAGAACTTTCTGTAATTTGGATCTTCATACCTTAATTCTACAAGAAAATCATGTAAACAATTAATAAACCCAATAGGCTGGTTTTGCTTCCAATAAGGATTAATTATATTATAGTTTGGATCAAGTACAAATTACTGTTTTATTATTACAGAGAAAAAGGAAATACTTTTTAAAAATGTGAATTATTTGATTATTATGGAGGATGGGAGACAAGCATTCTATAATTCGGAGCTTTGTGGATAAGGAGTTTCCGAATAATGGATATATATATATATATATATATATATATATATATATATATATATATATATATATATATATATATATATATATATATATATAATATATATAACTATATATATATAAATATATATATATATAAATATATATATATATATATATATATATATATATATATATATATATATATATATATATATATATATATATATATATATATATATATATATATATATATATTCATATAAACTACTTTAAAAGTTCACACAAATCATAGTCACATAATGTAAATTCTCTCCAAAATCCAAAAACAGCATTTTGCTTAATGAAAGACAACGTCATTCTAAGCAACTTTGCATTATACATTCATTAAACATAGTCAATGTAACGGGTACCGATAACAATGCCCATACTGTGAATTCCTGAAACAATGTAGCAGAAGCAAGACAACTGCCTGCTGCATGAGTACATAACCAGACACCTAACCAAATGCTGCTTTCAGCTTCAATAGCATTTATAAATAGCTTTAAAACCACTGGGCATACTGAATTTGAGCTGGAAACTTGCAGGGAATTGCATTATCGTTTATTATGCAAAAAAAAGTACAGTTAAGATGTGCGTTTCCCAGAACCTAGATAGCTTTCTATTCTAAAAGCAGGATTTAATTCCTATGCGATTTGTTCCGTAGTTCTGAGAAATCCAAGTACTCACTGGATGACTAGAGCTCCGGTCTCTTCGTGCGTTTGGTTTCCAGTCACTGAGAAGTTTCAGCACCCGCCAGGAGCAACAGGAGGCAATGGGGCGCTATCCGTGGTGCTGAAACTCTATCAATTGCCGGGGAAAGTTCTTGTGCGTAACGCGGTGCGCTCTCCTCCTGGCTCTAGACTTACAGTCAGGCTGCCTCGCCTCCTCTCATTGAGCTCTCCGAGGCAAAGGGATGCTCCTATAAAAACCAGTGCAAGGGTAGGTTTGGCCAAGAACACTAACTCGAGTGGCTTCTGTGAAGACGTCACTCCAGATCCCACGGGAACACGCTAAAAAGTCGTCATCAACCACCTTCCTGCTGATGTCCAAAGAAGATGAAGTTGCTGCTGATCAATGACTCCCCCCTCCATATACTACATAACTGCTACAGGCAGCGCTTAATTTATTTAGTTTATGACTGCCAGTCTGCAATGGAATCAGCATCACTGATTTATTCAGGGGCAGCAACAGCAGCAAGACATCCTTTGATGCTAGTATACATTTTTGGGGATGGCTGCTGCTTTATCTTCAATTATCTCTTTCTGTGACCAGAACTGAAATCACAACTTCCTTACAAGCTCAGTAATCTACACATTCTGATTCTACTTACTGTATGTCTCATAATGCAAAAGATTTTTGTTTTAAGTCGTGCTTTCATTCCATTATATCCATGTCTTATCTTGGCTCACTATTAAAAGAGTTGTTCACCTTTGAGATAACGTTTAGTATAATATAGAGAGTGGTATTCTGAGACAATTTGAAATTGGTTTTCAATTTTCATTACTTAAGGTTTTTGAGTTATTTAACTTTTTATTCCTCAGCACTCCAGTTTGCGTTTTAAGCAATCTGGTAACTATGCTCCAAATTATTCTAGCAACCATGCACTGATTTGAATAAGAGACTGGAATATGAATAGGAGAGGCCTGATTAGAAAGATGAGTAATAAACATTAGCAATAAAAATACATTTGTAGCCTTACAGAGATCACAGATTACAGATCACTTGTAGGCAGCCGCACTCTGATTGAGATTATTAAATTTAATGTGGGTGCTTGCTGAAATTGTACATATAAATCTTCACATAGAGCTGCACTCCAATATTGAATGAATAAAGTCACATTATTTGCATAAATTCTTGTGTCCAACGTTTCGGCCCACCTTAGGGCCTTTATCATCCTTGGACACACGAATTTATGCAAAAAATGCGACTTTATTCATTCAATATTGGAGTGCGGCTCTATGTGAAGATAGAATATATATATATATATATATATATATATATATATATATATATATATATATATATATATATATATATATATATAGCTATATAGATATATATACTGTATATACAGTATATATATATATATATATATATATAGAAGAAATAGTAGAGATCACACTCGCAGGTCTTAGAAGAAATAAGTGAACTTTTATTAGTGGACAATCGCTGATGTTTCGGCTGATACAACCACCGCTCTATATATATATATACACACACACACACACACACACACACACATATATACATATACACATATCCACGAATATCATATCATAATCCAACATTTTGGTCCTCATTAGGACTTTTTTCAACGATGATATCAATCATATATATCAATATCAGTTCCACCCATATTATGTTGGAAGTAATAGTTCCCCCTAAGTACATTCGCTGTTAAAAAAGGATGTAACCCATCCAAATACATTTTTGCATAATACAACTCTTGGCAACATTCATTAAGCATTTTCATTGGTTTTAAGTTTACGTGTAAGTTTCATTGCTACTAAAAGTAAAATCTGTGTGTCTGTTGCTCATCGTTGTGGTTCTGGTCCTGTTAAAACAATGTAGCAGAAGCCAGCTCATCAACAGACTTGGCTTGGGTGGGGGAGGGGCTGACTTTGGCTATATTACTGTAACAGTCAGAACAGAGAGTGCAGAAAGGAAGTGTCAGATGCTGCTTTAAGTTACAAATATGTTTACAAATAACTATTGGACATTTTAAATAAAAATGGACTATAGCTTTTAATCATTTTTTTTATTAGGTAACAAAGTGAATGATGTTTTTTTCATTAGGCAACTATTTATTTTTACGTGTACTGGATGATGGTATACTACTATACAAAACACATCTGAGGTGCTTGTTTTAGTAGCTAAACACTATCAATTAAGTTCCTGCTTCAAGGGATATGCTTAATGAGATGGCTATTTATCATTTTGGCTAAAAATGTAGACCAGTATATTGCACAGGCAATTATTAGCTACAGAAACTCCCATGCTTTGCCTTGACCTTTCCACTCATTATTGTATTGATTGTTTGAGTCAGGACCCTTTAAAATGGGACTTCTTTGCCCAAAACACTGATAATATTTTCGCTCCGTTTTTACATAATTTTGCCTGTTTAGGTCATCATTCCATGTTATATCACGATCCTTCATCGAATACTCTGCAATGCCTGATCTCCCACTGTAATTGAATTGTGCCAAAATTAAACGAATTAAATTAAAACTGCCTGGAAATTTGTTTCTTTGTTGACAGCTTTAACTAAAACCAGAGTTCCTGCAATGGCTTAATTCCAGGAAATATCATCCCTTACCTAATGACGGGAGGTCGACAGATCTACAGAACATCCCTTCTCTGATACAAGGTTCACCCTTTTCGCCTTCTATTATATATATATATACTGGCCAGATATGGGATGACTTTGACGTAGTTGGCCAGCTTAAATATATTGCAATATATGGACAAACAATCCCTGTTTTGTTTAAAGGGTAAGGCATTTTTTAGTAGCAGTATGCACAGAATGTCGCTGTCTTAAATATATTGATAATGGGTTGAGTGCAGAGGACTCTTGTATTTGACTATATATATATATATATATATATATATATATATATATATATATGGAATAAATCGGCACTCACCATTTTTGTAGTTAAATAGCCGGGTGCTAACCAAATTCATAAATAGCAGTCCAGTGAAAGCACTCACGGCAATGACCCTTCAGGGGTATATCAAAATATTTTTATTAGTGCATGGTGCATCTCAACGCGTTTCGACTCGCAGAGAGCCGTCGTCAGTCAGTGAGTGCTTTCACTGGACTGCTATATATATATATATATATATATATATATATATATATATATATATATATATATATACACACACACACACACACACACACAGAATATACATTTATAATACATATATTTATTACGTGAGAGCTCCATCTGGAGGTTTACCTTAGTGAGACAGACCAATTAATTTTTCTGATAACAGTCTTTCTACAGTTGATTGATAAGAGGAACAAAACCAGCAGTGAAAGAGTTAAATATGAGTATTATAGACTAAGAATGGTGTAGACATGCTGTCATTCTATGATGCAGGCAAAGGCAACATTTACTACTACACCCACTTTCTTTTTAGATCTCAGATTTATTACATCTCAAACTGGGGAATCCTAAAAGATTCTTAGCTATTCGGTTTTCATTTTTTAAACATTTTACTACACTGACTGCCAGTAAGGACGGTATCAATCAGTCAATATATCTATGAAAGCAGCTGAATGTGTTTGACAGAAAGTGCCTGACTGCTTTGAACAGTCAAACACAATTCTCTTTAATGGGGAGATAGAGCTCAGCAGAAGCATTTATCTCTAACCCCTCCCCCCCCTCCAAATTTAAAATCCCCCCAAATCAATGATTCTTGTATTAACATTACCAATTTAGAGAAACATGTTTCTATGCTAGAATAATTTTAGTAAGGAGAAAAGCTATATAAATCTCACTTTTTTTTTACCGAAAAATGACCATTGATACTGCTTGGTAAAGAAAAACTGTTCCTTTAGTATTGTACTCTATATACATGTTATTACATTTCTATTATTATCAAGCCATGGGGTTTAAAATTTGAATAATGGAACGTACCCCAGAAGGGTCATTTAACTATGTTTCGTGGTGGGCTGTGGATTAGTAGATTCTACTCTGTCCTACTGTTGATCAGTGGATTCGGGACCTACCATTCGTTATAGGCTAGTTGTAACAGTGTATAGTAAAACAGTTTTCATGTAATTTTTCCCCTTGTAATGTTTCTTAGTAGCAGTTAGCAAGGGCGTAACTATAGAGGAAGCAGACCTTGCGGCTGCAGGGGGACCCAGGAGGTATAGGGGCCCCATGAGGCCCTAATTCATATACAATTTCAATAAATATTGGAGAAACAAGTCAACCTCTAAACATTTTGAGGGCCTGAAAAATTATTTGCTGTGGGGCCCAGTAATATCTAGTTACACCACTGGCAGTTAGTGATGGGCGAATTTGTCCCGTTTCAATTCGTCGAAACGTGTAAATGTTGACAACTGTGTCAATTCTGGTGCTCGCATCAATTTTGGCTCCAGCATTAAAGTCAATGGGCATGCGAATAATGTTGACACGCGACTATTCCGGCACGAGTCCAAAATTTTTTGACGCTGGCGATTTTTCCCCGGCGAATTTTCACTGCAGTTTCGCAAATTTATTCACCAATGCCGAAACGCAGAAATTCACAGTGAATTTGCGCCTGCCGTATTAATTCGCCCTTGACTAGAAGCAGTTCAGTTAGACAGATCATGACTTTTCAGGGTGATGGCATGCAAGTTGATTTATTTCCTGCAGAAATTTTGTGCTACACATGTAATGTGCCTAGCCATTTAGATCCCAGGACATAAAATATAAAATAATGTTTTACTTTCATAATGCAGTTTAATCTCACTTTATGTTTTTTGCTTGCCTGTAAACATAGTGTTCTATACTCTGATTCTAGTATGATGTCTGCAGTTCTGAAATGGTAGAATTTGGACAGTTATGGATAAACTACATTTTGATACTATATTAAATGAATAAAAAGGAATGTTAAAGGAACAGTAACACCAAAAAATGTAAAGTCTATCAAAGTAATTAAAATATAATGTAAAATTCGAAAATTGGGACTTAAACCCCCAGCCTATAGGCCTTAGGATATAAATTGTTGAAAATCACACAAGAGGTCACCATAAGTAAAAAGGCAATATTTATTCAACACCATGCCATTATATTTTTCTATTTTCTGTTATGGTATGGTGTTGAATAAATATTTATTATGGCATGGTGTTGAATAAATATTGCCTTTTTACTTATGGTGACCTCTTGTGTTTTTATATCCTAGGGCCTATGGGCTGGGGGTTTAAGTCCCAATTTTTGCATTTTTCATTTATATTAGTTTGTTTGTGGACACCCTGACCCATATTGTCCTACATCATTATTACTAATATTGCTGGTTGGTATTTATACCCTGCTTGAGAAAATTTTGGTTTAATTATAAAATATAATGTAGTGTTGCTCTGCACTGGTAAAACTGGTATGCTTGTTTTAAAAAGACTACTATAATTCATATAAATAAGCAGCTGTGTAGCCATGGAGCCATTCAAGCTGGAAAAAAGGAGAAAATGCACAGCATACACAGCAGATTTTTTGGTTTAACTGTTACTTTTTTTTTGGAATGTGAAAGTAATGAAATGTAAAATGTTCAGTGGCAAAAGTTCCAATGCACACTTTCATTTTTTATATCTCTCCTAATCATATAAAAGTATGGAACCTGTTATCCAGAATGCTCGAGCCATGGGGTTTCTGGGGTTTTCTCAGATAATGGATCTTTCTGTAATTTGGATCTGAATACCTTAAAGGTGGCCACAGACCCACAGATAATATCAAACGAAACAAATTTTCGTACAATACATGCGATGTATGGTGGGAAAACAGCTGACTGATAGAAGAAGACTTGGATATCGGTCGGCTCGTCGATAGGGCTGGATAGAAAATTTTGAATGGGTGCCCAAACACCCAAACATTGGCCATTGTTAGTGCTGAATCATCAGATACAGGTAGAATTCTATTGTTTCTACCTGTATATCTGACAATTCAGCTCTACACATGTGTATTGAAACAAACTTTCTTTCTTGGAAAGATCTTTTCCAAGAAAGATTGTAATTGTTACGTCTATGGCCACCTTAAGTCTACTAGAGAATCGTGTAAACATTAAATAAAACCAAAACGCTGGTTCTGCTCTTAGTTGGGATCAAGTACAATCTACTGTTTTATTATTACGGAGAAAAAGGAAATCATTTTTAAAAATCTTGATTATTTGGATAAAATGAAGTCTATGGGAGACAACTTTTTCCATAACTCAGAGCTTTCTGGATAACGGATTTCTGGATAACGAATCTCTTCCGCCTACCCACCTTCTGGGTTCTTCCAGCATAGACATTCTCCATCAAGGGGCCTATTTAGTTTGCTGTGTAAAATGAAATTCTCCGGAAAAACTTGTGAAAAACTGTGAAAAATATTTGGCAAACTTATCAAGGTGTGTTTTATTTTATGCCACGCGAATGCCCGATTTTTTACCGTTATTTTCCACTTTAGACCTTTATAAGTTCTGGCAGAAGTTGATCAAACAAAAATAGTGCATGGAAAATTAAGCCGCCGTTTTTTACACCACATAATAAATCTGTTCCCTTCTGTTTTTCTTGTACAGTGAACATCACTGGGTTGCAGTGTGCAAGTTGTTTCTACCCTTTATTGTGAAAATTTTTTCCAACAAAGCTCAAGTCCAGAGTGGTGAATGTTGGTGCTACCACCAGGATGCCTTCAATTAACTTTGGTGTGAGGGAATGTGTATACATTTCGCACCAGGACTAGTGATGGGCAAATCTGTCCCGTTTTGCTTTGATGAAAAATTTGCGAAATGGCAAAAAAAATTGCAAAACAGCGAAAAATTCACAAAACGCATTGAAGTCAATGGGCGTCAAAACTATTTTGACATGCAACAATTTTGACGCGAGGAACACTTTTTATATGTGCGACTATTTTGTCGAAATGCATTAAATTCAATGGGCGTCCGAATAATTTTGACGCGTGACAATTTTTTGTCGAAGTTTCTGTGCAGTTTCGCAAATTCATTCTCGGGCACCGAAAAGCGGAAATTTGCCACAAATCCATGCCTAGTGAATTTATTCGCCCATCACTAACCAGGGCCAAAAAGGCACTGGTATATCACCGGTTTACAGTTTTATGGCACTGCACATGTGATAAACCCTGGAAGGTGGGATGTAACAGAAGAAACCAAAAGGTTAGTAGGGAGTCCACAAGAGACTCAAACCTAACAGACATAATGCTTCTTACTGACTGTGAATAGTACCACAGCAGCCCAGTACCATAAAACTAATTTTAAAAGGTTGTAATTTGTCTGCCCTTTACTTGTTATTATGGGAGCTATACACATATTATACTCAGACCTGTCAGACATTCAGTATCTGGGGAAGACATTTTTTGTGTAATGATGTGATCCAACAATTACTACTCACCACAAGATCTCATTTATTTCCTTACTCCACACTAATGGACCTAATGTTTAACCCCTTAACTCCCCAGAGTCAAACACTTTATAAAAAAATATGATTTCATGTAATGGTCACCTTCAGCTATGCTTTTATGGGCCCAACTGTCATGGGCTTGTTTGCTTTTCCTAATTATCTTGTATCACAGTATAACTTTAGTATTTAGAGCTTTCATTGTAAATTTAGTGCAATGTTTTACACAATATAAATGGCTAAATTATTCTGTACTTGCTACAGCCCTTAGGGTGGTGGCAAATTCTGGCGAATTTATTCGACAATCACTAGATATACAATATTGTCCAGTCTACAAATGAAAGCAATATTGTTCAACATGATTTGCTTTAAAAAGATTTGCATTCAGTTAACAAATTGAAATCCGTGTATATTTCATATTGATGATACAAGGAGCAATAGTAATTTTTCATTATAAAAAGAGAACGCATTTGTTTAATCCAGATATAGTGCATGTTATTTGACTGATGCGCTGGTTGAGGATCTTGATTTAAACAGAAATTTGCTAAACAGCTATTTTTTTTATCTGGTGATCTATATGAAATATTATAACTCTAGGGCAGGAGGAGACAGTCACCTGTCTTATAAGATAGAATGCACTTGGCTCACGATCCAAAATAAAAGGTTTCAGGTCTTGGACATATCGTTGAATATGTAATATATAATAAAATTGAATGAGATGCATTGTTTTAATTGGAAGAAATAGATGTAACTAAAGCTGAAGTCCTTTATATATGGTTATGGAAGTATAAAAGGAAATTATAAATTTTTCCTTACCCTCCCAAACCGCAGGTGAGTAGATTTGCCAAAGCAATGGCATGAGACTGTAGTGGAATGTAATTCTATTTAGTTTTAATTCTAGCTTTCCAACAAAAATTTTTGGAATTAAAATACCATGTAAGGAATTAAGGCCATGAAAGGCCTTTTAAATGAAGCAAAAAATATAGTGGCGGGGAAAGGGGTTAGACCTATTGATTAACGACTGATGGCAATCATGTATAAATGGGATCCTTTTTTTTAAAAAAAAAAACATTTCAAGCCATAGTGATGCTTCAAGGCTTATTTGCAGATATTTTTCTTTTTAAAGAGGAAGAAGGAATCTTTGGCAAGATTAATGTATACCTGCTGCCATCTTACCTGCAATTGCGGAGAATCCGGAGTCATAAGATAAAAAATTCTATGAATCTATAATGGCTTTAATTCCACAGTTGATGTGCCCATTCCACAAGGGCTTTGCGTGTCTTTGAATACCAAGGTCAAAACAGATAATTTTCAAAAAGGTATAACAAAGATCTCTTTTAAACATATGAAGGTCAAAGGGGTAGAAGTATTAGGTAATTAAGGTTTGAAATCTCAAGGACAATGGTAGATTGTATATAGCGAGAATTTTGAAGATAAGAAAATTTTCAATGTAAAATGATGTTCTAGAAAAATATTAGGCAGCGGTACAGCTTGAAGGCAGTTTGTTTTCTACAGCGATTAGGAATATGGAGCACACAGGTGGTTTGGAAAAATCACGCCTTCTTTATTGAAAAAGTAATGGTAAAATCATCCGTGCGGTACATATGTGGACATGACCTCCCCCACACTTTACGTGTTTCGTGGCATCTCGCCACTTCCTCAGAAGCATAGGGAAACCCACCCCCAACACCGTTAATAAACCACTCGACCCAGCCCATAAAAACATTTAACCCAATCAGAACATTTAGCATATAATATATACATCAGAACGATCCAAAGCAGCAGGTAATTATGTTAATCCACCTACTGGGCTGATCAGACTCATCTGAGAAATAGAAATTTGACACAGCTTACAAAAACATTGTTGCAATAGGCTTATATTCTGTAAAAATGTATATACTTAAATTGTAACATTTTATGAATAACAAAATATATTCTATCACAGACTAGTACATAGTTCATAACGTGGGGATCAGTATAAATCAAAAACCATATAAATAAATTAATAACCGTATGTTAATATATATATATACACATGTAGATATATTGCAAACGCATGCAACTATAATAATTCATAATCGATACCACCTATAATACTACAAAACCAAACAAAATAAATAGAAATGCATCAGTTACAAAAGCAAGATAACTCCCATTCTCTATTGAGGCCCCCATAATTCTCTGTAGTTTTCAAATAAAAAATCCAATAGGCCTCTAGCCTCAATAATTTCTGATCAAGATCTCCCTTTCTTATATTTCTGGGGGGTTTATCTATAATTTGAAAAGACATACAATCAGACCCCTGATGTTTTTCAAGTAGATGCTTTGCTATAGCCGATTTAGTATCCAATCGGTTGGTGGCTGAAATATGTTCTAAAATGCGGGTGCCTGCCCGTCTAATGGTTTTACCCACATATTGGGCCCCACATTCACATGTCGCCAGATAGATCACCCCTTTCGACATACAGTTAAAGTATTCCTTAATGTCATATAAAGTACCTACCACTGAGCTCTGAAACTGTTTAGATACATTAATCCATGGACATGACTTGCATCTGGTGCGGCCACATTTGTAAACCCCCTTAAATTTGAGCCAAAGTTTACTCTCAGTTTGTCCCTTAGACATAAATAAGCTTCTGGAGATGTGTGATGCCAAATTTTTCCCTCTTTTAAACACAAAAGAGGGTGTTTAATCTAAAAATTTAGATCGGTCCAGTTTACCGGGAATGAGGAAGGCAGGAAACAACAGAGATCACTTTCACCTGTCTCGTCTAGGTCTTTTTTAGCATCGGAACCGGATCAGTCGGAAAGCGAACCGGAGGATCGCAGTTATCAGGGCAATTTCAGCGACAAACACAAAGACAAATCCAAGGGCAAGATGTACACCCAGAGGGACCCGGTTTACACCAGCAGCTCTGGCAACAAACCAGAAGTGGTGGACGCCGGAAAAACACCAGGATATCAGGGGCCAAGAGATGGGAATCGCAACAGGAAGCCTCGGTGGTAATGGGTGCTGAGAGCTCCAGTTCATCGACAGTCCTTGGCAACCACGCTCAACTTCCATCGCACTTGGATGTGGTAACTATATCTAATCAGTCTACTGATAATGTGATTAACTTATCCTCTTATGTACTATCGCCTGACGAGCGACTGTTACTCTCCAGAGGTTTAAATTTTGTCCCAGATGTGTCTGCAGACTCCGCTGCAATTTTGGACTTGAATAGATTTATTAGGATTTTGACATTAAAGAGACATTTTGCCAATAATAATGCAGATGGAGTGCAATCGATCTCTGCAAATCTTATTAATGATGACATAGGATCTGCAGGATGTCAGAATTCAAGTCAGAGGGGTGGTGAGGGTATCAATAATGATGTCTGGGTAGATCCCACTATTACATTTGAATTTAAGGATGAATGTGCCCTGATTATTCTAGATGACTTGACCCATGAGAATGTTTCTTCACAGGTGGACGATCCCCCAGTGGTATACTCTAATTTGAAAAGGCCATCTAGTTTTTATCCCATACAATCTAAAAGTAATTATATTGATACGTTTCATAAATTAGTACAACGAGATATTGAGAGGATTGGGATGAAAATGGGTGTGAATCCCCCGTCTAAACCAAGGAATTTAAGTAGAGGTGAATATAAAGCCCTTAAAACCCTGAGTAAGAATACCAACATAGTGGTGAAAAGCGCTGATAAAGGTGGGTCAGTGGTTGTGTTGGATTCTGCCACCTATGAACTAGAAATTATGAGACAATTAAATGATACGGAGACGTACAGACGTTTAGAATCTGATCCAACAAATATGTTCCAACACAAATTACTAACACTTTTGTCATATGCGCGGAGTATGGGAGTGATTGGACAGACTGAGTTTGATTTTATCTATTATAAGGATCCGGTCATTCCAATATTCCATGTTTTGCCAAAAGTGCATAAATCACTGGAGGAGGTGAAAGGGCGCCCCATAGTGGCCAGCATAGGGTCCCTGACAGAGAATCTGTCGAAATATGTGGATAGACTACTATTACCTTTAGTGTTTAAGTTACTTGAGAGATACCACCATGTGCTTGAATAAGATGGCTAGTGTGATATGGAAACCGGGCTATCGATGGTTCTCTATGGATGTGGTTTCCCTTTACTCTTCCATAGATCATGAAATTGGTTTGCAAGCCATAGGTTTTTGGCTGACACTGACACAAATTTTTCCATCGACTCAAAATGAAGTTATAATGGAAGCAATTGAGTTTTTATGACATTCAAATTATTTTCTCTTTAATGGGCAATTTTATTTGCAATTACGTGGGGCCGCAATGGGGGCATCGTTCTCACCCACCTACGCTAATTTGGTAATGGGTTGGTGGGAAAGGATCTTCATTTTTGGAGACCAGAATCCCTATAGACACCAAATTATACGTCTTTACAGGTACATCGATGACTGTATTGGTATTTGGGAAGGGGATGATGTCTCTTTTGCGGCCTTTGTCTCATATTGTAACCATACAGTTAGGGGGATACAGTTCACCTATGAAACCAATGAGACAGATATACCCTTTTTGGATGTAGTTTTCAAAAGTCATGAAGGTAAGATCAACACGGACCTTTTCCGCAAAGCTATCACACGTAACACCCTTCTCCACGCAGAGAGTAGCCATCCTGAGGCATGCTTGAGGGGCATTCCAGTGGGGCAGTTCTTACGGTTGCGTTGAGTCTGCTCTTCCTGGGATAGTTTTCATGCACAAGCCATGCAGTTGTGGGACCACTTTGCGGAAAGGGGCTATTGTGAAGATGTTATCAAAGCTGCTTATGACAAAGCGGTGTTAGCAGATAGAGAGCAATTATTGCGTCCCAAGCCCAAGCCTGAGGTTGGATCCAGGGGCATCAGGTTCAGAGAGGGCAACCTGCGGTTCGTTTTTGTACCACTTATAGCCTATTCGATTAGGAGGAGTGTTAATAAATATTGGGGGATACTTTTACAAGACCCCGTACTTGCTAAATTTTTAGATAAAACACCCTCTTTTGTGTTTAAAAGAGGGAAAAATTTGGCATCACACATCTCCAGAAGCTTATTTATGTCTAAGGGACAAACTGAGAGTAAACCTTGGCTCAAATTTAAGGGGGTTTACAAATGTGGCCGCACCAGATGCAAGTCATTTCCATGGATTAATGTATCTAAACAGTTTCAGAGCTCAGTGGTAGGTACTTTATATGACATTAAGGAATACTTTAACTGTATGTCGAAAGGGGTGATCTATCTGGCGACATGTGAATGTGGGGCCCAATATGTGGGTAAAACCATTAGACGGGCAGGCACCCGCATTTTAGAACATATTTCAGCCACCAACCGATTGGATACTAAATCGGCTATAGCAAAGCATCTACTTGAAAAACATCAGGGGTCTGATTGTATGTCTTTTCAAATTATAGATAAACCCCCCAGAAATATAAGAAAGGGAGATCTTGATCAGAAATTATTGAGGCTAGAGGCCTATTGGATTTTTTATTTGAAAACTACAGAGAATTATGGGGGCCTCAATAGAGAATGGGAGTTATCTTGCTTTTGTAACTGATGCATTTCTATTTATTTTGTTTGGTTTTGTAGTATTATAGGTGGTATCGATTATGAATTATTATAGTTGCATGCGTTTGCAATATATCTACATGTGTATATATATATATTAACATACGGTTATTTATTTATTTATATGGTTTTTGATTTATACTGATCCCCACGTTATGAACTATGTACTAGTCTGTGATAGAATATATTTTGTTATTCATAAAATGTTACAATTTAAGTATATACATTTTTACAGAATATAAGCCTATTGCAACAATGTTTTTGTAAGCTGTGTCAAATTTCTATTTCTCAGATGAGTCTGATCAGCCCAGTAGGTGGATTAACATAATTACCTGCTGCTTTGGATCGTTCTGATGTATATATTATATGCTAAATGTTCTGATTGGGTTAAATGTTTTTATGGGCTGGGTCGAGTGGTTTATTAACGGTGTTGGGGGTGGGTTTCCCTATGCTTCTGAGGAAGTGGCGAGATGCCACGAAACGCGTAAAGTGTGGGGGAGGTCATGTCCACATATGTACTGCACGGATGATTTTACCATTACTTTTTCAATAAAGAAGGCGTGATTTTTCCAAACCACCTGTGTGCTCCATATTCCTAATCGCTGAAGTTATGTACAATACGTCTGGATCCGGGGACGCTTTATATGTTGTAGCACTGGTGGAATAGGTCCCGTGGATGTAAGAGGGTGAGTGCATGCGGATTGAAATTTACACTATTGAAGTTTGTTTTCTAATCTGACCCACACATCACAAACAGGAGCATTAATTTGAATAGGGAAAAAGGTGAGGCTGAGAGTGCAGGAAGCTAAACTAAAGCGTGTTCCATGGAAACCGTAGACACATTGTTCTAAAAAGAAACAACGTAAATCCACCTGATAATCTTCTGATCCAATAGACACGGGGGTAGATTTACTAAAGGGCGAAGTGACTAATGCTGGTGACGATTCGCCAGCATTACCGCTTTCAGGCACTTCACCGATTTACTAACGAGTGCAGGCGCAACTTTTCTAGCGAAAGAGACAGCCGCTAGATCCCATTTGCACTCTATTGCCAGGCTAATTCTGGCGAATGGACGCTACTCCGATGCGGCTTTTACTGAACATTACCTCTTACGCCAGACTTGCCTTCGTCAGCTCAGACCAGGTGAAGTGCATTGCAGTGCATAGATCTTCCTCAATCTTCTGTTACTTACATCATATTTTTAGTGGAAAAAGTTTCTAAGTCCTAAAGAACACTGGTGTCTTTTCCTTTTAAAAAGAGTGATAGCCTGCAAATGTCCTTAAAAAATTTTTTGAGTAAAAAAACTGTCCTACTGCACCCTCTATTTCTCTAAATTAGATGACCAAAAACAATTAAAGATTCAAGAGTATTCATTAATGAAAATCCTGTTGGCTAATAACCAATTACCAATGCAAGAAATCTCACCAATGAGAATAGGAGGAAATGTTAGGGCAACCCCCTCCCAAGGATGACTTTTTGATCTATTAAACAGCTCTATTAAACATGTCTTACTTGCTGGATTTTGAAGAAAGAATAAAGGAGGAACAGGATCACTTTTTGAGCTGGTGCAATTTTTTGGGCACTGGCCCAGGGTATCAGGTAAGTTATTACAATCCTCGCGGGTGTCCTATCATTTGGCACCCCACATGGACTGGACCTTTCTTTGTCCTTTAACAGAACTATTTCAATTATTTTGCTATTTTATATACAGATACTATTCTGTAATTTTCTCTCTTATTTTATCTTTTTCTGTATTTTTTCTTTTATATTTGATCACACCACAAAGTACAAATTTTCGCCCATTACTGCTAAGTTTATCAGGTTATTCGTTTATCAGAGTGTTGCCCCACACAACAAAAATTCATCCAGAATGCTCAGGACCTGAGGTTTTCCAGATAAGGGATCTTTCTGTAATTTAGATCTCCATATCTTAAGTCTGCTTGAATATAATTCAAACATTAAATAGTTCCAACAGGGTTGAATTGTATCTTAGTTGGCATCAAGTACAAAGTACTGTTTTATTATTACAGAGAAAAAGGAAATAATATTTAAAAATGATTCGATTATAAAAGATTCTATGGTAGATGGCCTTCCCGTAATTCTAAGCTTTCTGGATAGTGATCTCATATCTGTATTTTTTATAGTTTAAGTTCATTGCGCCTGTTAAAGGGGAATTGCACCTATAAGGGCTAGTCCACACGAGAAGATTCGGGGAGATTTTGTCGCCTGGCGACTAGAGAAAACGCATCGCCACGTGTGCATTAGTAAAGGCGACTTTGCATTGTAGCCTAGGGGAAAAACGATGAGGCAGTTCGGGGAGATAGTCGCGCAAAAGACGATGCGATTAGTCACCAGGCGACAAAATCTCCCCAAATCTCCTCGTGTGGCCTTACCCTAAATTGTAATTTGTTATAGACAGGCCTATTGTAAGCAACTTGAGGCTTTCTTTTTTTTCTTTATAGCCTGCAAATGAAGACGCACTACTATCTATTGAGATCACTTAACATAACAACCAAAAAAAACCCACATAAGAAAGCTTTAATTCTATTGGTATTTTTATTTTCTTATTCTTAAAGACCCCTTATCTAGAAAACCGCAGGTCCTGAGCATTCTGGATAACAGGCCACATACCTGTAATAATAATATACGGACTTCACTTTGCACCATTTGTACGCGGATTATGGACATTTAGGGGGTGATTTATCAACGTTCATCACTTTTTATGCACCATTTTTTTTTTTCACTAAAAATCACAAATGTGAATAATGTTTTAAAAAGAAAACCAAATTTTGATAAAAAACCTGAAAAACTCGAATGTAAAACTTCAACATCTAAAAGCTTGCAAGGCCATGTAGAAGTCATTGGGAGCTGTCCAAGTCCAATTTAAAACTGTTCATTCAATTTGAGTTTTTCCAAAAAAAATTTGAGCCTCTAAACTTACGAAAATGATGAATAAATCGCAAATTCGAAGTATTCAGATTTTTTAATAAATATGATAACATTCATGGTTTTTTTTCAATTGTGAGTTTACTCAAAGTAGAAAAAAAACTTCTTAATTTACACAAATCTGAATTTCGATAAATAGGCCTCTAATTCTTATAATTGGATGCTACACAAAATATGCATTCACACCTATCGATGTAACTGATATGGATTGTCTTTCACTTAGCATTTCAACACATATTTAAGAGATTTTTATTACAAAACTTTTGCAGTGTAAAAAATGGTAGCAAAATTGGCCACAAGTTACCAGGTTTCACCATGTAAAAAAATTGCATAATTTATTACGTGTGTTTTTTATGTTTTTTTTCCTTAGAGTGACTTCTGTTGGAACTTAATTACAAGGTCTGAAGCGATGTATAATAACAGCATAAAATCTGCTGTTCACATGGCATAAAATAAATCACACAGATAAATTACCATTTATTTTACATATATTTTTTTACACAACATAATAAATAGGACCCAAGTGTTCAGGATTGACAAAAAGTGGTTGTTTTCTGTTATTTCCTCTATTATCCTTGTGTGTGTATGTGTAAATATACAGTATTATATATAGTATCTTATTGTGGTTAAAATGCTTTTAAAGGAGCAGTAACATCAAAAAATTAAAGTGTTTTCAAGTAATAAAAATATAATTTAGTGTTGCCCTGCACTGATAAAACTGGTGTGTTTGCTTCAGAAACACTTCTATTGTTTATATAAATAAGCTGCTGTTTAGCCATGGGGGCGGGCATGCGATAGAGAAAAGGCTCAGGTTATGTAGCTGATAGCAGATAGGCTCTGTAGAACATGATGGTGTTATCTGGTATCAATATTTAACCCGTGCCATTTAGCCATTTTTCAATTTCCAACATTGCTGCACAACAGATTTTATATGAACTATAGTAGTGTTTCTGAAGCAAACAGATCAGTTTTCCAATCACAGGGCAACGGTCCATGATTTTTTCATTACTTTAAAACACATTTTTTTATGTTACTGTTCCCTTAAGCTATTTAAGCTTTAAAGAGGGCTTGGTGTGCATACAGTACCTAGGCACTATCTGTATATTACGCACAAGCAACACCTGCTTCCCTCTTTTTCCATATGTCGTTTTATCTTTATTTTTAAAATCTGGTTATGTCAATACCTAGAAGATAAGAATGTCTTTGAGTGCAATTCAATTGCAATTGAGTGCAAATGGTTTTAAAGATGGAGTTGTAATATTATGTTACATCAAAGCATGGCTTACATCAAAGTATGGGAGATTTAACTATGTGAATGTCATACAATACAATGACAATACATTTGTAGCATTTGCTTTTTAGATGGGGTCAGTGGCCCCTCATTTGAAAGCTGTAAAGAGTCAGAAGATGAAGGTTGATAATTAAAAAAAAATGAAGGCAAATTGAAAAGTTGCTTAGAATTAGCCATTCTATAACATACAAAAATGTAACGGTAAACAGCCCCTTTAATTTACTGATTATCCTTACTACAAATACCATTGAAACTATGGAGCACTAGTCCATTCTCCTACAGCCATGACTCCAACTACCCAAATCACTTGTATGTTCTGCAGATTGCAGGATCCATGACATACAGTTAATTACAAGTACAGGTATGGGATCTGTTATCCAAAAACTAGGGATACACCGAATCCAAGATTCGGTTCAGGATTTGGCTGAATCCTTCTGCCGGCCAAACTGAATCCGAATCCTAATGTGCATATGCGGGGAGGGAAATTACGTGACTTTTTGTCACAAAACAAGGAAGTAAACAATGTTTTCTCCTTCCCATCCCTAATTTGCATATGCAAATTAGGATTCGGTTCGGTATTCCCTCACTAGTATGGGCCCCTTGTCAGTTGCTAGCAAAATAACATAGAGTACATAAATCGTTAGTGTTTGCCCTTATCACAGCCCCATTAGATTTAATCTGGTTTTAGGACACTGTCCCTTGGTAAAAAGGTAAAGATGGCATCCCGAACTTCTTCTTTTTTTTTTTTTTTTTATAGCTTAAATTTTTTTTCCTGAACTGAACAGAAAACTGCTGTCGCAGCTGCAGAAGGAGGTAAGAAAAAATATTCAGCAAAGAGACAAAAGCACATGGAGTGGAATGCCAATTTTAAAAAGAACTCAAATGTGTGTTCCTTTATTGTGTAGATCCTTTGTCATATGTCATGAAAGGTTAGGGAATGCAAGATGCCTCATAAGCAATACAAAACATTTATCTGTAGAGCCCTGTAAATCCAAGAGAACTTATTCTGCTGCTTTCCTCTGTCGGTGTGTATTGGATTTTTTAGACCTCTCTTTTGCATTGTTGTAAAATATAAATATATTTTTAAAATATGTGAGGTCAAAAGGATAAAGAAAACAAGATAGATGCCTTTGCAAATTGTTTATTCGTAGATTACTATTAATGGAATTGTGTCCATCAACTTTATACACATGTAAAGCCTACCT
Organism: Xenopus laevis; assembly: GCF_017654675.1. Taxonomy (NCBI): domain Eukaryota; kingdom Metazoa; phylum Chordata; class Amphibia; order Anura; family Pipidae; genus Xenopus; species Xenopus laevis. Next base: position 39,940,839 of record NC_054380.1, read on the forward strand.
AACTTCTTATTGATCTGGAGAAGGGCATAAAAACATTTGCAGATTGTATTTAGTGTATTTAGGGGCAGATTTATCAAGGGTCGAAGTGAAACTTCAAAGTAAAAAAAAATCCTATTTGGAGTCATTTGGTGGACTGAAAAATCTATTTTTTGGGGGGCAAATACTTAATTTCGAATTAGATCCTTGCGATAAAATTTCGATTTGAACAATTCGAATACAGCCTATTCACCCAAAGTTAAAAACTTTGATTTTATATATAAATTTCGATTGGTCTTTTTTTGATTAATCTGCCCCTAAATGTTGTAACTTGAAGCCTGAATAAATAATATATAATAATATAAATAATGACGCCTGCATACTGTATACTTGACTTTAACTGATGGCCACTCAAAATTTGGATGCGCATCCAAAAAGTTGCTTGCGTCAAAACCGCTGTGCGTTCACACTATTCGACGCCCATTGACTTTATGTCGGGGTCAAAATTTATGTGGGCGTCAATTTTCCAGTTTCCTTAATTTTTCGGCGTTTCGTGAGATTCACTCATTTTTCGGCAAAGCGAAACAGGAGAGATTCACCCATCATTATTTACTTTACATTGTCTATGGATATGGCATACATTTGGGGACTGAATTCTCCTGAAGTTAGGTTGTCACACAAGGAAGTCAGTAAAGCCTTTGGTGAGGATGGGAGCCATACATATATCTTTAAAGGGGAACCATCCAGAAAATGAAAATGTAATATTAGCTTCATCATACTGAAATGAGAAACTTTCTAAACAACAAGTTAAGTCAGTTAACAATTCTGTACTGTTTCTGAAATAATCAAGTTTATATTCACTATTCCTCTCTCAGCATCTGTTTCTCCTCATTCTGTCAGAAGTTGGGTGTCAGATGAATGATCCGGTTATATCTTATAGGGGGCACGTTTTGCTTAGAAGATGCATTAGAGCTCACTCTATTAAAATCACCATAAATCCTGTCTCTCTACATGCAGAATTCGTGCAAAATGCAGCTGCTTTGTTAGATTTTGTTTGAACTGGAATCAGTTATTTGAGCGAACTTTAATACATCTGCTAGGAAAGGAAGCCCCTCCTACAAGATATATTGCATCATTCATCTGACCCCCTACTGCTGCATGAAGACAGAATGAAGAGAAACAGACGCTGAGAGAGCAATATAAACTTGATTATTTCAGAAACAATGCAGAATTTTCAATTGATTGTATTTCTTACTTCAGTATGAGGAAGCATATAATACATTTTCATTTTTGGGATAGTTCCCTTTTAAAAGGACCACAGCTGATACGTGGGCCTTCACAGCCCCACCTCCACTGGCTACCTGTTTTGCAGCTTATCAGCATCCAACCCCTCTTGTGATTCACTGATGTAAAATGTACACATATCTATCAATAGACCAATATATAAGTTGCAACAGCTGTTTATTACATTTAATAAGCAACAGAGGAGCAAAATACTGCAAAGGGAAGTGCAGTGCCTGTGTTTAATAAGAGGCAACAACCGACACACACAGCATTTTGGGGCTAGAGCCCTTCCTTGGGTTTAGTTACCTAAAGCAAAGATCTTGCCTAGTTACAGTATAAAGCTAATCAAGTAATTACAGTTTGGACCCCGTTGCTAGGGAGCCTGGACCGTGGAATCCCCCCTACCCAGTTGTTTAAAAAAGTTGAGGCATGCGCAAAGGAGTGGTGGAGAGGGGATGTCAGGCCTCTCCGAAAATTTTGGGGGGAATGGGGGTCCAGATGAGGTGTCTACTGGTTGTGACACTGAGATATATAGCATTCTCTTTCTGCATCTCTGTCAGAAAAAGAATAAGTATAATCATTTATTTACATGGCCCAAAAATGACACAATGCTTTACACTGATCAATGCTAGCAATTCTATCACAATTTATACAATAAAAATGGGATCAGAGGGCTCTGCTCCCAAGAATGAATAATAAAAAAAAATCACTTTATTTTATTTACTATATTTTAAATACATAAATAAATATATCCACACAAAAAGACAAAACACAGTTGTGGAATTAAGAACGCTTTTTCAATTCAAACAATTGATTAAAATATAATTCATAAGTGACTGGCCAGTCTACTCCACAATTCAATACATAAAACTTGCAAAAAAACAGCTATATTCATTCAGTAATAAATAGATATATAGAATTCATCCAAAAGCCAAAAAATGACAGTTCATGAAACTATATAATGCACTGTATTTGACAAAGAAAAATATAGCAGCTAGGGATGGGCGATGTTTCGCCTTGTTTGGTGCTGAAATGACGCCCATAGATTTGTATGGCATTGTCAAAAAAAAAAAAACGTGCGTCAAAAACATTTCACCGCACATCAAAAAATGTTTGACACCCATAGAGTTTAATGGACATCGGCAACATTTTGCCGGGCGAATTTTTGCCGAAACGGGACAAATTCACCCATCCCTAAGCAGCGTGTATCCACCTTAAGGGCAGAGACAGATGAGAAGATTTGGGGAGATTTAGTCGCCCTGAGACAAATCGCCTCTTCTTTGTCTCCAGGTGACTAATCTCCCCGAATCTCAACATGTGTCTCTGCCCTTAAAGTACAAAGTGCAGCAGCTTATATGTATCTCCTTAACAGTCTATGGAGCCCGTACAACTTATCGAGTTATAGTTCAGTCACATCAGACTCCTGTACCAAAGTGCAGGTAAAGTGTTGAAAAGCAGACTTTTATAGGTTTGTATATTAAAGGGATACTGTCATGGGAAAAAAAAATTTTTCAAAATAAATCAGTTAATAGTGCTGCTCCAGCAGAATTCTGCTTTGAAATCCATTTCTCCAAAGAACAAACAGATTTTTTTATATTCAATTTTGAAATCTGACATGGGGCTAGACATATTGTCAATTTCCCAGTTGCCCCAAGTCATGTGACTTGTGCTCTGATAAACTTCAATCACTCTTTACTGCTGTACTGCAAGTTAGAGTGATATCACCCCCCTCCCTTTTTCCCCCCAGCAGCCAAACAAAAGAACAATGGGAAGGTAACCAGATAGCAGCCCCCTAACACAAGATAACAGCTGCCTGGTAGATCTAAGAACAGCACTCAATAGTAAAAACCCATGTCCCACTGAGACACATTCAGTTACATTGAGAAGGAAAAACAGCAGCCAGCCAGAAAGCATTTCTCTCCTAAAGTGCAGGCACAAGTCACATGACTGGGGGCAGCTGGGAAATTGACAAAATGTCTAGCCCCATGTCAGATTTCAAAATTGAATATAAAAAAAATCTGTTTGCTCTTTTGAGAAATTGATTTCAGTACAGCATTCTGCTGGAGTAGCACTATTAACTGATGCATTTTTGAAAAAAAACTTGTTTTCTGATGACAGGATCCCTTTAAAGGTTGAATTTTAGTGGTTTTAGAGTTTTTTCTAAAACCAAGTCAAAATTCTCAAAACAACAATTGTCATTGAATTTACTAAAAGATCCGAATAAAAAAAGTGCAAATGAAAAAAGTGCTGAATGATTCGGTAAAACATATTAGTTTTCCGGACGATTCCAAGAGAAAGAAAAATCCGATTTGATTTAAAGCAGTCCAATAAGATCAGTGCAGCTCCCCTTAACTTCTATAGGATCTCAACAACATTTACTTGGCAGGTTTGGTATTAAAGGTTTTCGTGTTTTATTCATTTAATAAATTTAGCATTTTTAGAACTATAGGAAAACTGGCACTTATATGGTAGTGTCACCCACTGTAACCTACAGCACTGAATATCCCCCCCGATTTATGTCTGTATGTTTCCTTCCCATTTAGACTGTAAACTCTACAGGGCAGGGACCTCCGTCCTTTTGTCTCCTTGACAATAAGCACATACAGTATGTATTGTAACTATACTTTTTATTTATGTGATTGTATTTTTATACTTATATGTACTTATTATTGTAATGGCCCCCCTGTTTCTTCTACTAAATTATTTTTTCTGCTGTGCAGTGCTTTGCCCTCAAGGAGCGCTATACAAATAAAAGTAAACATACAACATACATAGATGCTCATTGGATCACTGTAAGTATCCAATGTCATTAAGGGGAAGTTTTATTAAATTAGACTATATGTTATTTTTTCTCATTCATGATCTGTGCCAAGAGAATTTTCCCTGAGGACTCCTGTTCTTTTGTTTCAATGCTATTGTTCTGCACATTACCTGCAAACTGTCTGGTAAATAGTTAGGCTCACCTTTTGACTGCTAGGAGATCCAACATTTTCACAGTCTAGTGTTTTACTGAGGGGGTGTCACAATGGATTTTATAAGTGTTTTATTTGTTTTCTTATGCCCCACAATCAAATTGATAAAATTCTATTACTCCAATAATGGACTATTTATGAGGGTTTTTTTTCTATTATGAACCGAGGGACTGGCCTCTAGCATCTCTATCTGGGCTCCAGCAGCCACTTACTCCTCCTCTGGGCTTCTGGAGAGGAATTTACCCTTGCATAAACAGAGAGGCTTGGCTGACGTTTTCTCTCCCCCAAGTCTCCATAAACTCTACCCACGCACATCAATAGGGATTTCTTGAGAGGGTAATCCCTTTGCAGAAACAGAGACTCCAAGCTGCCAGCTTCTTCCCCAAAGGTTTCTAAAACCTGCCATTGGCTCCCTCAGTTCCTCGGCTGTTTGTTCCCCTTGGGACTTTCAGAAAGGCCAGACTGTTAGTTTCCTTCCCCAAGGACCCTGGATCCTTGCCCTGGGTTCCGATAGCCAGTTACTCCCAATAGGGACTTCCAGAGTAAGGCATCCCTGGCAGGAGCTGAGAGTCCGGGCTGCCCGTTTCTCTCCCCCCAAGGCTCCTGGGACTCTGCCCTTGAATTGTTCCTTCCCCTAGGGACTTCTGTATAAGGGCACCCCCTGGTTAGTGCCCCTTGTGACTTCCAGAGAGAAGCATTCCCTGGTGGTAACTGAGAGGCCGGGCTACTGTCTTCCCCAATGCTCCTTGGACCCTGCTCTGGGTGCCCATGGCCAGTTCCTCCCCATGGAGGAATGGGAGGAATGGGAGAGGCAGGGCTTCTGACTTCTCTCCCCAATGTAAGGACAATGTAAGAGCAAAGTAAAAACAAGTTAAGGGCAAAGTAAGGGCAAGGTAGAGGCAAGGTTCCCAAGGCTCCTGTGACCCTCTCCTGGGCTCCCGCAGCAATTGCTGCCACCTGGTAACCTCTGGGAACTGGTATCTCCTGGAGTGAATGTAGAGAGTGGGCTGACAGTGTTTTTTTCCAAGGCTCCTGGAACCCTGCCCTGAGTTACCTCAGCCAGTTCCTCTCAGTGGCAGGAACTGAGAAGCCATGCTGCCGGTTTCTCTACCCAGGGTTCTTTGGGCACCAGCAGTCACTTTCTCCCATTGGAGGTTTCATCTAGCTTACCTGTTTCCTCCTTCTCCTCTGATCTAAAAGACCTTGAAAAAAGTTAAGACAGCACCATGCTCAAGTAGTCCTGATAGCACCTTGGCCATGGTTTGCCCGCTCCAAAACATGGCAACGGACCATCCTTGGAGGTTACCACAGGTTCCTCATCTGCTATCTCAAGGTTTGATTTGTAATCCAGACCTTCACAGTCTACCATTTATGGCCTGGCTATTGAGAGGAGGAATTTAGGGGAGGTTGGCTTGTCTGAAGCAGTGGTAGATACATTGTTGCAATCCAAAAAGGTTTCAACTTTGAACACATATTACAGACTTGTAGTATATACAAGGAGTGGTGTAAGCAAGGACATATTGATCCAACTGTATATTCTAATGTTCATGAAGCAGAATTTCTTCAATCTGGTCTGGGAAAAGGCTTGGCTACAAATACACTAAAATCTCAGATGTCTCCTTTGTCAGCCCTTTGGAATAAACCATTGGCTGCAGACCTGATCATAATGTGCTTTTTTCAGGCATTAAACCACATAAATCCTCCAATACAATCCAGAGTACCTCAGTGGGATTCCAAATCTACCTTAGCAAGATATATTACCTCCTGTATTGAAGAAGTCTGCAAGTCTACAAGTTTGCCAAAACTAACATTAATTGGAGGTCACTCCTCAAGAGCAGTTGCAACTTCATGGGCTTTCCGGTCTTCAGTGAATTCTGGGATGTGTGCCGAGCAGCGGTCTGGTCCTCAATGCATACATTCATTAAACATTACCACTTGGCTATGGCTTCATCTACAGATGCTAACTTTTGTCTTTCTGTACTGCAGGCAGTTTCGTTGCCTCAATAAATGACATTTACATTATATCCTCTCTTGATTGCTCGTGATTTTTTTTGTAATTTTCACCCGAAAACTCGGGGTATTGCCCGAAACCCAGCGCACATCAAAAAATCATTGGGACTTCTCCCATTTATTTATATGCAACTTTGACAGGTCTGAGATGCCGGATTTTCAGATTCAGACTTTTCCATCCTCTGGGTTTAATAAATTCTGAAAAATCCGGGATTTTTTAAAAGTCAGATTTTATAAATCTTTTGGGATTTTTGCATTTTGAGTTTAGTAAATAACCCCCTAGCTGTTTGTAGAGGTACTGTTCTGAGTTTGTGAGTACCAACCGAGATGGCCTTCCTGCTCTTATAATACTCTTCAATATTCTAACTCTATAAAATAATATGTTACATTTTTAAATCCTACATTCTGTCTGTGAAAAAAAATGTCAAAATATGCATCTAATAATAGATTATCTGGCTTTTTACAAAATGTGTTTCAAAGAGGCAAAATTCCTGCCTGGCCAAAATGATTTATTTGGGGACTAGAGGAAGCTGGATATGAATTTTTATTCAACTTTTTCCATTTGTTTTGTCGGGATGCTAGAAGCAAGATTATTTCTTTGCAATAGCATTCCAAAAAGATTACTTTTACATAAAAAAAAGCATTAGCAACAAATAATAACAATAGAAAAATGCATTTACTGACAGTGAACAATGTAATTTAGAGTTCCTTTTAAATGAGACAGATAATCAATGTCTATCTAAGAATGAGTACAAAGCTATATCAATATGTTTTACAGGCAGAGGGATTTTCTTTGGAGAATTCTGCTGCTAAGTGATATCAAGACATACTGTATTTCACAACTATAAATTAAGCTAAAGGGTGCTCTATTACATGGTGAGATAAGCTTTGAAAGCTTTATAAACAGCAGGATACAACTCATTTAACTTACTATTCCATATTGCAATTGCAAAAAGTTGAAACCAGGTGGATTTAAAAAATCTTTTCAATACATCATACCAGAAGTGCTTTCAACTGCTTGTGATATTATAATTCAATAAGCCATGCACGTTTTATTCAAGAATAAAAAAAAAAAAATATTTAATAAACTGTTATAGATGAATTTTGGGATGAACTTTAGGAGTACTTCAGTAAGTTACATCCCTGTAGAAAAGGTATAAAAGTATTACTATATTTCACTGCTGTCCAGAGAAGATGAATCCTCACGCAGCACTAGTTATTGCCATTAAGCTATGCTTTGAGGCTCTTAACTTCAACAACATGGCATTCCATAAATTATCAGCTATTCCTTTGTTGTGTGTCTTGGCTATTGAGCTCAATAAACTAAACTGAATTTCCACTGAAAAGGTTTTATAACTCGCCAAAAATTGACCTTGGTTTTTTCTATCAGTCTTCTCCAGAGCTCAACAATTAAAGCAAATACTAAGGAGCAGAATAATTCTATTCTCTCTATTCATTTCTATGGGGTTTTCAGAGGCATATTTACTAAATGGTGACTTTCACCCATTGATAAATATATATCTAAAAAAACCCAGAGGAATGAATAAATAGTGGCAGAATTTTACTGTGGTGACCTCTAATTGGACATTTTGAAAATTCTGCCCCTAAGGAGCGAGCCACCTTCTTCAGGTGCAAAATACTGTCCTAGATCATGAATAGACAATATATTAATACAAAGATAGGCAGTATAACAATTGAAAAAATATATTTGGGGCAGATTTACTAAGGGTCGAATTTCGAAGTACAAAAAACTTCGAAATTCGACCATCGAATTAAAAAACTTCAAATTCAAAGTTTTTTCAACAAATTGCAAACTGGCAATCCTGCGGCCGAATAAAAATCGTTCGATCAAACTATTAAATCGTTTGAATCAAACAATTTTTAGCGATTGATCGAAGGATTTCTATTTGACCAAAAAAAACTTTTGAAAAGTGCTGTGGAAGGTCCCCATAGGCTAACATTGCACTTCAGGAGCTTTAATTTGGCGAAGCATGAAGTCGAAGATTTTTTAAAGAGACAGTACTTCGATTATCGAATGGTCGAACGATTTTACTTCAAATCGTTCGAATCGAAGTCGAATATAGCCTATTCGATGGTCGAAGTACCCAAAAATTTACTTCGAAATTCAAACTTTTTGACATTCAAACCATTCACTTGAGCTTAGTAAATCTGCCCCTTAGTGTGTTGTGGAGCTTCAAGAACCTCAGACCACTGGAGGTAAAAAGATAAAGTCTATTTGACACAAGCTCCATGGATTCTGAACTCAGAAAACGTTTTAATAAACTTGCATGACATAAGAACTTACGGGCATAAAAGGGTGTTACCATTGTGAGAGCATAGAGATATTGCTTCACAGCACATAAAAACAAAGAACTGCCCATATAAGCAATGAGATGGTTCATCCTGAAAGTCAAGGTGATAATGACCCAGCTAGCTCGAGAACAGAATCCATCCAAGTCGAGGGGGGGGCTCCCGGAATCGACATAAACAGAATTTCTGTTCATTCTCAGTTGTAAAAACAATAATAAATTTATATAAAATTCATAGCATACCAAAATGACAGAAGTACCATACTTCTCCATAGTCCTTGAGCTACTTACTCCTAACTCGTTTTGGACACTTCATCAAAGGAGTGGTATACCAAGGAGTTTCCCTTTTTATTCCCAACAAAAAATCTCACAGCGAAAAGATATAAGTAATATATCTCTGATTTCAAGGTCAAATAATGTCACCTTTGTTTAACCCTTTTGCTACTTGCTTTAGTACATAGTAGTGCAAAACTACAAAAGTGCAAAAAAGCATCTAAAACATCTAAACCTAGTAAATCTACCCTCACTACTTATAGCAAATATTACTAAAAATACATAAGGTAATAAAAAGGGCAGAGTAAGGCAAAATAACTGCAACAAAGGATAGTTTAGAGTCTTTAAGCAAATACTTACACGTGTTCATAATAAACAAATCTACTCATTCTAATAAAGTGCGCAATAAGTGCAAAACTTTGCTTCCCAATCACGATAGAAGTATATAGTACGGCAAAGAAGTGCAATACTGCAAAATTTGCATCACCATAAGCAAAAACGTGCATAATAAGTCAATGGTTGTGAAAGCACATTAAAATGCATTTGCAAGTATGGGACCTATTATCCAGATGCTGGGGATCTGGGGTTTTCATCATAAGGGATCTTTCTGTAATTTGGATCTATTACTAAAAATAATTTAAACATGAAATAAACCAAATAGGCTGGTTTTGCCCCCAGTAAGGATTAATTATATTTTAGTTTGGACCAAGTACACGGTACTATTTAATTATTACAGATAAAAGGGAAATCATTTTTACAAATTTTAATAATTTGTATAAAATGGAGCCTATGGGAGATGGCCTTCCCCTAATTCGGAGCATCCTGGATAATGGGTTTCCAGATAACGGTTCCCATACCTGTATATTGATTTTAACTATTTAAATGTTTTGTGTGCCAAATGCATGATGTGTGATACTGCCTGTCATTTTTATTATATTATATATTCATCTCCAGGTCCTGTAATTGCACTTCATCTGTTGTAGCATTCTGACACCTAGGGGGTTATTTATCAAAATCCAAATTTATCTTACTATTTTTGGAAAGCCACTCCAGCCAAATCCGCGTAGACTTCCACCCTACCCATTTATTTATCATTAAATTTGAAAAATTGCAGTGTGACAAAAGTCTCGATAACATCAAAAAAGAATCTACTTTTTCTGATTTGACGCCCGAATACTAGTGATGGGCGAATCTGTCGCGTTTCGCTTCGCCAAATAATTCGCGAATTTCCAGGGAAATTCGCGAAACGGCGAAAAATTCGCGAAACGAGACGCGCGGCCCGATTTTGTCGCGCGTCAAAATATTTTGTCGTGGACGCAAATAAGTGTTTTAACGCGCGACGTTATTTTTGACGCGCAGTGCAATTTGATGAAACCCATCTTCTATGGGTGTTTTGTTTGTATAACCTTTTTTCACCTTTGGGGCTACAGATAAAAATTTTCCCCTTAGTTTCAAGCTTTGTAGTCTGTGATGATAAATGAATATGGTATCTTTTGCTTTGTGTCTGAATGTGCTGAATTGGATTGGACTCAATGGGAAGACGAATACACATGCGTGTTTCACTTAGTATACTGCTACACACATGCCCTGCATTGTTAGAGGACTCCTATCCCATTTTGCAAGTTTCTTAAACTTTTAACGTTTGTGGATTTTGTTTACATTACCTCTGGTCAACTGGTAATGGTATCTACTACTACTCTATATCACTGTTTAACCAAAAAGTACCATCTGTACTTTATATATCTAATAGTAGATTACTAACACAAGTACAACTAATAAATCTGAACAGATAGTATCTGGATGTTTTGTATCTCAGATAAAAATGAATAAACCATATGTTTATGTGAATGAACCTTATATTTACATCATGTAATTGTAATGATTCTGAAATACTATGTAATGTAATTTTAATGACTCCGATTAAGAATAGTCATCGTTGTGTTATTAGAATCCAAACAATTTCAAGTACCATGTGAGTATTAGTTTAGTTAAATGAAAAATTAACTCAAAATATAGAGATATGATAAAACTTTTTTAATTTACAAAATAGCACAACGGTGCTGCGTCAAAAATAAATTACAGTGGAGGAGGAGGAGGAGGAGCAATTACCCTCTGCAGGGACTCCACTATATCCCTGACCTCTCCCAGATCCTGGCACATGGCATTGACCTGGTGGACCAGAGTGACCAGGAGCTCAGTCTGGTCATAGTAGGCATGTTCGGTTTGTGTGCCTACACTGAGCCCCTGGTTAGGTGGTGGTGCCTGGTCCGGTGGTGCTGCCCGGTGAGGTGGTGGTGCCGCCTGGACAGGTGGCAGTGCTGCCTGGTCCGGTGGTGGAGGCGGAGCTGCCTCGTCAGGTGGAGGCGGTGCTGCCTCATCAGGTGGAGGCGGTGCTGCCTCATCAGGTGATGGCGGTGCTGCCTGGTCAGGTGGTGGTGGTGGGACATTATCCCCATCATCATCGGGATCATCCTGGATCCACTCAGCTGGCAATGAATAAATTTCAGTTTGAGTAACACAGCAATTGCATTTGTACAGTATGAATTATACAGGATAAGGTGTCATGTTGTAACTACAAGAAAATTAACTTTATTGTAGTTAAGAAGGGAAACCTATTTATTCCGTTTAAATAAATCTACCTTTATGTGAAGTAAAATTCTTATTAGCCTTGTCACAGGCCTAAACAAATACACATTTGCTCCAAAATACCAAAATAAATAGGAATCAAGTGGCTTTATTGTAGAAGGGAAACCTATTTATTCCGTTTAAATAAATCTACCTTTATGTGAAGTAAAATTCTTATTAGCCTTGTCACAGGCCTAAACAAATACACATTTGCTCCAAAATACCAAAATAAATAGGAATCAAGTGGCTTTATTGTAGTTAAGAAGGGAAACCCATGTATTCCATTTAAATAAATCTATTATAATCTGTTTAAATAATCTCCATTTGACAGCTCATTTACTTGTTATCTAACTTGTCTGCAATTATGTCAGTCAGTCAAAGTCAACTGTTCCAATCCTAATTACAGTATTCACTTAAATACATTTTTGCTGTAAAATAGCAAATCATTATAAGATGTTTTCTTTTTAAATAACTCTACCTTCAACCTCCACGCGCAGCTCTTCCACAAATGCGCTGTGGCGCCTTTTGAGATCACTCCAGATCCTCTGGAGCTCCCTTAGGCTTAAGCGCAAGCGGAACTCCCTCCGCAGCCTGCGCCTCAGCCTCTCCATTATGCTCCGTCGGAGCGCCTGGATGCCTCTCACACCAGGAGGGATATTGTCGTATCCCTCCTGGTGCAGGTACCTGACAAAGTACCGTAGCTGGTCTCTATTCATCATGCCAGGTCCTGCCATTTTCAAAATGCACTCCTACAACTGTAAGCACGGACGGGGCTATTTATAGTGGCGACGCCCGTTTTTGACGCGCGTACGATGCGCGTCACATGACGCGCGCACGCATGCGCAAACACAGTTTTGCTATGACGCGCGCCGAATCTCGTCGCGCGGCGCCAAATCTCGTCGCGACTGCGCCGAATCTCGCCGCGACGGCGCCGAATCTCGCCGCGACGGCGCCGAAATTGTTAAATTGACTACTGTAACATTCAAATACATTGATTTTTTTAAATAAATTATATTGTCACACTATATTTGGTAATTAGGCACTATTGGAAGTAACATTATTCCCCTAGCAATCATGCATTGATTTAAATAAGAGACTGGAATATGAATAGGAGAGGCCTAAATGGAAAAAAGTAGCAATGACTAACAATACATTTGTAGCCTGACATAGTATTTGCTTTTTAGTTTAAAAGCTGCAAAGAGTCAGAACTTAGAAGAAAAAGGCAAATAATTAAAACCAAATTAAAAGTTGCTTAGAATTTGCCATACTATTGCATACTAAAAGTTACCTTAAAGGTGAACCACCCCTTTAAGGGCTTTGCACTGGATCTATGAATACGTTGTGTAAAGTGTTTGGAAACAAAGGATGGCGTGTGTTCTCTTTGAAGGTTATGGACAGCAAACTGGGACAAGACTGCTTGTGAAGTTGAAAGTTGCAAAATAGCAGATGCAGCTGAAAGTGGGATTTAAGATGGACATCATCTAGGAATGAAATTCCTCTTTCCATTAAGCAAACTGTGTTGTCTCGTTTATTTAACTCAAGGACAAAAGCATTCATAGAGGACAAATTCCATCTAAATTATTGCTTACAGCATGAATTTAAGTAGAGTTTATGGTTATGTTTGCGTCACCCAGGGTTGCCAGGTTGGTTGGTTTCCAGTCAAATTTACTGGGCTGATGGTTGGGGCCTGTTTGGGCCTCCCAGACCTAATTTGAATGCCAGGGCCTATTTTGACTCCCAGACCAGACATGGCTTTGGGGCTACCATTAAAACATTTCCCTTACTTTTAAGCTTTGTACACAGTGATAAATGTATATATGCCATGTTTTGCTTTGAAATCAATGGGAAGAGCAATTCGGAATTTCGCACCTATGTTTCACTCAGTTACTGCTACACACACATGCCCTCCCTGTATACATTTTTAGAGCACTCCTATCATTTCAAATGAAAGAATAATGACTGAGGCACAGGACTTTTGGCCGCAGTCGTTTCAGGGGTAATAATAGTGTGAATACATTTGACAACCAAGCAGCAAGCATTGTTGTAATCAATTGTACTAGAGCCAGAAGAATTAAATGAGGCAGGCCTCAACCCGAAGAAATTAGCCCACTAAGCAGCAAAAATAGAAGCAACATAATTAGAAGCCATGTTAGGCCTCAACCTCCAGAAGAAATTAGCCAACAATGTGGCAGTATTCGAAGGAACATTTTTAGAAGCCATGGTAGGCCTCAACCACCAGAAGAAATTAGCCAACTTAGCGGCAAAATTATGAGCAACCTATTTAGAAACCATGTTAGGCCTCAACCACCAGAAGAAATTAGCCAACAATGTGGCAGTGTTCGAAGAAACATTTTTAGAAGCCATGTTAGGCCTCAACCCAAAGAAATTAGCCAACAATGTGGCAATGTTCGAAGAAACATATTTAGAAGCCATGTTAGGCCTCAACCACCAAAAGAAATTAGCCAACAATGTGGCAGTGTTCGAAGAAACATTTTTAGAAGCCATGTTAGGCCTCAACCCAAAGAAATTAGCCAACAATGTGGCAATGTTCGAAGAAACATATTTAGAAGCCATGTTAGGCCTCAACCACCAAAAGAAATTAGCCAACAATGTGGCAGTGTTCGAAGAAACATTTTTAGAAACCATGTTGGGCCTCAACCACCAGAAGAAATTAGCCAACAATGTGGCAGTGTTCGAAGAAACATATTTAGAAGCCATGTTAGGCCTCAACCCAAAGAAGAAATTAGCCAACAATGTGGCAGTGTTCGAAGAAACATTTTTAGAAGCCATGTTAGGCCTCAACCACCAGAAGAAATTAGCCAACTTAGCGGCAAAATTATAAGCAACCTATTTAGAAGCCATGTTAGGCCTCAACCCAAAGAAATTAGCCAACAATGTGGCAGTATTTGAAGAAACATTTTTAGAAGCCATGTTAGGCCTCAACCCAAAGAAATTAGCCAACAATGTGGCAGTGTTCGAAGAAACATATTTAGAAGCCATGTTAGGCCTCAACCACCAGAAGAAATTAGCCAACTTAGCGGCAAAATTATAAGCAACCTATTTAGAAGCCATGTTAGGCCTCAACCACCAGAAGAAATTAGCCAACAATGTGGCAGTGTTCGAAGAAACATATTTAGAAGCCATGTTAGGCCTCAACCACCAAAAGAAATTAGCCAACAATGTGGCAGTGTTCGAAGAAACATATTTAGAAGCCATGTTAGGCCTCAACCACCAAAAGAAATTAGCCAACAATGTGGCAGTATTCGAAGAAACATTTTTAGAAACCATGTTAGGCCTCAACCACCAGAAGAAATTAGCCAACAATGTGGCAGTATTCGAAGAAACATTTTTAGAGGCCATGTTAGGCCTCAACCACCAGAAGAAATTAGCCAACTTAGCGGCAAAATTATAAGCAACCTATTTAGAAACCATGTTAGGCCTCAACTACAAAAAAAAATTGCCGACAATGCAGCAGTAGTGTCAGCAACAGCAGTAGGAGCCTTGATAGACACCCACCAGACTTTTGCCAAATAATGAGGCATTAGTAGCATCAGCAGCAACAGTCATGTTGTAACTTTAAATCAACTCTATATTAGAGCCAGAAGAATTAAATGAGGCAGGCCTCAAACAGAAGACTTTTGCCAAATAATGAGGCATTAGTAGCAACAGCAGCGGCAGCAACAGTCATGTTGTAACTTTAAATCAACTCTATATTAGAGCCAGAAGAATTAAATGAGGCAGGCCTCAAACAGAGAAGACTTTGGCCAAATAATGAGGCATAAGTAGCAACAGCAGCGGCAGCAACAGTCATGTTGTAACTTTAAATCAACTCTATATTAGAGCCAGAAGAATTAAATGAGGCAGGCCTCAAACAGAAGACTTTTGCCAAATAACGAGGCATTAGTAGCAACAGCAGCGGCAGCAACAGTCATGTTGTAACTTTAAATCAACTCTATATTAGAGCCAGAAGAATTAAATGAGGCAGGCCTCAAACAGAGAAGACTTTGGCCAAATAATGAGGCATTAGTAGCAACAGCAGCGGCAGCAACAGTCATGTTGTAACTTTTAATCAACTCTATATTAGAGCCAGAAGAATTAAATGAGGCAGGCCTCAAACAGAAGACATTAGCCGCAAAATTGTAAGAAAAATATTTAGAAGCCATGTTAGGCCTCAACCAGAAGAAATTAGCCAATTTAGCGGCAAAATTATAAGCAACATATTTAGAAGCCATGTTAGGCCTCAACCACCAGAAGAAATTAGCCAACAATGTGGCAGTATTTGAAGAAACATTTTTAGAAGCCATGTTAGGCCTCAATCAGAAGAAATTAGCCAATTTAGCGGCAAAATTATAAGCAACATATTTAGAAGCCATGTTAGGCCTCAACCAGAAGAAATTAGCCAATTTAGCGGCAAAATTATAAGCAACATATTTAGAAGCCATGTTAGGCCTCAACCAGAAGAAATTAGCCAACAATGTGGCAGTATTCGAAGAAACATATTTAGAGGCCATGTTAGGCCTCAACTACTAAAAAAATTGCCGACAATGCAGTACAGTAGTATCTACGATAGCAGTAGGAGCTTTGATAGGCCCCCACCATAAAAAAATTTGCCGACAATGCAGCACAGCAGCATTACTACTAGGGCTAGTAGCAGGCTACAGCAGCAGCAGCAGCAAGGGCAGCAGGTGCAGACAGATGGGGAATGGGCAATACTACTGAGGAGGAGAGTATGGGCAGCAATGGAGAGAGGAGGCTAAATCTGTGGAGGAGAAGGAGGAGAGGAGGCTAGTCTCTGCTGTCTGCAATGGGCACTTGGATATCCCCGCTTATCCATGCCTCATTCATTTTAATGAACGTCAGCTTATCCACGCTGCCAGTGGATAGCCGTGTCCGCTTCTCAGTGACCACCCCACCTGCGGCACTGAAGACACGCTCTGACAGGACACTGGCAGGGGGGCAAGCCAGCACCTCCAGAGCATACTGTGCCAGTTCTGGCCACTGGTCGAGCCTCGAGACCCAATAATGCATGGGGTCATCGTCAGGGCGAATGGCATCCTGCACGCTGACTGACCCCATGTAGTCAGCCACCATATGCTCCACCCGCTGCTGGTGGTGGCTTTGGGTGCTGACTGGGCCTGCTGCTGGCCGTTGAGGCTCGAAAAAGCTCTTCCACACACCCATGAGATCTCCGCCCTTGCTGCTGCTAGGCCCCCGTCTCTGCTGGGTGTGTGGAGTCCACTAATTTTGAGCACAGAGCCTTCCTCAATTGACCCATCCTCCTCTCTCTCTGGCTGAGTACAAGGAACTCCCCCACCTTTCCCTTGTACCGTGGGTCAAGCAAAGTAGCCACCCAATAATCCTCCCGGTCTTTGATAGAACAGACCCGGGGATCGCTTCGGAGGCCAGTCTGCATATGGGCAGCTATGTAAAAGAGGTGCCCCCGACCAACCTCTTCTTGACTGCCCTCCAGATGCAGCAGGTCATCTGGCTCGACCTGCCCCTGCTCTGTACCCTCCCAGCCGCGGACAATAGCTGGGGTGGTTGGGTGGCATGTGCCCTGCTCCCCATGCTGCGCAGGCACCCAGTCCTCCTCTCCCTCATCCTCCTCATCGGGCACCATTTCCTCCTCAGCCCCCTCTGCCTGCCTACGGGGCCTACTCTCCTCCTCCTCAGGCACGTCACCCTCCTCTAGCAGCCCATCCAACATGTGCTTGAGGAGGAACACCAGGGGTATCACATCACTAAGACATGCATTGTCCCTGCTAACAAAGCGTGTCGCCTGCTCAAAGGGGGCAAGTACTTGGCAGAGCTGCCTCATTTGCTGCCACTGCTCTGCACTAAAGTACCCCAAATCCGCCCCCTGAGTACCGCTGGCACTGTGCTCCAGCAGGTAATTGCTGACCGCCCAGCGTTGCTCTACGAGGCGCTCCACCATGTGCAGGGTGGAATTCCAGCGCGTCGGCAGGTCACAGATGAGCCGGTGGGGTGGCAGACTATGCTGCCACTGCATCCGTGCCAAAGACGCGCTGGCGGTGGGGGACCTGCGAAAATGAGCACATACCCTACGTACCTTCTCCAGCATGTCACCCAACCCTTGGTAGTTCTTGAGGAAGCGCTGCACCACAAGGTTGAGGACATGTGCAAAGCAAGGCACGTGGGTCAGGTGCCCTAGGTGGATGGCGGCCAGCAGGTTGCGACCGTTGTCGCAAACAATGTTACCTGCTTGGAGCTGGCGGGGAGTGAACCACCGCTGCACCTGAGTCTGGAAGGCAGCCATGAGCTCAGGTGCAGTATGACTCCTCTCGCCCAGGGAGAGGAGTTGCAGCACAGCCTGACATCGCCTGTGCTGCACTGAAGCGTAGCTGCGGGGACGCTTCAGGGGTGGCTCATCCATAGTGGAGGAGGAGGAAGTGGACATGTGGGGTTTGCCATGTACCCCACGGGGAGGCACCTGTAGCCTGAGGGGAGCGCCCCGGCTTGCACCCTCCCCAGCACTCATGAGGGTGACCCAGTGCGCAGTGTAGGTTATGTACCTCCCCTGCCCATGCCTGCTGGTCCACGTGTCAGTGGTGCAGTGCACCCTGCCGCCAACAGCATGATCCAGCGACAGGGACACATTCTCCACCACCTGCTGGTGGAGGGCAGGGACGGCCTTCCTGGCAAAATAATGGCGGCTGGGGATCCGCCAGTTAGGGGCAGCGCAAGCCATCAGCTGTCGGAAGGGGGCTGCTTCGACTAGCTGATAGGGCAGCAGCTGCACTGCCAGAAGCTTTGCCAGGCAGCCATTAAGCCTCTGCACTTGGGGGTGGCTGGGGGAGAGAGGCGTCTTGCGGGTGAGGAACTGGGGGAGGGAAACCTGGCGGGACAGGGGCCGCATTGAGGAGGAGGAGGCTGCAGAAGAGGCTGAGCTACACAGTGGCTGCCTCCGACTGTGAGCCCCAGAATCCTCTTCCCTTGCTGCAGGGTCTGGGGAGCTAGCACCTCTTCCCTGAGGAATGGGAGGAGGTGGACAGGAAGCACCGCTGCCCCCCGGTGCCCTGCCACTTTGGTGCTGTTCCCACGTTATCCTGTGATGACGTTTCATATGGGAACTTAAAGCTGATGTTCCCATATGTGACCCTGCCTGCCCCCTTCGAACCTTCTGCCGGCAGAGCTGGCACACTGCTACTGCCTGGTCCTCTGCCTGGCACGTGAAAAAAGCCCACACTGCTGAAGTGCGGGCCACTGCCTTGCCTGCTATGGAGGGTTGGGGATGGTCCCCACCCGTACACCCATAGGTTTTGGACCTAGGCGCAGTGCTGCCCTGTTGCCTGCCCCCCCTAGCAGTGGTCGGTGGAGCCGGCTCTTCATCCTCATCAACAACAAACAGTTCCCCCCCTGAACTGCTGCTGTTATCCTCTGGAGCCGGCTCCCAGGGTCTGTCTCTGTCATCATCCTCCCCCAGACCAGACCCTGCCTCATACATGGCATCAATACCCACATCCAGCATGCTGGTGTCTGACCCCACACCAGCAACTTGCTGCCCTGCCATAAGGGGACCCTGCCCAATATCCACTACTGATGTGGGCTGTGACATGACCTCCTCCTCTTCATCAGACATGAATGCCCCCCCATTCCTGCCTGATCATCAAAAAGATCCTGGGTGTCTGGGCCCAAGTCCACCTCAGGATCAAATAAGAGGGATGGGGTGTCATCCCACACTGAGCTAGCAGGTGATGCCACCTACTGCCGCTCACTGGTGCCCGCTGCAGACGAGGTAGCCTGGGTCAGCCAGTCTACCACTGCCTCTGCCTGCTGCGAGCGTATTGGTCGCGAAGCAGTGGCAAAAAAATCTGGCACAGTCCTACGTGTGCCAGTTGCCCCACTGCGACCCAAAGCCACCTGCTGCTGTGGCATTTGCTGCTGCTGCTGTTGTTGCGGCTGCTGCTGCTGTTGTTGTTGCAGCTGCTGCTGTTGTTGTTGCAGCTGCTGCTGTGATGGCAGCTGCTTTGATGGCAGCTTGTGCTGCGCTACAGTGCCCAGACTGGGCATGGCACATGGGCTGGGCTGTTGTGGGGTTGGATGCCCACGGCCAGCACCACTGCCTCTTCCTCGGCCACCCCTCCCTATCCCACCCTTCTTCCCACCACCACCCCTCCCCCCTCTCCCACGGCCCGTCATATTGGGCAACTAAACTAAAAAAACAAAAAATATAAGGGGGGGGTTTGGATATTTCGGGGAAGGAAAGGAGAAAAAAATAAAACCCTCAACTAAATCCCCTCAGCAGAAGTGTGCACCCACAAGGAGTACACACACCAGCACAGACAAAGACAAAGACAGTTAGCCCTAAAAAGGGCTATTGGGTGGTGAGCAGGCAAGCAGAAGAGGGAAAACAGTAAACTGAAATCCACAACCTCCACTTGCACTGACTCAGAAAAAAAAAAAAGCTCTCTACACAAACTCCACTAGCTAAATCACACACAAATCTCTCACTATCCTGCTCTCTCTACCTCTACCAGAAACGCCACGAGTAATGGCCGCCTCTGCAGCTCCTTATATAGACAGTGGGATGGCTCACATCTTATTGGCTGCTGTGGGTGACGTTCAGTTTGTCGCGCGTCTTTTTGTTTTGACGCGTATTCGCGGCGTTGCGGCTCGTCGCGCAACGAAATTTCGACGCGAGGCGAATTTTTGCCGCAATTTCGCGAAAAATTTGCCCGCGGCGAAACGCAGAAATTCGCACCGAATTTAACGATGGCGAATTTATTCGCCCATCCCTACCGAATACCGTAACCCAGAGCAAATCAGGATATCTTCAGGACATCTGCCATTGACTTCTACATGAACTTGGCAGGTCTGAGTTGGAGTACTTTTTAATTCAAACTTTTAACACCATCGGGTTTAATAAAACAAAAATAAAAAAACATTTTCTTTTTTTTTTTCTACGAAAAAATGGTAGTTTTTCTCTTTAAAAGTCCGACCACTACCTGTAGATCCTGACCATGTTCTCTCCTTTATGTTTCATGTTCAGAGCAGTTTTTGATTATTTCATTACCATTAATTCTGCAATTAAAGAACTACAATTAATTCAATTTATAGTGTCTGGAGATGCTTCTGAACTACAGTCCTAAATTCTTCTTCTAATTTGCTCCCTCTTTTACTTATCCCTCTGACTCCAAATCATTAGTGCTTCTATGTATAGCCCATCAATCTGTATGTCTTCTCTAATTCAAAGTCAAAGTAAACTTTATTGTCATCTCAGTAGTATATGAATACACAGTGAGATGAGAAGACGTGGCTCTAGCTAGTACAGATATCAGAGTGTCTCTGAGGTCGTCCAGGTGTGTAAAGTTTAGAAGTGTAAAACAAAAGCAGTGTGAACAGTCCGTGTGAGGGGTGTGTGGAGTCCAGTGCAATGCAGGAGGCCTTTCTTGCACAGCGCTTGTGGAAGATGTCCTGCAGTGATGGAAGAGCTGCTCCAATGATGTTGCCAGCTGCTCTGACAGTCCACTTTAGACTTTTTCGGTCAGCAGAGCTGGCACTACTGTACCAGACAGAGATGCAGCTTGTCAGGATGCTCTCTATGTTGCCCCTGCAGAACACTGTGAGGATGGAAGGCGGAAGGCTGGCCCGTTTCATTCGTCTCAGGAAGTGAAGACGCTCCTGAGCCTTTTGGGTGATGGAGGCGGTGTTGGTGGTCCAGGGGATCTTGTCAACTCCACATGTTTTATCTTTTGAATAAAATAATGTAATTGATTATAATTCCATACATCTCGTGGGTACAAGCCCCACCTTTTTGTATTTCCACCAGTGTAATCACTTTGTTATTTTTAATAAAGTCTACTATTTTAGTCGGTCTTCCATCTGACTTATGCCATCTACGAAAAACTACTGGTTCTGTACCAGTAACAGTATAGTTACTATGGTATAAGTCATTAGTGTAAGACGAATTTTTTATATCTAAATGTGATATTATCCTTAGTCTATTTAAAAGGGAAACTTTCTCCTAACAAAATTGTAATATTCCCTGATATGTAAATATTAAGAATCTCCGACTTAGTATAAATAACTTTAAAATGAGATAGAGCACCAAACAAATCTAACAAATTGATAACATTGGGTAAAGAAATAGATGGATTAGTAATAAACATCATAAGATCATCTGCATATGCCACTTTTTTATATACTGTACCTTTTTTTCTGTTTTATTGGAATTAATTTGTATATGATAAAGTAATGTTTCCATTACCATAATGAAAAGCAAAGGTGATACTGGGCAACCCTGTCTTGTCCCATTATGTATATCCACCGGAAGGGAAAGGGTACCATTGATTCTTCTTCTGGCATGGGGTTCTCTAAACAATGCTAAAATACGCTGTATTGTTTTTTCTCCTAGGTCAAAACCCATCAAAACTTTTTATAGAAAAGGCCAAGAAACTCTATCAAATGCTTTTTCAGCATCGGTGGTAAGTATTAGTCCTAAGTTTATATAGGGATTGATTATATTGTTGGAAGGTATTTGCTATACTTTGTTTATCGTAATATACCTTCTGCTCTTTATCTTTTATTGATATAACACGTCACAGGGTTACATTTTTAATGTTTGAGCAAAGTATTTGTTGCATTTATCGCCCAAACCATAAAATCTTTGTTTACTGTTCATATAGTCCAAAATAGCTTTTAGCAGCATTCTTTTGTTTTCTAACTGTTTTAGAACATCTCCATATAGTTTTGCTGTAATGCGTTTAGAAAAAAAAATGGGTTTCCCATTACAGAATACCTTTAATATAAGCTTCATCATACTGAAATAATACATTTTTTAA
Organism: Xenopus laevis; assembly: GCF_017654675.1. NCBI lineage: Eukaryota > Metazoa > Chordata > Amphibia > Anura > Pipidae > Xenopus > Xenopus laevis. The sequence continues at coordinate 39,963,090 of NC_054380.1, forward strand.
ATATTATCAATTAAAACTTTAGAACCATTTCTGAAATAATAAAGTTGCTCTTCACTCTCCCCCTCTCAGAATCTGTTTCTATTCATTCTCTCTTCTTGCAGGAGCTAAGAGTCTGATTTTAGATCCAACATATCTTTTAGAGCGGTTCCTTTTGTCCTAGATAATGTATTCTTATTCTTTTACAATCACCAGAAATCCAGTATCTCTATATGCAGGATTTGTGCCAAAGTCAGTTATTTTGTTAGATTTTGATTGTACAGTTAATTGAGTGAGCTGTAATACATCTGCTAGAAAAGGGTGCCCCCCTAAAAGATATTTTGGATCTATCTGTCAATGAAAATCTGACTACCAACTAATACATGAAGACTGAATGAAGAGAAACAGATGCTGAGAGAGGGAGAAAGAAATAAACTTGATTATTTTACAAACCGTACAGAATTTGTAATTGATTATATTTAGAAAGTTTCTTATTTCAGAATTACAAAACTTATATTACATTTTCATTTTCGCAATAGTTCCCCTTTTTGTATGTATTATGTAATGTATTTTTATCCACCATAAAGGTTTACAAATTTACTTTTCTTGTCAGCATGTAAGGCCATCGAATAAGACAATTGTTCCTCTTGCCTAAAGATAAACTTGCAAAACTTATCTCTACTAGTTGTCATGATTATGTTCCATCACAGAAAATAGTTAATGTGAATTGTATTCTATAGACCACGTTGGAACCTCATTAATATATGATAACCCCAGACTATTGGTATAGATCCCTTAAGATGAATTATTGAGATTGTTTTTGTGCTATTTACTTGACCTACAATTATGTGGGACAATTTTAGGTGAAAAAAGGGGGTGCAGCAATGTGCCTTTGAACTATGCAACCTAGTAATAAATGACCCACAGCCAGGCAAATTTGATCTTGAATGTTAAATATGTAGCTGACATCCTATGCAATACTGATTTATTGAATGTAGTAAAAGAAAAATCATTACAATGATAAGCAGAGTGTTTATTGTGACAATATGGCAGCATTTTATATATTTATATATACTCTTCTGGTTCCTATTCAATCACCTCTCCTCTGCCTATTGATTATACTGTATAGGTCAATGCACACAATAATAAAAACACTTGCAATTTGTGTAATGTGCTGGATAGTATTGAAATGATAATTATTAATCAATGCATAGCTGACATGTATGAGCCATGGAGTGCTGATTTGTCAAGGTAAAAAAAATTGCAATTATTTTACAGTTTTTTAGGCAACAAAAGACAAGTGACAAGATGTTTTGCAATGGAAATTAAAGTCTATATATAAGTGACGTCACAAAAAAAAATATTTTGTAAGAGCCCAACCAAGTGGAAAGTTGTTTTGATGCATTATCCTTGTGGCTGCTTTATTTTTATTTATGACAGAACAAACACGAGCTTTAATTAACCTTCCTTTGAGAGCAGAGCTATCTATGTAAGAGGGTCCAAAACAAATGATTTCCCATTATACTATGGAAAACCAAAATCAGGAATTAATGTAACAGTGGGTACAAATATACAAGGAATCGGCATCTGGTCAGTGAGGTAAATTGGTGGCCAGCAGTGCATCACATAATGCTATAAATAGCTGTACTGATTATATTTTATTATCTCTGAACATGTGTTTTCCACTGAAAATGACATTTCAATCCTGCTCTATAGCTTATCACTGAGGAAATGAGTGAATGTAGAAATCTGAGGAAGTTCTAGACTATCTGAATGGCATGGATTAAAATAAAAGTTATTTAAAGAGACGTACAACACACACAAGTATGTAGACCAAATGTAGAGTTAGGAATGCTTGTTTTTCCAGATTAAAGATTTCAAAATATTTTGAAAAACGGATACTCATGTTCAGAATTTGATCTTGGTATATGGCAAATAATAAATAATGCTGTATTAATCCTCACACACATATATACAGTATGTATATAATATTTAGCTGCAGATGACAAATAGTTAGATACCCTTGGTCCGGTCCCAGTAGTTCATTTATGTCTTTGATGAACTCTGACTTGTAGTATAGACATAATAAGGATTAGAAGGCATACAGGTCATTAAGAACAAAGAAAAACAGGGAGAAGACAGGTCACTTTGACGAACAAACTCTATTGGAAACTAAGTTTACATACTATGCTTGTCAGTTAAACAGTGGAGTAGAGTCCTAATGTGTTCATCATCATAGATATCAGCATTTTTTCAGCAATTGATTAGGAAATGGGGATTCAGACATGTTGATAGTAGGGCCAACATTTGCATGCATTTTAATGCAGTTATAAAATTTTTTCAAAAATAATGTAGGTTTTTACAAAATAAAGAGATTTTTCTATGAAAAAAAAAGATTAACAAGCTGTTTGGTTCTTTGCGCAGTAAACGCGCTGCTTAGCCTCCATTACACTTCAGTTTAATACAGCACCCTACAGAAAATGTAGGGTTAACATGTATTTTAATCTTATTTGAATACTTATTTTCTTCAGACTGAAACACTGAACATTTGCAATTCTGTGGTGTTTCACAAAACACCTGGAATCAAGAGTTTTGTCCATCAATGGAGGGTGTTAACTTCCCTGTTGTTTCCCTTCCTATTAGTAGCGAGGGAAGGCTTTCTATATGCCCTTTCCTGTTCCCTCATTGCCTTGGAATTTCTGTGAAGCTAGTCAGGGTATTCCTGTCTTAGTTATTGTCCTGTCTGACATTGTTTAAATCTTGATCCCTTGGTACTGCATATTTTGATTCCCCTGTTTGACCCGGCTCCGTTCTTGACAAAATCTGACCTATAATTACACCCTGGCTAGTGATGGGCGAATTTATTTAGCAGGCACGAATTCACGGCAAATTAGCCCGTCACAATTTCGACGCCGTCATCAAAATCAACATTTTGCAAATTTTTCGCCATTTTCACCAATTTCGCTGGAAATTCACGAAATTCATGTGAAGCGAAGTGGGACAAATTCACCCATCACTAATCCTGGCTAGCATACTTGATTCTCTTTTGCTTCATCCCTCGTACTAATGGTGTGTATGATCTTTGCTTGCGCATCCAGGGGAGCTGTGCCAATGAGGCGAGTTGAAAAACTCGCTTCAGGCGGCAGCGCCAAATAGGTTGCCATGGGTGGCAAAAGACCCCTCCGGGTACTTTTAAGAGCTAAATTTCCAGTTTTGTCATACCTTTTCTCCTGCAGGTGCTTCCATCTATTTTTTTTAAAAAAGAAAGATGGCATTTTACACCCATGTATTGACTATATGGAGTTAATCAGGCCACAGTTAAAAACAGGTATCCCTTGCCCTGTGTCCTTCAATTACTTGATTGCTTGGGGGAAGCCTGTATCTTCACTAAATTATATTTAAGGGGGCATATCATTTAATCTATTTTCATCAAGTAATGAGTGGATGACGTACTTTACAATAATTATGGGCATTTGGTCTCTGTAATGCCTGGCCACTTTAGTTTTTAGTTATAGTTTTTCATCAATCATATATTTTGTGATCTCTTGGAACAATTTGTTATCATCTACCTTGACTATATTCAAATTTTTTATAATAACATCGACCAACATTGGAAGTATCAGTTCAATTGAGTTATAGACATCCCAGACATGTCAATCACTTATTCCTCTTGTGCTTAAACCCATGTGCTCCTGTCCTTGGTACATTAACAGTTGGTCAAAATAAATAAACTGGAAGAAGATAAGGAGCAGAACTTTGCTGCAATGAACGCATAATACATGTTTTGGGCAAGCATGCCCTTTATCACATATACATTACCATTATGTGATCAGTTATTACATATTAACTATTTGGACATGCATTGTGCAGACTTGATTGGGACTTTTGTTGAACCAATAGGCACTTGGTGAGTGTGGTTATTTACCTTGTAAAAGGTGGTTTGTTTCGTAATCCACAATTGATAAAAGACACACGTACTGTGGTGCCCGAAACATATTATTATAATCCGTCATTATAAGAAAGTTTACCAGGAACTTGGCCTTAGGTTAAAATCTTTATAGCCAGTTGCCAGTTGGTAAACTCGTTTAGTTAAAAAAATCCTTAAAGGAAATGTAGTTATTTTTGTAAAAGAAAGAAAAAAATATTTACACACTCCTTGACTTTTCATACAAAATAATTTCAAAACACTATATATATTGAACATATAGCATTAGACGACATACAACATGCAAGTGAACCATTGATATGCCTGGGAAAATATACAAAGTTGCTATGATTTTAAACTGGAAATGAAGTACAGCAACCAATCAACACTAATTGGTCAACTGTTTACAACTAATGATGACAAAATTCTTGTAGGTAGCTGTGTCTTGGATCCTGGAACATAATTAGCATGGCTGGGTGCCCCAGGCCCCCCTACCGCCACATGAGCACGTAAGCGCATAGTCGAGTCTGCGTATACGCACAAACCCAGATTGGTCTGACTAGGGGTAGTTACGTGTCTGTGTCCCCCAAACTCTGCACCATAGGCATGTGTCTATTCTGCCTACCTCTAGTTCTGGCCCTGATAATTAGTATCTGTTTTAAGCCTGGTCCCACAGATATAATAGAAATACCTCACTCAACATTTAAGTTCTCACAGTGTTAATATTATGCTTTCAAGCAAAGAGGTTAAAAAATCATATGCTTGTATTTTCCTTCATGTAAAACATTATAAAGATCATTCATTTAATATCAGCAATAATATATATGTTTATTAACTATTCTGTGGAACTGGTATCCATATGCTGTAGCTCTGGTTTAATCCAAATTTATGGTACCCAAGATGACCTTTTAATTCATTCTTTATTACATTCCCTTTTAGCATCTGGTCTGATTTAAAGGTTAAACATTCATGTTATGTCACCTTCTTTCATTAGCTTAACTGCATTTAGGGGCAGATTTATGAGAAATCAAAAAACTCAACCTTGGAGAAAATTGTCCCTTATTATAATGTATTTTAAAAGTGATAAATAACAAGCAAAGTATTATGATAAATATTAATATAATAGCAGCTGTACATTTAATTGCATAGACCAACATATGTATTTTGTTTAGATATTTAATTGAGTTGTTAAGAGACAAAGATGTTGCCCCAGCTAGTAGATCACACAAATACTAAATAATAGTGTAATGATAATTTTAAAAATCACGCAGCTATTCACTTTTCTTTTAATGCATTAAAACACAAATAAACTCCTTCTATTTCTTTAATTTGCAAACAATAGGCAATTTATCGGAGGTCAATCTCTCCCTAGCTTGATCTTGACTTTGGAAAGGCAACTTAGCCAGATCAAGATTGTTAAATATTTATCACATTTTTTGAATCTTCTTGACAAAACATTTCAGAAATTCAGAGGTCCTGAAACTTGAAAATTTCAAATAAAAAAATGGCTTGAATTTTGAAATAGGTATGGGATCAAGAAAGTAGTTGATGGTAACAGCATAATTCTGTATTGATAGGAAAATCCTATTTTATGGGGCTCCATATGATGGAAACAGGCCTGGATTTGTGGCAAGGCCACATCATACTTTGTCTACTAAAAAATAATTTAAATGTTAAATGAACCCAATAGGGTTGTTTTGCCACCAAATAAAGATTACTTATATCTTAGGAACATGTACAAGGTACTGTTTAATTATTACAGAGAAAAATTAAATAATTAATTATATTAGATGTGAATTATTTGATTAATATGGAGTCTATGGGAGATGGCCTTCCCATAATTTGGAGCTTTCTGGATAAGAGATTCATTTCTTTATTACATCTAAGCTATTATTTTCTCACAGCCAGTAATGAGAGGTGCCATAAGGAAAGATAAGAGAATTCTTCGCAGACATCTCTACATAGTGGTCCTTTTAAACCTGAATAGGTGTAATTGCTTCCTTCTTCTGCTTTTGTTATATATATATAAAATTGCTGTGCATTGAAATAAACACAGACTTAAATTTAAATTCCTGTAGGGTGATAAAACACAGCCCAATGATTTAACGGAAAATGGTTAAAAAAAATGACAAATATATATGGATTGTGTATTTTATCCCTGTATAGGTTTAGAGAGATCCTACCAGTTATGAGCTAACATAACAGGTCACAGCAAACTGCTTTATTTAAAGGTAAATGTCTAATTAGCAGTTTTGTAAAGCTGATTTCTGTCATGGCTTACGTTCTAATCTCATAAAGTCAACACAGGTTTGAGCTCTGGCATGTGTCATATCCTTCCTGCATAGAAAGAGCAGTTCCTGCAAACACAGTTTTGCATTTTCAGAGAGAAAGAAGATGTCTCTGTGATTCATGTTAAATTGTTACTGAACTTTTCCGATTTGATTTGGCTGTTTATGGTTTTGTTTTTTTTTTCTAAACAGTGAGCAGGCATTGATTCTTCAGTAGAGAAATGTGAAGAAGTGAATATGTATTTGCTATGTGAAGGTTGTTTTGCATTTTGTAAATAAAAAAATTGAAGTTTTCATTAAAAACAACACAAAAGCTCCTTTTAAAATATATCATCATAAACATTAGTCTCCTCTCAAGATGGCGTATATAGATGAAGATTCAATAGAAATAGACAATATCCTGGAGGAGTCCTACATCAAATCCATCTAGAGTCTGCGAGAAGAATTGTTTACAGCTATTGAATATAATTTGCTACACCATTAGATCAGGAACAATGCAACCTACATTAAACATGAGATCTATTACTAATGACCTCTGAGTATGAGAATTCTATGAGAATTCTGTTTGGAAAAATGAAGTGGAAGTCCCTAAAATGTAGGCCTTATGTCAGACTTACCGAACCGGGAGGGACCACGGATGGGAGGAAGAAAACCCTTACAGCTCCTCTACCGATACACCCTCCAATGGGAACAGAGGGAGATCAGTGAAGGTGTAGTAGGGGAACCTGGGATTCATGGCAGGGTGCGCTGGTCTGTGAAGGAGCAGGTCTGGTGTCTGTAGAGATATAGGAAGACGCAGGATTAGTTACTGAGCAGTTAGGAGTAGGGAGGACTTTACAGGAACTGGTGCGGCAATCACCTTAGCGTCAACTGCAGGTAATTATGGAAGAGTAGTTGGCAGAATGACAATCAGCACAGATGACACAATAACCGCTTCGCTAGACTCGTAGGTTGAGCAGATAGCGCCACGTTGATGGAATATCACAGGAAAAGGGTTCCCAGGGTGAAGACTGAAGCATAGTCGAGATGGATAACTGGATCGGCAGTGGTGATAAACGTTCAGATGGTAGACAAGGGTCAAGGCAAGAATGCGTAAACGATAACAGGCAAAAGTTCGGCAACAGGTAAACAGGTACTGGCAGAGTTCCAAGGGTTAATACAGCAGTGAAGTCAGAAGGCAAGCAGGTCCGGCAACAGGAGTTCAAATATAACAAGCAGGGTTCAAAGGGTTAACACGGAGGAGTAGTCAAGACAAGCAGGTTCGGCAACAGGAGTTCAAATATAACAAGCAGGGTTCCAAGGGTTAAGCAGGAGCGCAGTCAACAGGCAGAATCAGGGTCCAAACCAAAGTTCAATAATAATCAGAGAAACTTACTCACAACAGCTAGGAAAATGATGTCCTAGCACTGGGAGAAATTCTGCGCCGAAAGAAATACGTCAATACGCTGCGCCCAGCAAATCTCCTGCGCCGGCATCACAGCGCCCACGTTGTGACATCACGGGAACGCAGCGCTGGAACGCATCGCACGAAGAGTCGTATTTCCCGAAAAACTGGTAAGTACCTGACACCTTAGCTACAAAGGTCCTTTACTGAAGTTTTTAAATTACTTTAAAATCAGTTGCCATTTGGTAGGTATCTGCTGAAGGACCAGGGTTCTCATTTTTACCATGTGGCATGATATCACTCCCAAGCAGCACCTGGCAGCATTAAATCACTACCAAGTATCTAATTCATTCACCTACCAGGGCTTCCATTTAAAACCAACCTGAATTTATTCTAACTATTGCTCAAATGAATTCATAAAATCATTATTTAAGACTGCTTTATGAACCCCTTCAAACCTATGGTAGCACAATCAGCTCCTTTGTTTGGGTCACAATTAGGGTTGCCACCTTTTCTGGAAAAAAATACCGGCCTTCCTATATATTTATCTTTTTTCCCCATTAATAACAATGGGATCAACCATCATTTTTACCAGCCAGGCCTGTAAAATACCGGCCAGGTAGCAACCCTAGTCACCTATACCTGAGATCTTATAAAGCTCATGGCTCATAAAAGTCTCGTGACACTTAACCATTTTAAATTCAAGGCTTACTTTAATAAAGTAGTGTAAGCTCTTCTTTAGGATTTTTTAGATGTTAACTAGTGACCATTAAGGTATTGGTTTGTTTATCCACAATATGCATTTTATCTAAATAAAAGCAATCTAAATAAAATTACCAGTAGTAGTAAATCTGCACTTATTCCAATTCCTGAGCTGCATTACCATATATACTTTAATGTCTGCCCCACTAAGTATAGTCATTATTATATAATGAATACCTTTCTCATATAAAACTGGACATTTGTTACCAAAAAATGGTTTATTTTAGGTTTTACCAGCAAAACCCATTGAGCAGAAGCAGCAAAGGCACCGACAATATTCAATACTGTATGTATACGTATTTGTGTATATGTATATAAAGGAGAAATCGTATCTTAAAGGAGAACTAAACCCTAAAAATTAATATGGCAAAAAAACATATATTATAGACTGAACTTATTGCACCAATCTAAAGTTTCAATTTCTCGATAGCAGCAATGATCCAGTACTTCAAACTTGTCACAGGGGGTCACCATCTTGGAAAGTGTCTGCGACACTCACGTGCTTAGTGGGTTCCAAGCAGTTGTTAAGAAGCTAAGCTTAGGGGTCATTGCAAATGTACAAGCAGAAAATGAGGTTTATCTGTATTATAAGCCGATGCTACAGGGCTGATTATTAAATTCTGATGCTAATTGTGCTGTTTATTGAGCTACCACATACCAATAATTTAAATTATGTACTAATCAGCCCAGGCCCGGACTGACCATAGGTTTGTTCGGGCATTTGCCCGAGGGGCCGCTTCATATTTTCTTTAAGTGGGCTGCTCCGATAAAACCTTTTCTTTTCACTGCATACACAGCGGGCTCTAGGACCGCTCCTCCAATCTATGTCCCACTGTGGCTCCGCCCCTCCCACTGCTCTCGTGCTGCTGCTGCCATGCCGTGTGTGTATGTTCCAGCACAGTCAGCATTGAGTTTGTGTGAGTAGACTTCTTCTATCGAGTGGGAAAGCAGTAGGGTTGGTGCAGTGTGCTGGTGGGTGTCAGATGAGTTGGGGACAGTGTCATTTGGTCCCATTGTACAGTGGGGGTGGGACTAAGCTGTGCTGTTGAGGACATGGGGCTGCTGGAATACACAGAGGAGATTCACTACACGTGAACTTTCTACCTGCCCCTATTGATAATCACTGTACCTATACTTTAATTGTGCGCACATTTGTGAAAGGTTGTTTCATTTGTCTATTGTGCTTAACCATTTGTATATGTTTTGGAAAGGATAAGCACTAGTTGTGGGCAGCAGTGTTTTTGTAATTGACCAAACGAAGCAATTTGATAGGGATTATTACTTCAGACTAAAATTATTCCAGAGTTGTGAAACTCAGTTCAGCAAAATGTACAGAGAGATCCCATAAAACTATGGCAGCATAGGTATTCCCTGTACTAAGCACAATTCAGCAGGAACAGTCCCTAAGTTTGCTCATAGTCTGTACAGAGAGATCCCATAAAACTATGGCAGCATAGATATTCCCTGTACTAAGCACAATTCAGCAGGAACAGCCCCTAAGTTTGCTCATAGTCTGTACAGAGAGATCCCATAAAACTATGGCAGCATAGGTATTCCCTGTACTAAGCACAATTCAGCAGGAACAGTCCCCTAAAATGTACCATAACATTATGGCATAGTAATTCCCCATTTTTGAGGTGACTCTGATAAACGTGGGTCTGCACCTGTAAGTGGACACAGGTGGGCTTTGTTCAGTTTATTTTTGTGTTTTGTGAGGCGGGGTCATTTGAGACATTGCATTTAATTCCATTAATTATAAATTAGACTATAGTGTTAATGTTGCTTTACTGTAATGTAGGGAATAACAGAAGTCTGAGGGGTTCTGTGACCATATAAAGGAACAAGGCTGCAGGATCTTTAACATATTTTACATGAATTACACTTGAGTCAGAAAGGCAGCTCTTTATGTAAATATTTTTTTGCAGTTTTACCCCAATATATGAGTGGATGAGTACAAGACCATTGCGTCTTTACATGTGGGCTGCTTTGATTTTTTTGCCCGGGCTGCTTTTTACCCCCAGTCCGGCCCTGAATCAGCCTTATATTGGGACATTTATATTATATGTATTCAGTATATTGTGTATCAGTCCCTAAGCTCAATTAGTGACAGCAGCACAGAGCATGTAGAGTGAATCAGCAGAAAATAAGATGAGGAGCTTTTGGGGCATCTTTGAAGATACAGATCTTTACTGCTAAAGGGTTGTTGTTGCCCTGGGCTGGTACAGAGCCCAAAGCATAATGTGCAACATTTTTAGCCTACTAAAGCTTTAGTTCTCCTTTAAAGGTAAATTGTCATTTCTATTGTCCAAGAGAGAGAACATACAATCCAATATGTTTAAAGATTAGTTAACATACTGTAAAGATGGGTCAAATATACAATATATTTTTCAGTGCAGGAAAATTGTAGTGTTTACTTTCAGTTATAACCAGTGGGTAGGGAATGAGTTCAGCTTGTCTGATATCAACAGTATTTGTTGTCTAATGTATACGTGCCAGTGGCAAGAATTCTGGTCCCATCAGCATGATGCAACCTGATAACAGCTGCATGTGTATTTATCTAATACTGATACAGAAACCACAGCTATAATGGATCAGAATTCCAAAAGGTGCATTTTATGTCTTGTACACATGCTCCTGGAAATAAGGAGGGAGCTCATGTATTTCAGCATAACACTACATGATTTGTTTTGACTAAAGGGATGTTTTGAGAGGCAATACATTGCTAAGGTTGCCATATGATCATTTTATCCAGCCTCATCTGAAATTCACTTGCTTTATGAATGATCACTTACAATGCATCATGTCTGGTTGGTAACCGGCATTTGCAGCTGGCATCTCAATTTATGGGCAAGGACAGTTTTGTTTACATTATAAATCCCTTACAATGCCCCTTCTCCTGTAGCTTACCAAGCACAGTCCCCAATAAGGAGCCCAGTTGATCCTCAAAGCCAGAGAAGTCTCTTGTATCAGTTGGGCCACTGGCCCTTGAGAACTGGCCATGTTAAAAGTTGTATTGAGTTACTTAATCCATCTATATGATTGTTGAACTACATCTCCTGTTATGATTTAACTGTAGCTCAGAAACATATGGGTGGAGTAAAATTGCTTTGTGAGGTTTATTCCTTTCCATATACCTCTCTCTGTCTCTAGCGTCATATTCTAATTCCTTTCAATTAGACTTTTTTTTTTCATTTTTCTCCCTTGTTTAACTAGAAATTCTCATTTATGTCTTTTTCTGCTTTAGACTTTTGTGAATCATTTGTGTCTGGTACAGGAATATGAACTGAACTTTAACATTTTCAGTCAAGTGTTAATCAATATCGAACCTCACAAAGTGGTTTTCCAACAATGCTTTATCAAGTATATGTGGACATAGATTTGTTAATGAAAACAACAGATGTACCCCTACACTTCCTAGCCATTCATTTCCAGCTACCCAATTAGCAATTTTCTTTGAATCTGCTTAAATGCTACCAGCCATCTAGATATCCAGGTCATTCAAACATCATCATTCAACATGTCTAGGTTCATAAGGTTTTTAGCATCCTTTTTCTTTACTGATTTGTTCAAAGTTTCATTTATTTTCACTTTAGTCAACAATGACTCTGTTTAGTAAATTAACTTACAATATAGTATATTGTTCAATCTCTATAACATCATCTTGGAGTAAAGGCCAGAAATGCTACAGTGCTATGCAATATGTTGGCGCTATATAAATACATGTTAATGTTAATAATAATAAATGCCATTGGTTGGGGAAAAAAGAGAGAAAAATTATAAATGGGTATTTTGTCACAAAATATAAAACAACTGCAAAGTTCTTGTGACCCTTAATATAGTGTGGGATAAGTCTCCCCACTTAAGAATAAGTAAGAGTACTAAAATCCTTGAAATTCCAGAATTGTGTTTCATTGTTACAAGACCTAACTTAAAGGGACAGGATAAATTTACTAAAGTTTATTAAAATTTACTAAAATGTGGATTTCACACACTCTTCATAAAAATGTGAGTCTAGGACAGAAAGTGTAAAATTCAAAAAGGATCATCATTATTACTGCCAAGAAAGGGTAACAGAAGAGGTTAAATATTCCAATTTCTTGATTCAATCCTGCAAGGGATTTTGTGATAAATTACAAGTCTATCTACTTACCTCATAGGGCAGATTGGCTAGATAAATCCCATGTAATGGTAAAGCAGTAGACTGATGAAGACTGGGGACTGAATATTGCTGTATTGCCATAGTCCTTTAAAAAGTCTAGAGATCTGGGTAATGCATATGTCTGGTTGATATAAAACTATTGTCCAGTGTATCTACTGTACTTCATAAAACACAGCTTAAAAGTCAATGAATACACTCGAATAAACATTACAAACAATATTTACTGTATACTATCAGGGGTGCTTCGCCAATGAGGCGAGTTGAGGCTGTCGCCTCAGGCCGCAGCGACCCACTAGGTATCAGGGGCAGCAAAAATTCTGCTCCTGGTACTTTAAGAGCGAATTTCCGGGGGAGGGGGGGCAGCAGCAACTGCTGCTGCCTCAGGCGGCGGATGGGCCAGGATCGCCCCTGTATACTATATATATATATATATATATATATATATATATATATATATATATATATATATATATTTCTGAGGAAATGATTTATTATTGAGACAAGAAGGTTCCTCAAAATCATCTCAGCAGATTCCTTCAGCTACAGGAGCAAATGGCCAAATTAAATACAAGCACATGGGCAAATTTAGGGCAACATTAGATATACTGTACCTGTAAGTTCTGGAAAGTTATTACAATCGTTTTTGGTTCATAAGACCACGTGGACTCTCAGCTGCTTAGAGTACTTTTGAACTTAGATGCCAGAGCTCTGTGACCATAAGTAGTGTTTTAGTCTTGGGAAGTTTCCCTTAACCCTTCAACTGTATATTATCTTATGCATGGCAAATATAATGGTGGTTCCAATTTCCTGTGGAGAAGAATCTTAAATCACAGATTATATTAATTTGTGGTCAAATAATGTAACCATAAGGTGATGGCAAAAAAGACTGGTGCCCATTCACTACCAATTATCATTTGTAGGTCGGGAGTCCATATGACTATTTCCGTAAATCTCCAACTAAGCCCGAGGGACCCGCCCCAGTTCCAAAGGCAATCAAAATACAAAAATTTATATAAAAAATATATATGTCCCAAGGCTTCTTAAGGTAAAAACAAGTAATTTATTGATAATCACATTTAAAAAGTTTTCGGTACATACTGACCCCCACATGGCCCACCTAAATATGATATACATTTTTCCCATTCATAACCAGCCCCATTAGGTAGAATCAAATTAACTAATGTTGACCACCTCTGTGTATTGGGGTGGAGGTTTACCTTCTTGATTTTAAATGTAAAAATGAAACCATTAAAAAAAATCAGAGTGTCAGAGCATTTCTTTTTTCCATGTCTTCTGTTAAGGCAAAGTTTTCAATTAAAGAAAATACATTTTACATAATTTTTTTTTAGTAAATGATAACCCATTGAAGTATAGATTAAATGAGAATTTTAGCAACTGTGCTTTTGCTTTGACGAAGTTTTATAGACACTGGTATTATGTTGCTATTACTTAGGAATGCACACAATCATTTCCAATTCAATGAAGGTTGTAGAACTCTCATTGAAAATATCAAGGATGGGGGTGTGCTGTCAACCGTATCTTAAATAAGGTTTTTAATTTTGTTCAGTTTTTTATTTTAAGCAGTATTACTCATTACAGTATTAACTAAGTGATATTTCAACATTTCCTGGCAAGGTCATGCTTTTTTAATATCATGAACACATGCCTCATAACAATTTACAGTAAATTACATTTTTTTTTAGTCTACACACTGAATATAGTTTTGCTCATGGCGTTAGAAGGAAGGAAAGGAATTAAACTTAGGTAACACCAAACTCACACATGCTGTTTCAAGGATGTTACTATAACCTGAACACAAGTTTCTGTGACACAGAGCCCTCACTTATGTAATAGTTCATGTAATATTGTATTGTAATAGAGTGAGACAGGTCAAGGTATTCCCAAGTTATACGCAAGTATAAGAATGCATCATATTATTAATCCATAATAACATTAAGCCGGAAATACTTACCATTTTCCTAATGATGGTGCTGCCAATAAGTCAAAAGCAATAAATGGGATCTTGGGGACTATGCTTAACATATTCATGGCAGCTTGGCCTGAAGGCCATTTAGGGTGCGATTTTGTCTGAGAACTTGTTTTTTTCTCTAGAGAGAACGCATTGTCCCTTCTCAAGCATTGTCCACCTTAATAGAGTAATTTCTAATAACCATAATAAATAATACAATAGAAAACTAACCAGAGAAGACAGATACAAGATCAATTTCTATTATTTCAAATAATATTTTAACATAAACACATTGTAGGCATGACTGTTATTATAATCAAACAGAGCACAAAGAAATAATATACTCCTGAAGCTGAATATATTCTAATATAAATATTTAATGAGAAATATTGATTTCATCTAAGACATTATATAGAACATAAAGGTTTTTTAAAACTTTTATTACAAATATTCCAAATAATCAGTATAATTACAACACGGGAAGTCATATTTAGAAGTGTTTAAAAAATATGCTGCATAAATGATACTAAAAAACCAACATAGCTCATAATTAAATAAATGTTCTAATGTAGTGAGGGCTCTAACATATGGATTTGGTCTATCCCAAGATTAAAAAAGCTGAATCCATTATTTTAGTTTTTTTTTTTTGATGAAGGGATATTATTGCTTATGATATTTCGATTTTATTAAGCAGGCACAATTTTACATGAATCATACAGAATAGACAATTATTTTCTGTAGCATACGCGCCTTCAATGGCTTTACTTATTGCACATGACAGTTTTCATATTTCTTGTTCTTTTAGTTTTTTACTTTTTTAATATATAGCATGGGTGGGTACATTAAAACACAAAGATTTTATATATATATATCATGAATTGTACTGCTTCGTTGCTGCTGAAGGTTGAATCAGCCAATTCATGAATATGCTTTGTTGAGGCCTGAAAGAACTGCTCCTGTCAAATAGGGCAGTCAAACTGAAAGCCCAGGGGCCAGATTTGATCCTCCAAGCTATCCCTGTGAGCCTCCTTCAAATTTAAAATGAGTTGGGGAGCAACACATGCTTTAAAAGATTTTCTGTGGGTAGCAAATAAGGGCTATAATTAGATATTTGGTAGTCCCTATGTGCACTGGCAGCCTACTTGCTTTGTTTTGTACTACATGTTTTTTGTGCAACCAAAACTTGCCTCCAAGTCAGGAACTAAAAAAAAAGCACCTGTTTTGAGGCCACTGGGAGCAACAGCCAAGAGGTTGGTCAGCAAAATGTTGCTCACGAGCCACTGGTTGGGGATCACTGCTCCAAGCGAAAGACTCCATGGACTTCCTTGTAATTCATCATCATTTAAATACTAATAACATAATTCAAAATAGAAGCCTCCAGCATTTACCAAACTAAAATGTACATATTACAAATCAAATGCAATTGAACTTGCAGCAGCCTGATTTATCCGCAATTTAGGTTTTAAAAAAATTTATTAATATCAGGGATGCACCATTTCATAAGTTTTGGATTCAACCAATAATGAATCTTCCATAAAATATTTTAACTGATCTGGAACCCTTCTTTGTACATTACAATTTGATCAAAATCTACATTTGTATAGTGGCACCCCAGCTCTCTCTTATCCTCATTCGAACACTGTTTTATGTAAATTTTGGTTACTTGATGGCTTTCTTATTTTTGCTGTCTTTTTTTAGTTACAAGTTTCAAGTCTGTAAGACACGATTCAGTAAAAACATTGAAGTCTGGATTCAGTGCATCTGTAATGTATACTATTTAAAAGGGAACATATACCTTACTTGAAACTGACTCTAAGGGGCCCATTTACTTAGTTCGAGTGAAGGAATAGAATAAAGAAAACTTCGAATTTCGAATGTTTTTTTTTGGCTACTTCGACTACGACTTTGTCGTCGAATTGAACTATTCGAACTAAAAATAATTCGACTATTCGACCATTTGATAATCGTAGTACTGTCTCTTTAAAAAAAACTTCGACCCCCTACTTCGCCAGCTAAAACCTACTGAGGTGCAATGTTACCCTATGGGGAAGGTCCCCATAGGCTTCCTAGCAATTTTTTGGTCGAAGAAAAATCGTTCGAACGATTCGAAGGATTTAATCGTTCATTTTTTGTTCGATCATTCCATCAAACTATTTGCGGTAAATGTAAAGGATTTACATTTGGCAGTCGAATATTGATTGTTTATTAACCCTCGATATTCGACCATATGTAAATCTGCCCCTAAATAAGGTAAAACTAAGTAAAGTAGGCATTGCAAATGTAATTAGAGAGGCAAGAGTATTCTCCAATGAGAACCATCCATTCTAATGCTAACATACTGAGATTATCATTATAACATTTTTGTTTGCCAGTATGATCAATCAACCAATAGACTGTTGTTTGGGCGATGAGAAATGTTTAATGTTTTTGATTATGATAGCATAAAATAAATAAATTAAAGTCAAGTAAATAGACCAGACAAGATTCAGATAGGATGCCAATTTAGCGTCAGTTCTGCCACTGGCTTTGGAGGACTTGCTATCTATCTATGGTTGCTTAACTACAGATCCCATTATGCTTATCAGTAGTGATGGGCGAATTTGTTGCAAAACTCATTGAAGTCAATTGGCGTCAAAATAATTTTGACAATGTCAATTTTGACACTAGTGACAATATTTAGTCTATTTTGTCCAAATGCATTAAAGTCCGAATAATTTTGACACACGCCAATTTTTATGAGCGATATTCTGAAACGTGCAACTTTTTTTGACGCATCGGATTTTTTACTGGCAAATTTTCACTGCAGTTTCGTGAATTTTAATTCTGGCAGCAAAATGTGTAAATACACCACAAATTCGCGAGCTGGCAAATTTATTCGCCCATCACTACTTATCAGACTTTATCAGGCTGGGAGTTGTTGTCCAGCAATATTGGGGGAATGAACACTACTATGAAAGGTTTGTGTCCCCTGTAAAATCTACATATTAATGATTGTGTTGAAATATTATCCAGCATCTTTGTTCAAATGGTCTCCAGTTTAACCACAAATCATCCATCATTTTAATTTCCTTCATCTATGAAAGGGAAACAAAAGAATATTTGTAAGGCTTTGCATATTGCACTATAGTGCTGTACACAAAATATCATGCTATACTGCATCTGATCCTCAAAGCATTATACATTTCATATTTCCATGCACATTTCAAGAGTCTGGAAATGCCTTTATTATACTGTCATATGCAGGTGGTGGAGTTTGAGTTGAAGGTCCAATTCTGAGGCTATTGTTTGACCAGTGAAAATCAGGACGGCTAAGATTTATTGTGTTGTTTGCTGTTGGAGAAGTATTGTTGACATGAGGTAGAGTAACAAGTTGGCTATCAGCTTCAATCGCTAGGGGCGGACACTGCAGAAACGGATGAAATGTTGAGGCTCTGAAGCTTGGCTTTCTAGCAAATGCGTCTGCTTGCTCTTGAGATGTCTGTCTTTGGAAGGTCAGACTGGCCAGGCTGAGGTTACTCCGTCTTTCGCAACTACTGTTGCGATAAAACCCAGACCGATTTATGGCTTGGTTATGAGAAGATGGCCTAGGCCGTCGACTAGAAGACTTTGTCATTCTAGGTGAGATTGATGCACTTGCTCGACGACGAGACAAGCATGTAACAAGAGTCCATATTATACCTCCAATCACCAGTCCAATCACAATGGACACTGTAAATGATAGTTTCACCCCATCTAAGAAAAAACAATATGACGTGTTAATACATATATTTATAAATAAATAGAGATGTAATATTTGCTATGTCATGTTCATGAAAGGTATTAGTAGTAGTAATTTAATATTACAACAATAACAATACTAACTGGATTAGTAGCAAATTGGTACTAAGAGCAGATCATTTCATAGTTATTACATTTGGAACATAATTTTATGAATTGCACCATCCAACCATTTTTTTACAGTGCAACTGGAATCAGCATTGATATTGTGAAATTGAGAATAGAGAAGGTCAATGAAAATCCATTAAAAGAGAGGTTGGTGTATTTTTCCTGTTTATGATACTGTAATAAATGAATCCATGTGAATTCATAGCAAATTCCACTTGAATGCATTGTATATCCATATGCCTACATTTATAATACTGAATGCCTTAAAAAGCCAATTATAAAAAGTCATAATAAAATGCTAATATGGGAGAATGAACTTGAGTTCAAAGGAAAAAACATATTGCACAAATAGCAGAAAGAAAAGTAATCACCTCTGGTGATAGGCAGCTTTAAACTTCAGGGTGGAAATTTACAGCCACCTCTTTAACCTTATGTTTTCATTTACAGTAAGACATTCTTTATATTAAATCAAAAAATATTTATTGATTATACCATTACCTACTATGGGATAATTTCATGGGAAAACATATTTATTTTCAAAATGATCAGTTGATAGTACTGCTCCAGTAGACTTCTGCACTGAAATCCATTTTTTAAAAGAGCAAACAGAGTTTTTAATATTTAATTTTGAAATCTGACATGGGGCTAGGCATATTGTCAGTTTCCTAGATGCCCCCTAGTCATGTTTCTTGTGCTCTGATGAACTTCAGTCACTCTTTACTGCTGCACTGCAAGTTGAAGTGATTTCATTTTTCTTTATCTTTATTTCAAATCATTATAACTAAATTTTTTTGATATTTTTATGTTAGAAAACAATTAGCAGGGTCGGGCCAAGCCTACCAGGTGCCCTAGCCTACCCGACCAGCCACCACATTCCCCATGCATACCACCCCCCCCCTTGTATGTGCACACGCAACTGTAAATCTGCATGTGCATGCACTGTAACAGGGGAGGGAAGGGAGAGAGCACATGGGCAGGGAGGGTAAACAGTGGCAGAGGGGAGGGTAAACAGTGGCAGAGGGGAGGGCAGGGTAGGGAGAAGTGCAGAGGGGATAGAGGAAGGAGTGACAGAGGGGAAGGTGACAGAGAGGAGAGAGTGACAGAGGGGGGGAGTAGCAGAGGAGAGCAAACACAAACTAGGGCTTTGGCATAAGAACCTTTAAAAGGTAACTGTCCAGTGCCCCCCCCCCCATATCATTGCATCCTAGGCCGGTGCCTTCTGCCTACTCTTAGTTACGACCCTGAAAATAAGTAAAAAAAATTTTTTTTCATATGTTTTAATAATAACTGTTCCTGCTTATAAAAGGCATCCCTGCAGCGTAATGCTTTCACCACCTTTCATAACAATATCATGGGCTCTGCTACTCTAATAAGGGTATACTCCATATTGCTTTAATTGTTAAGGGCTGCTGAAGTGAAGACACTGTATGATACACTCATCATTAAAAAAGTGACTAAATACAGAGAGCTGATTGGAAGCTGTGTAGCCTAAATAACTCCAAAACTTTCAAAGCTGTTGCATTATTACCATAAATACATGCATGGTCTCAAACACTTTTTCATTTTTACCAATGAGTGCAACAGCGGGCCAAGGCAATTACAGTTAAAGTCTAAGGTAAAGCAACTTAGATTGTTTTGCCACCTGTGTGTCAAGCTGAAAACATTCCATAGACAGCAAAATACTTAAAGTAGCACACAGTGTGCCAATGCCCTGAGAGAACCTGCAAGGATTTAAGAGGTCTAAGCAGGGGCATTACATTGGTAAGTGCCACCCTGAGGCAGCTTACTGGATGCCACTCATTGTATTAGAGCAGGTGGGGGGTGCAGTACATGGAAGCTGTTTGAAGAGTACAGTTATCTCACACTATGTTTTGTCTTGGTTTTCCTAAAGCCAAACTTCTCTGAAAGATTGGCTCGGGTCGGGTCTGAATCTAGGGCACCCAGGGGTAGCCACCTACTACTAAGGGTGCCATTTCCCTTTTGCTGTGTTTTATCTCCTGAAGAATATCAGATACAATTTGCCCCTAGTTTCTACAGATTCTACCCAGTGATGAGACAATGGTCATTAGAACAGATGAAAATCTAATTATTGCTCTGAAAAGAGACATGAAGCAACAACAGACCAGGACTCAAAAATGGTTCTTTATACCGTTTAGAATCCATGATCCATGATAAATAAAACAAAGGCACTTCCTACAATAGACAGTAGTATTTAGAATATAGTTAATAATTGATAATATTCCAGTTGGTATACCAGTCACTGTGCTGATTTCCAAGATTATATTGGTCCCAAGAAACATATGCCTTATCCAAGAGTAAATTCCCAGTGTTTTAAGGGAAGCATAGCAGTATAGCTTTACTCTAATTACTTGTTTACTATAGCATTTTTACAATCAGGAATGATGTGCGCCTCTAGTATTGTAGGAGAACAATACATTTTTAAATAGCTCTAAATTACCAGCTTTATCCCCTAGGATATAGTATATAACTGATTTGTCACTTCACAAGTTCACAACATTGTGCCTGGTGGCTTAGTCATATACGGAAAATGAGAGTAAGGTGGGACAGCAACATTATTTATCTTTTTTGACCTTCTCTGCTCATGGACCAAAGGAAATGCTCAGTAAATTGTTCAGTTATTGGAAAAAATAAACTGAATCATATAAATTAAAGTAAACAGGAACAGTTATAGAAAAACTGACAATAGAAACAGGAAATATTAGCATGCTACAATTAAAGAGAAAATCATACTGTATTTCAAAATGGAGTTTTCCACTTTGCCAGTCACTAACAATAAAATGCTTTAAAGCGTTTTAAATAATGCTTTAATGCACACTTGCATTAAAACAATACAAGGTTCATTTATGAACATAACCACAACAGCAACATATTATTATTTGATGGGGATCATATTATAATCTCTCTAATGCTTGATTTACCAGTAGGTCTTTCCAGCTGACGCAAGGTCACCCATTCCGATTAGAAGAAAAGAGGTTCCGTCTAAATATTAAGAAGGGTTTTTTTTACAGTGAGAGCTGTGAAGATGTGGAATTCTCTCCCTGAATCAGTGGTACAGGCTGATACATTAGATAGCTTTAAGAAGGGGTTGGATGGCTTTTTAGCAAGTGAGGGAATACAGAGTTATGGAAGATAGCTTATAGTATAAATGTATCCAGGGACTAGTCCGATTGCCATATTGGAGTCAGGAAGGAATTTTTCCTCCTCTGAGGCAAATTGGAGAGGCTTCAGTTGGGGTTTTTTTTGTCTCTGGATCAACTGGCAGGTTAAAAGGTTAACTTGATGGACGTGTGTCTTTTTTCAACCTAACTTACTATGTTACTTTGTAACCCAAAATAGAGTGCATTGACACTGCACATCCATAAATTTACTCACCCAACCTTCTCTGCTGAATTGCATACAACAGGGCACAAGGAAACTATGAAATTACTGGCAGCCTGAACCTGCCACTCTTCGCTTGTAAGGTTAATTTTCCTATGTCTACCTTTTGTACCTAGACCTGCTATTATAACTTTCCCTATTTTTGAAATCTTTCTGCTGTTACGAGGACTTAACCACCCCATCTTCTTTATCGTGTCTTACTCCTAGTTTTCAAGAAGATCTATCAGTTTCAGTCATTTTCAAGGGGTATCTACTCATCTCCTGTAACAATAAATTCCCAGAATTTTTTTAATCAGTCCCACATCTTTGCCCCTTCATTGGAACCAACTCAACAAAGTATTTTTGAAACATTCTGCTTCTCTAACAATGAGGAATAGTGGACATGTCTCAAACAATGAAGTCCCTAGATGTGAACATGGTGAGGATTTCTTGGCAGCTGATGCAAGTAATTTGTACATTGTTTCTAAGGTAATGACACATGGGCTGCTTTTATGCTGCACCAAAGCCTCCAAATACTTACTTGGAAAATGTCAGTCTGTGTTTCCAGGCAATTATTATCTGGAAAGAGCTGGTGTTTGAAAGTGATATCAATGTAAGTCTATGGGGCAGTGCATTGCCACTGCTTTTTGGGCTGCTGACTACAGATATTGTACTAGGGATCTCAAAGTACCGTCTTTTCCATTTTAAAATGCCAATGGTTTCTAAAATGCTATCTGGCTTCTAGGAATAGTGATCTCAGAAACCATATTAGTTGATAGGCTAAATTTATTACCTTCTTATTCCCTTATACTTGATTTCTTCAGATCCTTTTCTATTGCATATCCAACCTGTCATTTCACCAATCTTATACTACAATTAGTGACTCTAACAAACAGCAGTTTAACTTCCGAAATGGAAGGCTGCAGAGCAAAAAACATTAAAGATTTAATAGACCTCTGCCCCAAAATAAAAATATGAAAGTTACATAGCTACATAGTTACATAGTTAAATCAAGTTAAAAAAAAAGCGAAAGTCCATCAAGTTCAACCCCTCCAAATGAAACCCCAGCATCCATACACACACCCCTCCATACCATCACATAAATTATATATACCCATATCTATACTAACTATAGAATTTAGCATCACAATAGCCTTTGATATTATGCTTGCCCAATAAATCATCCAAGCCACTCTTAAAATTAATTGCAAATTATTTTAAAATACAACTCTTAGCATCATACTAAAAAGATGAGCTCAGATTCTAACTTACAATGTTATGGCACATCCAATCATATATTGAAAACCATGTCTGAGTTTAATCACAATGTTCCCTCTAACATTCTAAGACGCTCATTTCCAGTGAACTGTATTTAGTATGGGCTGCTAGCAATTACAAGCATTTCGATTACACTGACTTTCCCTGGTAATATCATAGCAATAAACATTTCTAATTAGTGACGCAGAAAATGGAGATTGCAAATTGTTGCGTAGAAGCATTCCATATATCGTCTATAATTGAAGGGATGAGTTGGCAACCTTGTTATAATGGACTGTCACATTAATTCTGTATACAGTATTTGTATTACAGATGGTTAAAACTGTTTAGTACAATTACCGAGCAATTAGTTCTTATGTTGATAGATGTATGCCTTTAAGTGGACAAAAGTTAATTTAAATGACAAATTACTGAAAAAACCTTACCAAAAGAAATCTTTTGTGCAGAATGTTATTTTTCAAGGGAAACGCAATTTAAAAATAGAGTGGTGGCACCTAACAACTTTTTTCCGTTCAGCGAAACAATAGGCAGCCAAATCACAATCAGGTTAGAATAAACTAAGCCAAAAAGAGAAAGGAAGGGATATCAGAACAAAGTAGGGGGCATTTGAATGTCTTAAATGTCTCTGTTAACTGCAACACTGCCTTAGAAACAATACAGATATGTGTCTTGGTTATATTTCAGTAGTACAGCTCAATTTTACTAGCCATGCCTCCTCTCTTTGACTGCAAACAGGACAGAACTAGGGGTATTTATTTATTTAGAAATCTCTGCACGTTCATTTGCATAAAAGCAGTAGCCAATGGTGCGTGAGATTAAATAACAATATATATTTTTCCACAAAAAGTATCTCAGAAATCGCACTCAGTAGTTTAAATCTCATTTCTTTGAATTTTTATTAACTACAGGTCTCCTAAATTAATTATCAAACCACCAAAATTCATAAATACACCAATTCAAAAACCTATATGAATGATCATAACAATTCATTGAAATACCCATAATAAATAGTTACAAATTCATTTAAAATTGATTGAGATATTTGGATTAAAGGTGAAGGAAAGTCTAAAATAGAATAAGGCTAGAAATGCTGTATTTTGTATACTAAACATAAACATGAACTTACTGCACCACAAAGCCTAATCAAACAAATGATTTATGCTTTCAAAGTTGGCCACCGGGGGCTGTCATCTTGTAACTTTGTTAAACATCTTGGCCTGACCCTGCACATGCTCAGTGTGGTCTGTTCTGCTTAGGGATCGTCATAAACAAAGCTGCTTGTGTTCTGCATGGATGGTAAGTAAGGCGGGAGCTCCCCCTGCTGTTCATAAGTATGATTGTTTCCCTGCTCAGCAGTTAGGGACCATCTGACAATTCCTATACACAGCAGTAAATGAAGGGAGAATTTCACTGCATACAGTCAGGTTTCTTATAAAAACTGTACACATTTTTTAATTAAAGTATATTGGAGAAAGGTTTATTTTTCATTAAAGAATGTAAAAATTGGATTTTATTGTTTTGCCTTTCCTTGTCCTTTAATTCATTTAATAAACCGGATAAAAAATTGCTGGCAGTAAATTACTGACACTTGCATACTGTTAAAAAGTCCAGGGAGTTTAGAATATGAGCTTAAGTAACCCTTGGTGTATAGCAACAAAATCTTCCCCATTTTTATGTATCCAGTCCAGTTAAGAAATCCTCGCTCAAATCACAGCAAGGAAATTTAGACCTTATGTTTGTGCAAGAAATTGCTTAGTTGTGTTTTCAGGTGGAAGAAATCCAGGTGCTCCATGTAGGAATTTATAATTCCAAATTACATAAGCTTCCATCCATTGTAGAGGTTTAGCCATAATAATTCAGCCATGTAAAATGGACCTCTTTCAATTGGAGATTCTAAATAATAGGCAGAGAGACCACAATATTCAGCACATGCACTTAGATACATATGTAACAATTTAAGAAAAGCAAAGCTACTATTTAAGATTAGCAAGTCTCTTGGGACAACTGAGACTTAAAGGGCAATTTCACCTTCATTAGCAAAAATGTAGTAACACATAAAACATGACCCTACAACCCCCAGAAATGTGTTCAGACTTTCCATAACCTGTCATTTTTGTGAAATGGGCATGTTATTAAGGGGTGTGGGCACAAAATGGGTTTGGTAAAAAAATTTCAGGCCGCAACTTTCTGTTCCTCTTTCTGATTTTCAAATATTAGGAAGCATGGATTTGTTAGAATCCTGCTGAAAAAGGCTAAATTCTGCCCAAATACAGAACAGAATACTGGATTTGGATCTGTAAAAGAGTATCCAAAAGCGTTACACTTAGCTACAACTGTCATTCAGATTTGTGCCAGTCATGCAGTAAAATCAAAAATATACATGACTTGTGGATCCGCAATACCCGGACCCTTTCTTGTTCCCCAATAACTGACACCAATAAATCTGGGTGGAAAAGCCGCAGCTTCTTTTATTATACATTTTACTGAAAATAACAGCCCCTTAAAAATACAAATTAGTAACCACCCATAATGAGATGCTTAAACCAATACATAAACAAATACATAAACCATTGTTGGCTGTATATAACCACATAAAATGTAACATTCTGACTTAATTTCGAACCTGAGGCTAGTTCCCAACACACCCACATACTGTTTCCCCCCATATTGCAGTCACAACAGAACCATCGCTGTTCCATCCATCCCCTTGTTGCCCATAACCCCTGGACAGGGGAGGGGGAGCTATCTCCACCTTCCAGTTAAAAAATTTGCCCCTAATTTTAGTCCCATCTTATTATACCCTCTGTAGCCCCTCTTTCCTATATCCTGACTATCTACTACAATCCCCATAATCCAACACCACTCCTACAGGGCCCTATTCGTCCCCCCGGTCATGAACCTGCCACTTAACCCTTAGGCTTCATTTCCCAGGGTCCTCCTCACTTATTATCAGGTTACAATATTATATTTCCAAATCAGTGCCTGTTCTTTTGTTGTGTATTTTGTAGCTCGGTTCTTTAGTGTAGCATGGGAATAGCCAGTGTATAGATTTGTAAAGGGACTTTATCACAATCCATACCAGAGCTCACGTTAGCTACAATGCATACATACTCTATAACAATATTTCAAAATAAAGCACATATCTTGGAAACTAGACTCTCTTCCTGGATACCCAGCAGACACACAATAAACTGATTTGATTAATGCAAACTGATCTGAGGAACAGAACACAGGAATCCAGCAAATCAACATGAATCTTTATGTATCACTGAGAAGCACGGCGTCAATAAGTTCCAACTGATTTCCAAACTGATTCTATTTTTTTAACACAGTGATTCATAAAGAATTCGAATTTTAAGGTTCATTCAGCTCTAAATATAAAACAGCACCTGGGATTGTAGCTACATATTGTTGTGAATTATTTAACCTATAATAGTCAAAGCCAGGAAATATTTCAGAAACATATCCAGTTCCCCTAACAATTTATCAGATAATTATTTGTGGTATACAGTATATATAAATGCTTTTACTTATTTCCATCTAGTTTTATACAGATATAATATATATTATGTCAATATTTGGGACCTAGCGTATACTAGACAAGGTTTTTGTTTCTTTTAAATTTACACTAAATAGGACTTATATACAGGTATCAGATCTGTTATCCAGAAAATAGAGATGTCGCGAACTGTTCGCCGGCGAACTTGTTCGCGCGAACATCGGGTGTTCGCGCTCGCCGGAAGTTCGCGAACGTCGCGCGACGTTCGCCATTTTGGGTTCGCCATTGTTGGCGCTTTTTTTTGCCCTCTCACCCCAGACCAGCAGGTACATGGCAGCCAATCAGGAAGCTCTCCCCTGGACCACTCCCCTTCCCTATAAAAACCGAAGCCCTGCAGCGTTTTTTCACTCTGCCTGTGTGTGCTGAAGAGATAGTGTAGGGAGAGAGCTGCTGCCTGTTAGTGATTTCAGGGACAGTTGAAAGTTTGCTGGCTAGTAATCGTTTTGATACTGCTCTGTTATTGGAGGGACAGAAGTCTGCAGGGGTTTGAGGGACATTTAAGCTTAGGTAGCTTTGCTGGCTAGTAATCTACCTTCTACTGCAGTGCTCTGTATGTAGCTGCAGTGGGCAGCTGTCCTGCTTCTGATCTCATCTGCTGACTGCTGCAATAACAGTAGTCCTTGTAAGGACTGCTTTTATTTATTTTTTTGTTGTTTTACTACTACTACTACTACTACTACTATAAGAGCCCAGTGCTATTAGTCTAGCAGTGTTGGGGAGTGGGACTGGTGTGCTAATCTGCTGCTCCTAGTAGTTCAGCAGCACCAACTTTAATTTTTTTTTTTTAATATTCATTTTTTTTTTATTTTACTTTTTTTTATTTTACTACCGCTGTAGTAGTGTATAAGTTGACCTTTTAGGCATTATTTGCCCTGTAGGCATTATTTGCACACTGTTTTCTTCAACCCGCCATCGAGCTGTGTGACCTTGTTCACATTCTGTCTAAATATCCATAATATTACCGTCTCCAGAAAAAACACCGGAGTCACTTTTTTCAAGCAGCCATAATATATTTTACGTAATCCGTATCCACCGCTGTAGTAGTGTATACGTTGGCCTTGTAGGCATTATTTGCACACTGTTTTCTTCAACCCGCCATCGAGCTGTGTGACCTTGTTCCCATTCTGTCTAAATATCCATAATATTACCGTCTCCAGAAAAAACACCGGAGTCACTTTTTTCAAGCAGCATTCATATATTTTACGTAATCCGTATCCACCGCTGTAGTAGTGTATACGTTGGCCTTGTAGGCATTATTTGCACACTGTTTTCTTCAACCCGCCATCGAGCTGTGTGACCTTGTTCCCATTCTGTCTAAATATCCATAATATTACCGTCTCCAGAAAAAACACCGGAGTCACTTTTTTCAAGCAGCATTCATATATTTTACGTAATCCGTATCCACCGCTGTAGTAGTGTATACGTTGGCCTTGTAGGCATTATTTGCACACTGTTTTCTTCAACCCGCCATCGAGCTGTGTGACCTTGTTCCCATTCTGTCTAAATATCCATAATATTACCGTCTCCAGAAAAAACACCGGAGTCACTTTTTTCAAGCAGCATTCATATATTTTACGTAATCCGTATCCACCGCTGTAGTAGTGTATACGTTGGCCTTGTAGGCATTATTTGCACACTGTTTTCTTCAACCCGCCATCGAGCTGTGTGACCTTGTTCCCATTCTGTCTAAATATCCATAATATTACCGTCTCCAGAAAAAACACCGGAGTCACTTTTTTCAAGCAGCATTCATATATTTTACGTAATCCGTATCCACCGCTGTAGTAGTGTATACGTTGGGCCTTGTAGGCATTATTTGCACACTGTTTTCTTCAACCCGCCATCGAGCTGTGTGACCTTGTTCCCATTCTGTCTAAATATCCATAATATTACCGTCTCCAGAAAAAACACCGGAGTCACTTTTTTCAAGCAGCATTCATATATTTTACGTAATCCGTATCCACCGCTGTAGTAGTGTATACGTTGGCCTTGTAGGCATTATTTGCACACTGTTTTCTTCAACCCGCCATCGAGCTGTGTGACCTTGTTCCCATTCTGTCTAAATATCCATAATATTACCGTCTCCAGAAAAACACCGGAGTCACTTTTTTCAAGCAGCATTCATATATTTTACGTAATCCGTATCCACCGCTGTAGTAGTGTATACGTTGGCCTTGTAGGCATTATTTGCACACTGTTTTCTTCAACCCGCCATCGAGCTGTGTGAGCTTGTTCACATTTTGTCTAAATATTGATAATATTATCGTCTCTAGAAAAACCACTTGAGTTACTTTTTTTCAAGCAGCATTCATATATTTTACGTAATCCGTATCCACCGCTGTAGTAGTGTATACGTTGACCTTGTAGGCATTATTTGCACACTGTTTTCTTCAACCCGCCATCGAGCTGTGTGAGCTTGTTCACATTTTGTCTAAATATTGATAATATTATCGTCTCTAGAAAAACCACTTGAGTTACTTTTTTTCAAGCAGCATTCATATATTTTACGTAATCCGTATCCACCGCTGTAGTAGTGTATACGTTGACCTTGTAGGCATTATTTGCACACTGTTTTCTTCAACCCGCCATCGAGCTGTGTGACCTTGTTCACATTTTGTCTAAATATTGATAATATTATCGTCTCTAGAAAAACCACTTGAGTTACTTTTTTTCAAGCAGCATTCATATATTTTACGTAATCCGTATCCACCGCTGTAGTAGTGTATACGTTGACTTTGTAGGCATTATTTGCACAGTGTTTTCTTCAACCCGCCATCTAGCTGTGTGTATTATCGTTTCCAGAAAAACCAACTGAGTTTTTGTTGTTGTTGTTGTTTTTTTAAAAATAATGCCAGGCAAAGGCAGGCCGCCACGCAGAGGCCGTGCTAGGGGCCGTGCTGCTATGCAATCCTGTGGCCCTAGCAAATTTCCCAGTTTTAAAAAGCCAATGACCCTGAACTCCCAAAATGCTGAAGAGGTAGTTGACTGGCTTACACAGCACACCCCATCCTCTACCGTTTCTAACTTTACCACAACATCCTCCTCATCCTCCACTGCTATGGCCACCCCACGTAACACTTCCTCCACCACCGGTGCCCCTTCTTCACTGGGGTCAGAGGAGTTATTTTCCAATGAGTTTCTTGAACTGAGTAATGCGCAACCATTATTGCCAGAAGAAGATGAAGGAGATGAGGACCTTACACCAGATTTAATTCTGGCAGAGAACACGATAGAGATGGACATAATGAGTGATGAGGAGGAGGTCCCGCTGCTGCTTCCTTCTGTGATGTGTCAGAAGAAATTGATGCATCTGAGGAGAATGATGATGAGGAGATTGATGTTTTGTGGGTGCCTAGTAGAAGAGAGCAAGAGGAGGGTAGTTCAGATGGAGAGACGGAGAGTCAGAGAGGCAGTAGGAGAATAAGACTTAGAAGAAGCAGGGAGGACAGCCCGCAGGGATCAGCAGGGCAACAACATGTATCGGCACCTGTGTTCAGCCGGCCAACGCACCCGCCATTGCCGCCAATACCGCCAACTCCGCCAACTTCTACTGTTACCGCCAGATCGCACACTTCCAAAAAGTCAGCAGTGTGGGATTTTTTTAATGTGTGTGCCTCTGACAAAAGCATTGTAATTTGCAATGAGTGCAGTCAGAAACTGAGCCTTGGTAAGCCCAACAGCCACATAGGTACAACTTCTATGCGAAGGCACATGAGCGGCAAGCACAAAGCACTTTGGGAGCAACACCTCAAAGGCAACAGGCAAACTAAAAGCCACACTCCTTCTGGTCCAGCATCTTACTGCTCTACCTCTGCTCTCCTTGACCCGTCTGAACCACCCTCCACTCCGCCTTCCACCTTGACCACCTGTTCCCATTCCCAGTCATCTGCCACCAGCCAAGTTTCTGTGAAGGCCATGTTTGAGCGTAAGAAGCCAATGTCTGACTGTCACCCCCTTGCCCGGCGTCTGACAGCTGGCTTGTCTGCACTCTTAGCCCGCCAGCTTTTACCATACCAGCTGGTGGACTCTGAGGCCTTCCGCAAATTTGTAGCAATTGGGACACCGCAGTGGAAGGTACCCAGCCGCAATTTTTTTTCTAAAAAGGGAATACCACACCTGTACCAACATGTGCAGAGCCAAGTTACCGCATCTCTGTCACTTAGTGTTGGGCCAAAGGTCCATATGACTACTGACGCATGGTCCTCCAAGCATGGTCAGGGCAGGTATGTCACCTACACTGCCCACTGGGTGAACTTGGTAATGGCTGGGAAGCAGGGAATGGGTAGCTCAACAACAACAGTGGAGTTGGTGTCACCGCCACGGATTGCACGCGGTTCTGCCACCACCTCTACTCCTCCATCGCTCTCTACCTCGTCTTCTTCTTCTTCTTACTCTGCTGCTGGGTCCTCCTTCTCCTCCTCCACACCTGTGCACCCCCAGCTCCCCTAGGCTATTCGACGTGCCAGGTACGCCGTTGTCACGCTGTCTTGGGGATGACGTGCCTGGAAAGCAAAAACCATACCGGATCTGTACTCCTGTCATCTCTGCAGTCACAGGCCGATCGGTGGCTGACCCCACACCAACTGCAGATCGGAAAAGTGGTGTGTGACAATGGAAGCAATCTGTTGGCAGCGTTGAGACTAGGCAATTTAACACATGTGCCCTGCATGGCACATGTGTTAAATTTAATAGTCCAACGTTTTGTCTCCAAGTACCCAGGATTCCAGGACGTTCTCACCCAGTCCAGAAAGGTGTCGGCCCATTTCAGACGTTCCTACACAGCCATGGCACGCCTTGCTGACATTCAGCAGCGCTACAACATGCCAGTCAGGCGTTTGATTTCTGACAGCCAGACTCGCTGGAATTCAACGCTCCTTATGTTGGAACGTCTGCTGCAACAACAAAGGGCCGTCAACGAGTACCTTTTTGAACTGGGTGGTAGGACTGGATCTGCACAGCTGGGGATTTTTTTCCCCCGTTACTGGGTGCTTATGCGCGATGCCTGCAGGCTCATGCGACCTTTTGAAGAGGTGACAAATATGGTCAGTCGCACCGAAGGCACCATCAGCGACCTAATACCCTTCGCTTTCTTCCTGGAGCGTGCCGTGCGACGAGTGACAGATGAGGCTGTAGACCAGCGTGACGAGGAGCTGGAAGCGCACGATTTCTGGTCGGAATCACCAGAACGAACCCAGGCACCTGCTGCAACGCAGGGAGAGGTGCCAGAAGTGGAGTCAGAGGAGGAAGGTGGCTTTGTGGAGGAGGAGGAGGAGGACCAACAGGAGCAGGCTTCCCAGGGGCTAGTGGTGACCTTTTGGGGACCCCTGGTCTTGTACGTGGCTGGGGGGAGGAGACCGTGGATGATGCAGTCCTTGATAATGAGGAAGCGGAGATGGATAGCTCTGCATCCAACCTTGTGAGAATGGGTCTTTCATGCTGTCATGCCTGTTGAAGGACCCCGTATCAAGAGGCTTAAGGAGAAGGACCTGTACTGGGTCGCAACGCTACTAGACCCTCGGTACAAGCATAAAGTGTCAGAAATGTTACCAACATACCACAAGTCCGAAAAGATGCGGCATTTACAAACCAGCCTGCAAAACATGTTGTACAATGCTTTTAAGGGTGATGTCACTTCAGGAACTCATCAACATTCCAGGGGCAGAGGTGCCAGTAATCCTGCCACGAGCACACCTGCAAGGACAAAGCCCTTTGGCCAGTCTGTAACGTCAGACATGCAAATGTTTTTCTGTCCAAGGCAGCGCCACAACCCTTCTGGATCCACCCTCAAAGAACGCCTCGACCGGCAGGTAGCGGACTACCTGGCATTAACTGCAGATATCGACACTCTGAGGAGCGATGAACCCCTGGACTACTGGGTGCGCAGGCTTGATCTGTGGCCAGAGCTGTCACAATTTGCCATGAACCTCTTGTCTTGCCCAGCCTCAAGTGTGCTCTCAGAAAGGACCTTCAGTGCAGCAGGAGGGATTGTAACTGAGAAGAGAACTCGCCTAGGTCACAAAAGTGTCGATTACCTGACCTTTATTAAAATGAATGAGGGGTGGATCTCGGAGGGTTACTGCACGCCGGAAGACTTGTTCTGACTTCTATGCAGCTGTCCTTCTCTTCAAGCCTCATGACTCCACACACAGCTGTCCTTTAGCGTCCTCCTCCTCCCTCCGCCACCGTTACAAACTAGGGTGCAAACCCTACTGGTTTAATTTTTTCTGGCCTCTGTGCTTCAGTGGCTGCAACCAAAAAAACTGGGCAAACAATGTCTACAAGGTCAACGTATGGCAAAAAATGACTATTTTCAGCATTTATATGGCATATTTTTTCTGGCAACTGTGCTTCAGTGGCTGCGTCCAAAAAAATGCATATTTTCTGCATTTATATGGCATAATTTTTCTGGCAACTGTGCTTCAGTGGCTGCGACCAAAAAAATGCATATTTTCTGCATTTATATGGCATAATTTTTCTGGCCTCTGTGCTTCAGTGGCTGCAACCAAAAAAATTTATATTTTCAGCATTTATATGGCATAATTTTTCTGGCCTCTGTGCTTCAGTGGCTGCAACCAAAAAAATTTATATTTTCAGCATTTATATGGCATAATTTTTCTGGCAACTGTGCTTCAGTGGCTGCGACCAAAAAAATTACTATTTTCAGCATTTATATGGCATATTTTTTCTGGCCTCTGTGCTTCAGTGGCTGCGGCCAAAAAAACTGGGCAAACAATGCCTACAAGGTCAACGACGTTGACCTTGTAGGCATTGTTTGCCCAGTTTTTTTGGCCGCAGCCACTGAAGCACAGAGGCCAGAAAAAATATGCCATATAAATGCTGAAAATAGTAATTTTTTGCCATACGTTGACTCAACGTATATGGCAAAAAATGACTATTTTCAGCATTTATATGGCATATTTTTTCTGGCAACTGTGCTTCAGTGGCTGCGACCAAAAAAATGCATATTTTCTGCATTTATATGGCATAATTTTTCTGGCCTCTGTGCTTCAGTGGCTGCAACCAAAAAAATTTATATTTTCAGCATTTATATGGCATAATTTTTTCTGGCAACTGTGCTTCAGTGGCTGCGACCAAAAAAATGCATATTTTCTGCATTTATATGGCATAATTTTTCTGGCCTCTGTGCTTCAGTGGCTGCAACCAAAAAAATTTATATTTTCAGCATTTATATGGCATAATTTTTCTGGCAACTGTGCTTCAGTGGCTGCGTCCAAAAAAACTGGGCAAACAATGTCTACAAGGTCAACGTATGGCGAAAAATTACTATTTTCAGCATTTATATGGCATATTTTTTCTGGCAACTGTGCTTCAGTGGCTGCGTCCAAAAAAACTGGGCAAACAATGCCTACAAGGTCAACGTATGGCAGTTGTTTAAAGAGAACAGTAGATTACTAGCCAGCAAAGCTACCTAAGCTAAAATGTCCCTCAAATCCCTGCAGACTTCTGTCCCTCCAATACAGAGCAGTATCAAGCAGATTACTAGCCAGCAAGCTTACTATCATCTGTCCCTGAAATCACTAACAGCTCTCCCCCTACACTATCTCTTCCAAGCACACACAGGCAGATTTTTCAGATACATTTTTGCCCTTGATCCCCCTCTGGCATGCCACTGTCCAGGTCGTTGCACCCTTTAAACAACTTTAAAATCATTTTTCTGGCCAGAAATGTCTTTTCTAGATGTTAAAGTTCGCCTTCCCATTGAAGTCTATGGGGTTCGCGAACCGTTCGCGAACCGCTCGCATTTTTGCGCAAGTTCGCGAATATGTTCGCGAACTTTTTTTCCGACGTTCGCTACATCCCTACCAGAAAACCATTATCCACAAAGCTCCTAATTAGGGATGCACCGAATCCACTATTTTGGATTTGGGCGAACTCCCGAATCCTTTGTGAAAGAGTCAGGCAAATACCGAACTGAATCTGTATCCTAATTTGCATATGCAAATTGAGGGTGGGAAGGGGAAAACATTTTTTACTTCCTTGTTTTGTGACAAAAAGTAACGTGATTTCCGCCCCTAATTTGCATATGCAAATTAGGATTCGTATTCGTTTTGGCCGGGCAGAAGGATTCGGCCAAATCCAAATCCTGCTGAAAATGGCCGAATCCCGAACCAAATCCTGGATTCGGTGCATCCCTACTCCTAATTACAGAAAGGCTGTCTCCCATAGACTCCATTTTATCCAAATAATCTAAATTTTTAAAAATTATTTCGTTTTTTCTCTGTAATAATAAAACAGTACCTTGTACTTGATCCAAACTAAGATATAAGTGATGTACATGCTTTAGAACTTCTCTTGGTGTTAATTACTAACTGTTACAGATACATTTGGGATAATTTATTAATGTCCCAAATACAAATGCTAGAGCACTGGATATACTGTATAATCAGCAGAGTTGTCTGACACAAAGCAATGGTGAAAGCAGTAAGGTCAGGGCTTCTTTACCTGCCCCTAATGATTACAACACTGCTGACTCAAGGAACTGCATCTGAGGGCATTTATGGTGCTGAAGGTGCAATGTATGAAAAACATGATGGTTTGTGCCTGTTTTTTGCACTTTGCAGTCTCTGTTTGTAAATGAGCCCTCCTGTCTCTCTCTATGTAACTTATTGCTAAGTCTGCTCTAATTTGGCCACCACTGCATTCACGTGAGTGAATCTACAGGAGACAGGGCAATAACACAGGGTACATTGTGACATATTCATGGGCAGATACGTTTCACACTTAGGGGCCGATTCACTAACTTCGAGTGAAGGATTCGATGTAAAAAAACTTCGAATTTCGAAGGTTTTTTTGGGCTACTTCGACCATCGAATGGGCTACTTCGACCTTCGACTACGAATCGAAGGATTCGGAGTAAAAATCGTTCGACTATTCGACCATTCGATAGTCGAAGTACTGTCTCTTTAAAAAAAACTTCGACCCCCTAGTTCGGCATCTAAAAGCTACCGAAGTCAATGTTAGCCTATGGGCAAGGTCCCCATAGGCTTGGCTAACTTTTTTTGATCGAAGGATATTGATCGAAGGATATTCCTTCGATCGTTGGATTTGAATCCTTCGAATCGTTCGATTCGAAGGTTTTAATCGTTCGATCAAAGGAATTATCGTTCGATCGAACTATCTGGGCTAAATCCTTCGACTTCGATATTTGAAGTCGAATGATTTCAATTCCTAGTCGAATATCGAGGGTTAATTAACCCTCGATATTCGACCCTTAGTGAATCAGCCCCTTAATGTGGTTATTGTGGAAAAAAACAGGTACTTCAAATATTTATAAACATTTTTCTGCTTCTTTGTGGCTCATATCCATAAGAACAGATCAGAATACTCTGTAAAAAGGGATATCTCCATGTATGTAATAAAATGCACTAAAGGGGCTCATTTATAATTATAAACACTGGGCAAATTTGCACCTGGGCAGTAGCCCATCGCAACCAGTGATTAGCCTTGTTTTTTTTCAGTCAGCTACATGGTGAACACTGAAAGCAATTATCTGATTGGTTGCTATGGGTTAATGCCTAGGAGCATATTTGCCCAGTGTTTATAAATGAGACTCAATGTCTGCCTAGGCACAAGAACACATAGCAACCAATAAGTTGGTTGTTATAGGTGATTAGACTTGTATCAAACTTTGCACATGTTATTACATTTGCTCTTAAAGGGGTTGTTCACCTTCCAAACACTTTTTTCAGTTCAGTTGTTTACAGATTGTTCCCCAGAAATAAAGACTTTTTTAATTACTTTCCATTATTTATTTTTTACTGTTTTTCAAAAATCGAAGTTTAAAGTTGAATGTTCCTGTCTTAGTTTGCAGCTCAGTAATTCAGGTGCAGACTCTAAACTGTTGCAATTTTGCAACATTTAGTTGATACATTTTGTAGCAGCATCTCTGGAGTATTAGCAACTATTGTATCAATCAATAATCAACTAACAGCTGTCTGTAACTCAGGGATTCTGCTCAGCAGGGACAAAGATAAGAAATGGACCAACTAAATGGATCAATTTAGAAAAGTTTAGAGGGTCGGCGACCCCCCCTCCCAGAGCTGCTTTAGAAGGTGAAAAATGACACTTTACACTTTAATATTAGAAAAACAGTCACACATAGAAAATAGTAAGTAAATGGAAAAACTCGTTATTTCTGGCGATCTATCTGAAAACAACTACTGTAGTTGTTTGAAGGTGAACAACCTCTTTAAATGAGAAGGGAAGTCTTTTTGCACTTGGGGGTGCCAAATGTTAAGCACCCCTAAGTGATTGTATTTACTTACCTGAAACCCTGGGCCGATACTCCTATCGACAGAAAACTTCACCGACCCGGAGGTTTTCTAGCGAGTACCCCTATTTCCAGCCCTGATTTTCTTGTTTGAGTACGGGTATGGGATCAATTATCTGAAATCCTGTTATCCAGAAAGCTCCAAATTAAACGAAGGCCATTTCCCATAGGCTGCATTTTATCCAAATAATCCAAATTTTCAAAAATTATTTCCTTTTTCTTTATAATAAAATAGTACCAATCTAAAATATAATTAATCCTTATTGGAAGTAAAACCAGCCTATTGAGTTTATTTAATGTCGAAATTATTTTTTTTAGTAGACTTATGCTATGAAGATCCAAATTATGAAAAGATCCGTTATCCAGAAAACTCCAGGTCAAAAGCATTCTGGATAATAGGTCCCTTATCTGTAATCTATAAGCCACAGAGCGTTGTAATCATTGTAAAACATATTCAACTGAAACAAACTATTTGAATATGTATAGTTTAGAGGCTTTTAATAATCATTTACATCATGTGGGGGGTACTGTTAAAATATGAATGTTATAGCTTATAGTCTTATTTTGGGAGGCAAAAATATTTAATGAAATTATTCCTAAACTGGCACTAATAGATGTATGATGTATCAAGCTGCAACTCACAGACAAACTTTGTATTGAGTTGGAAATCATAGATGTATGAAGTATTCAACTGGCATTGCGATATCCCTAATATTTCTTACAATATCTGTCAGTTTTGTACCTTTGGGCATAATGAACATTATCGGCAGGTTTCTTGTATCATCTCTCTAAACAATAGCTACTTGCACACACTGATATCAGGCACATAAAAATGCATGGGTGAAAAAGAATCTTCATACATTCTAAAACGCTATACCAGCCAATAAATAGAACATCATTCTTACCCCAGAAATCTTCTGTCAATGCTTGTGAGAAGCAGGTAGCGTTGTGTATGGTGACATTAGCCATATGATCCAAAATCAAAGTCTAATTTCAGTATGTCCAGTGTGGTCATGCAAGAGCTCCAAACTTGTATGACTTTCCCTAGGAGTAAAACAAAGTTTCTCTATATCCCTAATTCCTATTGTATCAAAGGAAACATGAGCAGCAAACTTCCTGCTTTTATGATCAGAGTTAACAAGCTGCTTCTTATCTGGGTCACCATACAGTTCCTGAGACATGGAACAGTTTCCTTCTCGTCATTTCCTCTGCTACACTGAATTGACTCCAAACAATGCACTATTCCCTTGCCTTTTTTTAAATATGTTATTGCTTACATTTAGCTTAATCTATAGTGAGCTAAATCAGGCAGGTTTCACCCACCCAAACTATACTTGACACTTCTGAAAGGAGCTTTCAATTGTGCCTTTCTGTATAAAGTGTGTGGTCTGAGGTTAACTACAACACAAGTGTCTGCAACAATAGGATGCCTAGGCAAAAAAAAAAAAAAAAAAAAAAATATATATATATATATATATATATATATAAAATATGCCTTATAGGAACTTCAAAGAAAAGTAGTCTACTATCGCAACTTTTTTCTTATTACTGTGTGTTTTAACTTTATTGACTGAGATATCTAATTAAAGGAGAAGGAAAGGTTAAAAATAAGTAAGCTTTGTCAGAAATGTCTTTATAAATACACCAATATACCCTTTAGTAATTCTGCTCTGAAAGAAACACTGCATTTCTTTCCATCTATTTTGTACATATGGGCTTCTTTATCAGACTTACTTTTTCAGCTTAAACCTCCAGGGCACGGGCTTGAGCATGCTCAGTTTGATCCTCTTCCCCTCCTGTCCCTGCTGTAAACTGAACACAGAGCTATGAGTGAACAGGGAGAGACCCAAGCAGGAAGTGATGTCAAACCAAGCTAATTTGGCAGCTGCTATCCTAAACAAACAGAGACAGTGTCTATGCTTTATGGTAAAGTATTCTACAGAATGAATATAGTATTCTAGCTTGCACTCCTGTAGCTAATCTATTGGCAAAAAACTGCCTTGGTAGCTGTCCTTTTTTTTAAGGGCTTAATGTAACAGGCAACTAATTATATGCTTGCTTTCAAATACCCTCTGATTGGTTGTTATGGTTATTAGACCTGGGCCAAGCTTAGCACCTCTTGTAAGTTGCTCATATGTATGAAAATACTGTATGGTGTAATAAAGGATTTGTTGAGGGTTGGTTCTTTTGTTGAACTAAAAATGATATAGCAATATGATTTGTAAATCAAAATTAAGGGGAAAGTCAGAATTCTCTGGAGCATTCAACTTTATCCAAAATTATAAAAGTATTATGTATGGCTATGGCAGGACTGGAAAAAAAAGCATTAATCAATAGAATCTATGGGATCTGCACATTTGAAACCACACTTTGAGTATGCAGTGTATTTTAAATATGGCATCCAAATTCTTGTGAGATAAATGATGCATATGCATTTTTACATCATATCAGGCTGGTGACATAATTACGTGGCATATTGACGATCATTCCTGCTCCATTTTCCATGTAAATAGTTTTTCTATTTTCTAGCCAGCGGAATTATGGGGAACGAAAACAATGAGAAGTGCATGTTGGGAAAAGAAACCTACACGCTGAAAAACGCATGAAAAACGCATGTTGATGGTTTGCTTGTGGTGTCAGTGGCGAATTTACACCCGACAGCTTTTTTTTAAAATGCAACATAAAAATGCCACGTCTGGCCTTGCCCTAAGTTCTGTACAGCAGAAAGAACAATAGAAATTCACTGATACATTAGGAAACAATTTAATGCCATATTATTCAGTGTTCAGCAAGTAACATCATGCATAGAGTGACATATTGCTTTTATGACTGTACTCATGCTTTAATGATGAGCTAAGCTCTATGTGGTGCCGTTTCAGCAAAGCCTGTCATCCCAGCCCATCCTGTATGCAAATAGAAAGATAACACAACTCTAACTATAGAAACTACATAACACAACCACTACAGACAAAATACAATGTACAACAACTGCTAAATAATGTT
Source organism: Xenopus laevis (assembly GCF_017654675.1). Lineage (NCBI taxonomy): Eukaryota > Metazoa > Chordata > Amphibia > Anura > Pipidae > Xenopus > Xenopus laevis. Next base: position 40,002,947 of record NC_054380.1, read on the forward strand.
TAATAACTGTAACAGCGTATTGAAGATAAACTTTATGCCACAGAATATTTTTCATTTTCATTTTCATCATCAATGTCTATCAAAAAGTATCAAATTGCATCATTCTGCAACATATTAGGGTCTTTCATCCACTTAGCAGGTATGGGATTTATATGAAATACTCTGGATCTGAGGTTCTTCTGTCATTTAGATCACCAAACCTTATAAAAACATTTACAAGTTAAATAAACCCAAAAGGATTCATGCAGCTTAGTTAACATCAAGTACAAGTTACTGTTTCATTATTAAAAAGAAAAGGGAAGTAATCACAAAAATAAAAATGTAATTATTTGTTTGTTTGGGATATGGTTTTCCTGTAATTCTGAGCTTTCTATACAATACATTTATGAAGGAATCTCATATTTGTATAGATATATAACAAGCCGTCTACAAATGATTTTATGTATTTCCTCTCTTTTTATGTATTTCGTTTGGTAAATGGTTTCATAAGATGAAAAGTTAACATTATTTGTCAGTCTCAAAAACACTCTGTAGAGTGTGGTGTGGCTTCCTACATGAGCCATATTCAGGAAGGAAATTCCTGATACCCAGTCCTTTGTATTTTGCTTCCAATGCAGGAACATGGTTGGATTGGAGCCTTGGGGCCCACCGGGGCTGCAAAATGAAGGGCCCTCAAAGCAGTCCCTGGGGGCCCCTCCAGGCGCGTAAGACACTTCTAGTGGAAGATGTGGGTATCTATTAGAGGGCTGGGGATGAAAGGTCAACAGGTTTAACATGGCTGTAAAGATGGCTGCCACTATTTACCTGCCATGGGCAGAGCTGAAGGCTTCAGTGGAGCTTTGTACTTACTGTCTGACCTATGGCAGGAGATAAGGACAGGGTTGCCTTCAGCCCATCAAAGCTGTTCTCTGCACGTTATGCCAGATTTTATTTTTATCTTAAACAAGGTGCAAAGCACTGCCAGACTTTAAATGCAAGTGCTTTTGTAAATGAGTGTTAAAGGGGACCTGTCACCCAAAAAAAATATTGCAAATCCTATTTTATCACGTTTGTCAAGCAAAATAAACTTTAATTACACTATATAAATTATTTGAATCTTGTTTCCTTCAGTCTGGGAATTCATAATTCTAGCAAGCAGACAGGAGCCATTTTGTGGACACTGTTATTAAGGGAAGCCTTGCATCATCTCAAAATCTTGTTTGTGCACCAGAATGGGGGACTTGATGTCCATTCTAATGCACTGGTTACACAATTAAATGGTAAAGAGAGAGGGGGAATGTGGGAAGTGCAGTGACCTCTAGTAAGTGCTGAATGGAAAGTGAAAGTAATTGCCTGCCCAGCCTTTATGTCTAAGGCATAGAGGAGGGGCAGACAATATTTGATCCACAACGTATTAATATGGCACGGTTAAAGAAAGTCACAGACTGTGATAATATTGGAACTTGTGGGGAGAATTTAACCCTTGCTGATGGGAATAAAACTGCCCCTGAAATGCATGTATTGTTTAAGAAACTGCATAAAACCACAATGAGAGAACTGAGATTGTGGTGGGAAATCACTACATTGGATAACTATTTAAAAGTCAAGAGAGTTCCTAGAGGATTGCGGATTAAAAAATTCCCGGCCTTTGAGTTACAAGACACTAACTTTATGGAGGAGTGGTACCACTAAGTGACTGTTTGTTTAAACTTATGCAAATATTGTTGAATAAATACCAAACGGAACAGGAGAGGGTGGGTGCCGAGATCACTCTAATTGAAACAGTGTTAAATGTGTATAAAGATGACCCTGAATATGTAAAAATTGATAAACGTAACAAAAAAGATTTGGATGAAATGGAGAAAAAGATTATGGACACTAAACAAAAAAAAATCCTACGGGATAAAGCTGATTATGACCAAGATTTTTTTATGACCAAGATTTTTTTTCATGGGGAATGAAACTGAATGCACAGAGGGGCAGGTGGGAACGGCTTAAACCTGCACTGAGGTACATTTTCCAATGCAGTAACCAATACCTCAAATGTGGACTCACTCTCTAGCGTGTCTTTTTTAGTGACATCCGGAAGCGAGTTGGAGATGAGTCAGGACGAGGAAACCTGGATGGAGCGGGATGCAAAAAAGAGAAGAACAAGAGAAGAAAGAGAGGCACGAGAGGAGGAACAAACAGTTGGAGAAAAAAACACGAGATCAAAGAAAGGAAGAATCAAGATTACTCCAAGGAACAACTAACGACAGAGGGAAAAAAAAATGAGGACTTGGTAATTAACCTATCTAAACATATTTTGACTGATGGGCAAAAGTCTTTACTTAATAAGGGACTCATCTTTTGCCCCTCCTCACATTTTTCCTTGACACACAATATTATTGATCTAAATAGATTCAAAAGGGTTTTGGTGTTGAAGAGATTTCTTCACCCTAAGAATACCATACAGAATGAGGTACTTAGAGAACAGAAACCTGATTTTCTAACACAAGGTGTATTGGAAGCAATAGTTCAGATGAGTGGGGAGAGGTCTAATAACATGGAATATACCCTGGGTGTAGATGAAGGAACCGTGGAAAAAACTATTGTCCATACAGATTTAAAAACTAAATCTACTTTTAATCCAGCAAGGCTTAGGGGTCCATACATTGAGAGATTCTATGACTTGGTAATATGTGATTTAAAAAAATTAGCTGAAGAAAAAGATAAAAAGAAATAACATTATACCTACCTATAAGGATCGAACAAATAAAACACAATATAAGAAGCAATATAATGAATTCCAAGCAATAGAATATCTGAGAGAAAATCAGAATATAGTGGTGAGGAGCTCCGATAAAGGAGGATCCATAGTTATACTGGATAGGGATTACTATGAACAGGACATTACAGAAAAACTAAGGGGCCGAGCCAATTATACTAAGTTAGAAACAGACCCTACACCTTGTTTTCAAGGGAAACTTAGAAGACTAATAGAATATGGCAAATCTGAAGGTATTCTGAATGACAATGAAAATGAGTATATATGGTGTGAATTCCCAAAGATACCTGTGTTTCACACCTTTCCCAAAGTACACAAAAGTCTTGAGCAACTAAAAGGGCGGCTCATAGTTGCAGGGATAGGTTCCCTAAATGACGGACTGAGTCAGTATATCGATAGACTGATACAGCCAATTGTGTTACAACTGCCCTCTTTCTTACGATAAAGTGGGGATGCTATTAACAAACTCACTAATGTCAAGTGGAAACAGGGATACATGCGGGTGACAATGGATGTCACGGCATTGTATTCCTCCATTAGACATAGTGACGGTATACATGCATTGCAGTATTGGCTAAAGGAAAAAGATCTGTATACACGGGAACAGAACCAGTTTATATCAGTGGATAATCTATTGATCCACAATTATTTTATGTTTGATAGTCAATACTATCTACAGAGGTGTGGGACAGCGCTGGGGGTGCGGTTTGCGCCCTCATATGCTAATTTGTTTATGGGCTGGTTCGAAAGGCATCATATTTTTGGGGAACGGTCAATATTTAACAACAACGTTATAGGATATTACCGTTTTATTGACGACCTGATTCTGATCTGGGAAGGGTCAGAAACACAATTGAAACAGTTTGTAGATTACTGTAATGATAATGTCAGGAACATTGGATTCACATATAAATGTGATTGGAACACCATTGATTACGTAGACATACAGTTAATTTCGAGAGGGGATTAAATAGATACTGACATATATAGGAAATCCATTAGTAGAAACTCCCTCCTTCGACACAAGAGCAGTCATCCTGGACCTCTCTTGGATGGCATCACAGTGGGCCAGTTCATACGTCTTAGAAGAAATTGCTCCACTTGGGGTTCCTTCCAGGAGAGGTCCATGGAATTGTGGGACAGATTGACGGCTAGGGGCTACAGTACAGAATGTATAAAACAGGCATATGAAAAAGCAGTACTCAGTAAAAGGTCTGTTGAACAGTGAGAAACAGGAGTATAGGATAAATAAAACGACATTTGAGAAGAGTAGGATGAAATTCATCACCACATATAATATGGAAGCGAGAGAAATACAGAATATACAGTAATTACAAAACACTGGGGAGTATTGAGATCGGACCCCATCTTGACACAATTAGATTTAATAAAATCACAGTTTATTTACAGACGGGCGAATAATCTGAGAGATAAGGTGTCCCCCAGTATGTTATCTAATAAGAAGGGCAGCAAGAATTGGCTGGATACCGTTGGAACATATAAATGTGCTGCGAATATCTGTAAATGCTGTAGATTTATAAAAGTATCTAAAGACATCCAGAGTACAGTAACAAAGATGACCTACAAATGTAGAACATATGCCAATTGTAGGACAGTAGATGTCATATATCTAGCAACCTGTCGTTGTGGCTGAATGCTGAAAGATAGAGTTCTAGAAGATTTAGCATGTATTAACAGAGCAGATCTCTCTTCAGCCGTGGCAGAACATGTAATTCAAGAACATGGTGCTAATGAATATTTTGTATCTTTTCAGGTAATTGAAACAGTAAAATTGGGGAAGAGAAAAGGCGATATAGATACTTTGTTATCCAAGAAAGAGGTCAAGTGGATGACCTTATTGGATACAGTTACACCAAATGGGTTGAACAAAGATTGTGATATAAAATATTTTCTAGGATAAAATATCCTTTTTCTCCTATGTATATATTTAAACTAAAGTCTTTAACTAAATAGTAAGTGTGTGCCCTTGATCATTTAATCTCATTTAAAATGAATCTTAAATCCGTAACAAATAATAAAACAATGATAAAATAAAAAGAGAAAAGAAATATATTTCACTAAGCAAATAGAATAGTATATAGAATAACCAAACAAATAATTAATCTTACCATTAGGATACTCCACAAATTTTCATGAATTTTCAAATATTTATCCTGTTCTATTAATAGATTAGATATGAACACTATATGAAATATTAGCATATTAGCATTTTTTGAATACGTCTTTTAATATTGGGAATACTAAAATTGCTTTTGTATGCATATAGATATGTTATTTGCATATAGATATATTATTTGATATTAGTATATATGTTTTAAACATTAATTTAATATATGCACATAAATTAACCACACAGACACAGAGAATTTTTGATCACTGTAATATTTATTTATATAAGTGTATTTAACACATAGTAATATTGCAATTATGGTTTAATGAAGTTTATTGAATATACATGAATTCATTTACAATAATTGAACACGTATAAATACATATAAATTCATTTATTAATGTATAAATTCATTTATTAATTTATTCACAATAATGTTATATTGTATTAATTCATATACATATTTATATACACATTTATATACACATTTATTGGGATTTGAAGTATGTATTATATGAAACAGTGTTAAGTGTATTTATATATTTATTTACATTTTTTATGCACATTTTATGAATATATCCATTATCACAGTATTACTTTGCCTTAAAACCATTATTTTGCCTTTAATTTTTTTTTAATGATATGCATGCACGTAGCTATTTATATACTGATACATGTGTTCACTTATTACTCTGATGAAGTGGCCAGTCTTAGGGCACGAAACGCGTTAGAGTTGCACACCCACTGATGTAACTTTCATATGCGTCTGAATAAAGCCGAGAATTGATGTTACCAGTGCCAGACGATTTGGTTGATTGGAATATTTGATTGACAGCTGAGACTAAACGAGTTTACAACAGCTATGAATGCTTTAATAAAAAATAATTTGTATTTCATGTTTAATTTGAAAAGGATTTTTGTTATACAGATTTTTATGTCTGGGTGACAGGTCCACATTAAGGGGAGATTTTATGCACCTCTTAATGCTCTTCTGTCCATGGTCTCAGTAAATTACCCCCTAACTTGGTTTCAGGGCCCGATTTACATAGCAGGAATCCCTACGCCCGCGGCTGTTCATTGCCCCAGTCCCTCTTCCTTTGTGCACATGTGCAACTTTTCAGCATTGAGTACTGTGCATTGGTGCACAGGAAATTTTAAAAACTATTGTATCTCCTGCAAATCCCAAGTGCTTCCAAACCAATGCTGGAGTGGTTGGGCGGCATGCTGCCCCCCTAAAATTCTGCTACCCTAGGCCTGGGCTTTTGTGGCACACAAATCCGGGCCTGCTTGGTTTTAGCTACTTAGTAAATATTAAATGTGAGATGTCAGCTTGAGTGTCTTCTGAACGGTAACAAAAAAAAGCACACCCTGTTTTTAGGTGTACATTTCTTTTCATGCCTTTATCTGTATCAGCATATTATTTTAAAGGCATAAGATACAGTTTCACACATAGCTTTTACAAGTCTGTCTAATAATTACATGTTTATTAATTCTGAAACCTTTTTGTTGTACTTGAAATTTATATAATAATAATAATGAAAAAATACACAAAATTGTGCCCATTAGTCAATATCTGCACATGCTGTGCTCCCTGGCTTGCATAATGTATGTGGGACAGGTGGTAAGAGAGGGGATAACTAATTTCCTTCCCCCCACAGTGCTGTACTCATCATGGAGGCCCAGGCCTTGTGCTTCATTTTGAGCTCAAAAACATGCACATGTGGCAGGGTTCAAAGTGCAATTTGTACCCTGCTCCTCATTGACATATAGTAAATCTCTCAATATTCACTGGTTAAATATATATTAAATCTGCTCCAAATTGTATTTGTTACTTTCTGGTTACAAAAGATATAGGGGCAAATTCACTAACCTCCAAAATTCGCCAGTGATGGCTTCGCTCACAGCGCAACACTTCGCAAGGGGTAGATTCGCCAGGACAACTCTAATTCACTAAAATCCGAAGTTGCATCCAGGGCACTGAATTCTGGCGATATTGCGCTAGCGTTACTGCGCCAAACGAAGCAAAGCGTTGGCTAATTTGCATACGGCGGGAAGTTAAAGTTGAATGTATAGGTTGCAGCAAATACATTACACTACACAAGCCCAGGAAACCTTAATAAAATATGGTAAAGTTGTTATATTGCCCTACACATGAGCCCAGTGTATAGTTTATGTGCCATATGTTAGGAAATGTAGGGGGGAAGCCATTTACCCCCAAAAAAATTTACACTATTTTTCAGCCTATCAGGATATCGCCCTGAAAAACGCTAGCGTTTTTTGGGACTTAAAAAATTTTCAACTATTTTTTGAGGAACTCCTATCTACTCTATTGCACTTTGCTTGGTTTGTGGTGGCGAAGACAAGTCTGTCGCAAATAGGTAACGTTCAGTAAAATCCGCATCTTAGTGAAATGAAGCCACACTGGCGAATTTTCACCCGCGTTAGTCACTTCGCCCTTTAGTAAATTTGCCCCATACTATTAAAAGGATCAAGTGACAGATCCACCACCAGTATATGTATATATCCAAGAAAAAAGTAAAGACAATAATACCTGTAAAGTTCTGGGGTGTGTTCACAATTTTATTGTTGTGCTCAGGACACACAGAGTTGGAGTAAGTGTACCAGTACAATAAAATACCATTAGCATACTATTGACCTGAAACAGACTCTGTGTCCTGATCACCACAATAAAACTGCAAATAACCCACAGCAACTTCACAGGTATTAGTTTCTTTATTTTTTCATTGAAGCCCTGGTGTGTGTGATCTTGGACAAATCAGGCTTTTGTTCTCAGTGTTAAATATTTTCAGAAGTAAGGGGGTTTGGATTTGTACACATACAAGTTTTGCAGTGGGCATTTCACAGCTTTTAACTGTCTCTTTAAGAAAAGAGTTAGTTATTCTAAGGGAATGCAGCCATTGTAATTTACAGATGAATTCATCTCAAACTTAAATTATAGGCCTGGGCTGGAATTTCCTTCTATTGTTTAATATTTCAAGAGCTTCAGAACTGTTCTGCCGTCACTCACAGCTGTGCAGTACTTAGTCATTATTAATAGTAACAAAGGTTGTGTGTCTAGAGTGTTGCACATTTTTTAAAGGGCCGGTTCACCTTTAAAGGAGAACTAAAAAAGAAGCTAGAAATGTTGTACATTATGTTTTGGTTTCTGTACCAGCCCAAGGCAACCACAACCCTTTAGTAGGGAAGATCTGGCCCTCTGAAGATGCCCCAGTAGTTTCCCATCTTTTTTTCTGCTGATTCACTGCACATGCTCTGTGCTACTGTCACTTACTGAGCTTAGGGAACAACTCACAGTATACAGTACAGAGAATATCAATGTCACAATATAAGGCTGATTAGTAATTAATATGGATAATTAATACATGACAGCACCGAAACCAGTGCAACTAGCATCCAAATGTAATAATCAGCCTTGTAGCATCAGTTTATATTACAGGCCAACCTCATTCTCTGCTTGATAATTTAAAACAACCCCTAAGCTTAGCTTCTCAACAGCTGCTCAGAGCCCACTGAGCATGTGAGTGTCACAGACACTTTCCAAGATGGTGACCTCCTATGACAAGTTTGATCATTGCCGCTATTGAGAAGCTGAAACTTGGTAGGCTGGTGCAATAAGTTCAGTAATTTTTTACAGTTTAGTTCTCCTTTAAGTTAACTTTTAGTATTTTATAGAATGGCTAATTTTAAGCAACTTTTCAATTGGCCTTCATTTTTTCTTATTTTATAGATTTGAATTTCCCTTCTTCTTCTTTCCAGTTTCAAATTGGGTCAATTACACCATCTAGAAAATAAATACTCTGTAAGGCTACAAATTTATTGTTATTGCTACTTTTTATTACTCAGTTTTCTATTCAGGCCCTTTCCTATTCATATTCCAGTCTCTACTTCAAATCAGTGCATGGTTGATCCTAGGAACTAGATTGCTTAAATTTCCAACTGGAGAGCTGCTGAATACAAAGCAAAATAACTAAAAAGCCTCAAGTAATAAAAAATGAAAACCAATTGCAAATTGTCTCAGAATATCATTCTCTACATCATACTTAAAGTTAATTTAACGGTGAACAACCCCTTTAATCCACCAGGTTTATTAACAGTTACTTTTGTGATGTCACTAACATGATAATGAATCTCCCAAAACAAGAGCTTAATAGTAACTGTATTATAACAAAGTCAACTTGTAATATATGTTCATAGTAAATATCCCAATATGCAATTCAATTTATAAGGTTTAATACCAATAAATAATTGCAGATGCATACCTCCCAACTGTTCTGTTTTTAGAGGGACAGTCCCTATTTTGACAGCTCAACCCGCATTCCCTCATTTGTACTGGAAAGTCCCGTTTTTCTCTGAACTGACAGAAAAAGAAACAACATTTCTTAATTGGCTTTTGGCAGAGAGCCTAGAACAGTAGATAAGATACTTTGTAACAAATTTAAGATAAGCAAATAAGTAATTGTAACAATATAAGATGACAGCTCCCTTGGGAAAAGTTAGACTCACAGCTTAAAGGGCAATTAACCTTCATTAGCAAGACTGTAATAACTGGAAAAAAACACAGAAATATGTTCTTTCATAACCTGCCAAATTTTGTTAGGGTTGTGGCCACAAAATGTGTGTGGTCAGAAAATTTCACCGCACTACGCGCGCCAACTTTTTTGTCCCTCTTTATATTTCCAAAATGTTGGGAGGTATGCAGATGTCTTAATTATACCGAGATTAATGCCTTACTGACACTAAATATTATTGGAATATTATTAACAAAACCCAGTTTCCTGTAGATGGCACCTCCTTTTTACCAAAACACCTAATTTCATCCAAAATTCCTATTCCAAATTCCTATTCTAGCTCCCGTAGGGAGTTAGATTACTATGATTTTACATTAGTGAGTGTGAGCAGCAGTCTGACTTCAAGCACATCAGTAGCCTAGAAGTTTGGGAGGCTGTACAGCAAAATTAAAGGAGACATTTTGTGTAAACAATAAGAATGTACCAGTGCATTAAACTCATTTAGATATAGAAGAATTGTGCTTTAAAAAGTAGTGTTTCAGGCTGATTTATTGAATATTTCTGCAAAAATCTTAATAATCCTTCCACTTCCTGCTCCCTGAATTCCTAGGCTGTGCAGGGGAGCCGGCGGCCCTCAGCTCACTGCACTGTAAGACAGCAGCTAGCAGGACCTGATAGGGAACTATCCTGTATGTGCTAATCTGAATTATTTACTAACTAGCCATATATTGTGACGTTTATATGATATATATTCAGTATATTATGAGTCGGTCCCTAAGCTCAGTAAGTGACAGCAGCATAGAGCATGTGCAGTGAATCAGTAGAAAAGAAGATGGAGAGCTACTAAAGGCATCTTTGGAGACACAGATCTTCCCTGCTAAAGGGCTGTGGTTGCCTTGGGCTGGTACAGAAGCAAAACACATAATGTAGGACATTTGTAGCTAATTCTTTAGTTAAGCTTTAGTTCTGCTTTAAGGGCCCCTCATCCTGCATGCTACCTCCCAACCTCATAGTCTCCCCCCGTGCAAATGCATCCCCTGGCCACCACTCTCCCCTACTACACGTCTCCCTCCCCTGCTCTCCTCCATGATCAGGGGAGAAGAGACGGGGAAGGGTTTCCAGAGTCCAGGGGAACAGGGCCCATGGTTCTGGGGTCCATCCGTTTTTTTTCTGGTGTGCCACTGCTCAAACCGAACCCTGAGTATTCTGAACAGAAAGCCTAATTTATTTGCTTGTTTGGGTTTATTTGTGCAAGTAGCCTTTAAAGTGTGCATAAATATTAGGAATAACACACAAAACATGCTAGTGCCCTTTTTAGCATCAAGAGCCATTCAGCCATTTTTCTAAATCCATAATTGGCAAGTCTAATGCTCTTTTATCTGCTTTCTTTCTGTTCCATCACATGAACGGAACTTGATAAAAGAAGAAATGCAATTAAATAAATTACATTTACTGTAGTTTAATAGCTGCTCATAATTAAAGAAATCACAGTGAAAAAATCATTTAATCTCTTCAGATGAGTCAAACCTTAATATCTGCGAAAGGTCAGGGCCATCTTAATCATCGTACTTGCTACATTCACAGGTGTGTGGCCGGGTATCACAAAAACAAGGGAAGGCACTTCTTCAAGGAATAACAGCAATCTGATAATACACTTTCATGAATTTTTTTTATATGATTCTGATTTTTTTATACAGGTATGGGAGCTGTTCTCTGGAAGCTCCAAATTACGGAAAGGCCGTCTCCCATAGACTCCAGTATAATCAGATAATCCAAATTTTTAAAGAATGATTCCCTTTTTCTCTTTAATAATAAAACAGTACCTTGAACTTGATCCCAACTAAGATATAATTAATCCTTAGTGGAAGCAAAACCCCCCTATTGGGGTTTTTTAATGTTTATATGATTTTCTAGTATATTTAAGATACGAAGATCCAAATTACAGAAAGAGCCATTATCTGGAAAATCCCAGGTCCAGATCATTTTGGATAACAGATCCCATACACGCACTACTATTTAATTAAAAGTGTCTCATCTAGACTGTGGGAGAACATTAATACACATACAAACACAAGTATCAATAGTTACCACTTTACTACTTTGCTGTGCTGTCACTTTTATCATCCTGTAGTATTAAATGAGTTAAACTTTTTTCAAGGGAAAATTCAAATACAGTATTTCAGACTAAGTTTGAGGAACAAAGACATTATTTCCTTTTTCTCTGTAATAATAAAATAGTACTTTGCACACTAAGATATAATAATCCTTAATGGAAGCAGAACCAGCTTATTGGATTTATTTAATGTTTACATGATTTTCTAGCAGACTGAAGATCCAATTTACAGAAAGATATCCAAAGCCCCAGGTACCGAGCATTCTGGATAACAGATCCCATACCTGCACTACTATTTAATTAAAAGTGCCTCATCCAGACTGTTCAATGAATCACATCAGCCCCTGCTCCAATGGAGCTTGCAATCTAGTCACAAAGAATAAAGACATTTTACATGCTACAGGTACGGGATACATTATCTGGAAACCCATTATCTAGAAAGCTCCAAATTACAGGAAATTACAGGAAGGCCATCTCCCATAGACTTAATCTTTATTTAAATAAATCACATATTTAAACAATATTGGTTTTCTCTGTAATGATAAACCAGTACCTTGTAGTTAATCATATTAATCATTATTGGAGGCAAAACAATCCTATTGGGGTTAATTAACGTTTAAATGATTTTTAGTAGACTTAAGGTATGATGATAAAAATGAATTTAAGATCCCCTTTATCCAGAAACCCCAGGTCCTGAACATTCTGAATAACAGGTTCCATACCTATAGTACATTTGTGATTGCGGGAAAGCTGTCGCTTTTATTATCCTGCAGTATGAAATGAGTTAATAAACTTTTTATCAAGTGAAAATTCAAATACAGTATTTCAGACTAAGTTTGAGGCACAAAGATATGCATTTTGGATTGAACAAACATTTCTATCACACATTCCTAGTGAAATAATGCATTCAGACTGATTTCCCCAGGGATGTGTCTCATAGAATAAACAGATTCCTACATTAAATTCATGTAATTAAAACATCGTTTTTGCCAGAATTCCCATGCGTAATCTAGTTATGATGTTTTTCCTTTGAAATATTTTTAAAGGTATTACACCGCTTACCAGCATTTAGAATACATTTTATCGTAAACATATTTTGATCCAGGTTTAGGTGAAATAAGGATTATCAGGATCAAACTGTCAATCTATAAACACATATGTTTATTTAAATATATAATAAAAGCAAAGTGTTTTATTTCACATTTAGCTGATTCTCTTATGGACTCCTAATGGTAACCATAAAACGTAGGATTTGCTTGTTTGACAAGGTCACCAAAAACAGTAAGTCAATCTGTCATCATCCTGTAGACCTTCAATGGAATTGTTGGTCAGATATTGATCTTTAGGCTGTTGGGACATGGGACAATAAATTCAGTCTGGAGGGGCCCAGCTGGAAGCTTATATCAGCCCATGTATGGCCAGGTTCTCACACAGGTAAAGTGTGTTTTGGAGAGAGTTTGGATTAATTGGCAAGAGGGCTTGATTAACACTTAGGTTACACCAGGGGTCTGACTTAGTCAATATAACTTAAATATTAGGACAAGAGAAAATAAAGAACCCCGTGTTATCCCAATTTTTTTTAAAAAAAATTAACCAAATGAATTATTGTCTTTATAAAAATTGATTATTAAAAAAATTTACAAAACCAATCACCTTTCTCAATCAATTATTGTATATGAATTCATTTGTTTTCTACTCATCCGTTTTCCGATTAACTTATTAGCTTCTTACAATTAAAAATGAGTTAATTCAGAAATTAAATTATGAACTAAATTAAATCAGAAATAAATTAATTGAAAGTGCTTAGTGCTTGTGCAAACAAAAATAAGCTTAAATGTGCGTTAATTGCACTGTATCCAGTGGCAGAACTACCGGGGGAGCAGGGGGTGCGAGCGGGCCAGGGCCCCCCCTCAGGGCCCCCCAGCAGCACCGCACGCCACTAAAATTCGGCCGTACAGAGGGGGGCGGGGCCCGGCTGCGCGTCACGCACCAGGGCCCGACCCCCTCTAGGAACGCTACTGACTGTATCTCTCAATACAGGCAAGTGCTTAGAATGATGTATCCACTGAGTGAAATAGTAGAAGAGTAAAGTGACTTAGTGCTATTACATACAAATTATCAATTAAAATGGTTCAATAAATTATCCACAGTTTAAAATGATGATGTGCAAATCAGTTCATTTAGTAACATCAAATAAATTAAACCTAGCGCCCAAATTCATTGATTGCAGTATTGAAAAGGAAATGTAAATGTACCTTCAGTATCTCTTGTGGAGAAACTATCTTCCCTAAAAACCACAAATCCAGGACCTCGTGGAAAATAGAAGAAAGAGTAAGAGGAAACAATGAATTAAATGGCTAAAAAATTCATCAGACGTAAGATTCAAAAATTGCTTAGGTTGCTAAAATCTCAAACAAGTATAAAGGAATAGTGTGGATTAAATATCCTCTGTGCCAACGCGTGTTTCACATTTAGCTTTGTCAAGGCAGTTGAAGCAAAACCAAATGAGTACGATGGTCCAGTAAGAGTAATGTACTGTGTGTGTGTGTGTATATATATATATATATATATATATATATATATATATATATATATATATATATATATATATATATATATATATATATATATATATATATATATATATTTATATATATATATATATATATATATATATATATATATATATATATATATATATATATATATTATATATATATATATATAACCTTCATTGTCTGTATATATTGACAGGCATCGAATACTCTGGGTAATTTACAAACTACTACACCGCCCACAAGTTAATCTTTTGTCAAATGCACACTTGCTCATAGAGGAGCTTTTGCTCATTATGTGCATATGTGTATATTAACGGTGCTTGCACACAAAAATATTATTTCCCCCAACTGCAGGGGGGGATTTTATTAGCCCACACTTCCAGTCATGGAAACATGTTATGCACAATAGCTGCCCTTTAAGAGAACGAATGCTTTTTTATAAGTTTCAAGTAAGGAAGGGGCCTCTAGGTGAGGGATAATAACTATAGCTTAAAGGAGAACTAAATCCTAAATATGCCGTATTTTATATACTGAACTTATTGCACCAGCCTAAAGTTTCAGCTTCTCAATAGCAGCAATGATCCAGGATTTCAAACCTGTAACAGGGGGTCACCATCTTGGAAAGTGTCTGCGACATTCACATGCTCACTGAGCAGCTGTTGAGAAGCTAAACTAAGGGGTCGTTGCAAATTATAAAGCAGAAAATGAGATTTGCCTGTAATATAAACTGATGCTGCAGGGTAAATTATTAAATTATGATGCTTATTACACTGGTTTCTGTGCTGCCATGTAGTAATTATCTGTATTAATTACTTTACAAACTAAAATTTGCATTCTAAGTGTACTGTATATTTTGGGTCGGTCCCTAAGCTCAGGTTGTGACGTCCAAGAGCACGGGACTGGTTTATGGGCACATAAGAAGCACACAGGCAGGTAACAGTAGAAGGAAACTTTAATAACAAACAATCCCTTTATGTATCTGGTAGGGAACAACTGCACAACAGGAGCACAAGTCAGTGTGTATTTGTGGCCTAGTCCCTTCAGGCAGCACCTGGCCCCAGGCCATCATATAAGATTCCCATATGAAGTAAGATTCACCTCCAGTCTCTTTCAGGCAATCCAGCAAGAGGAAAAGTCAGTGTGAGTATTCCAGCTGCACTTGTGTATAACAGGAGTATAGATTAACAGTCCAGTAACATAACATGGGGTGCAGATCTGAGGAATCACAGTCCAAAATGGATGGGACGCCGCAGCTTATCCCACTCTGTTGTGCAGCCACCAGCCCACACTGCAGCAAGTATTTCCTGTTATCTCTTTCCCAGCATGCACTCCCACTTCCTCCTGACTTCTCTTAGCAAACAGCTTCCTGGCCATGTGACCTCCCAGTCCCACCCCTCCAGGTCTGCAGCTTCCAGCACAGGCACAGATCTTTACTGCTAAATGACTGTGGTTGCCTTGGGCTGGTACAGAAGCCCAGAGCATAATATGCAACATTGCTGGCCTACTTCTTTAGTAAAGCTTTAGTTCTCCTTTAAAGGAAAACTATACCCACAAAATGAATACTTAAGCAACAGATAGTTTATATCAAATTAAGTGGCATATTAAAAAATCTTACCAAACTGGTATATATACACTATTTAAGTAAATATTGCCCTTTTACATCTCTTGCCTTTAAACACCATTTCTTTATGGTCTGTGTGCTGCTTCAGAGATCACCTGACCAGAAATACTGCAGCTCTTACTGTAACAGGAAGTTTGGAAGTAAAAGATAGAAATCTGTCTATTAATTGGCTCATGTGACTTAACATTTATTGTTTGTTTGGTTTGGCACATACTAGTAAAAAAGTATATTATTATGAAAATGGTATATTTACATGAAGCAGGGTTTTTTTTACATATGAGTTGTTTTATGCAATATACTTTTATAGAGACCTACTTTGTTCAGGGTTATAGTTTTTCTTTAAGAGTCACAAATAACTATATACAGTAACATATTAACCCACTAGGCAGCAGAAGGGGGTTTCAGAATTTGAGTTGGCCCAACACTTATACCATTTGCAAATTGTTTTGTATTCTGGGATAACAGGGTTAATGGGAATGCCCAATAGCAATCCGATTTTATTTAGTGATAATAAACCCCATTCTTATGCCAGAATTTTACACCTCATTGCACATGCCAATATTTATATTCTATAACTGAGCATGATTTGTCATGGCGTTCTATTGTGCTAATGTTATTGTTGTTGTATTTCTTATAACCCCCTCCTCTCATGCAAGTATGTACTATAACCCTGAACAATATGAAGAAACTAAACTTAATTAGCAGAGTTTGATTGGAACCTCAGGTCCCTTAGAGTGACATCTGTTGAAATCCACATCAACTGCACCATCTGGTGGACATTCCCTAAATGATTTTCTCCATATTTTCTATTTAGAGATGTGACATCAATAGTGATGAACAAATTTAGTCGTCAGCCATGAATTTGCTGCAGAATTCCGAATTTCGGCATGTGCAATTTTTTTTGCAAAAATTCGCCATGGAAAATTTTGCAGAGAAAAAACGCCTATAAGAAAAAACGCTCATTGACTTTAATGCATTATGAAAAAAGTCAGCAATAAGAAAAAACGCCTATTGACTTTAATGCATTTGGAGCGAGAAAAATTGTTGCATGTGTAAAAATGATTGCGTGTAAAAACAGCCTTTTACTTACATGAAATTTTCACGTTCCTTAATTTTTTCTGCAGCTTCGGAATTTTTTTAGCAAAGTGGAATGGGACAGATTCACTCATCACTAGACATCGATTATCCAGAATGCTTGGGACCTGGGGTTTTCCGGGAAAGGTTTTTTTTTTTTTAAGTAAACTGGATCACTACATCTTAAGTCTTAAGTAAATCTTAAGTAAAAAAAAAAACAAATAGAATTGTTTCCACCAATATGGATGCATGTAACATATTTAGGATCATTACATTACTACTGAAAAAAATAAAATCAATATTAAAATTAGAACTAGATGGTCTTCCTGTAATTTTAAACTTTGTAGAGTTTTGTTTTGTTTTTTAACTCTACCACATTAGAGGTACACTTTCTTTCTTTCACACTTTAGAGGTCATTTATTGACATTCGGCAAATGTATAAAGGTATAGGACCCGTTATCGAGAATGCTCGGAACCTGGAGTTTTCTGTATCTTTCCATAATTTAGATCTCCATATCTTAAGTCTACTTGAAAAAAAAAAAAATAAACCTAATAGGATTGCTCTGATAATGGTTAAATATATCTTCGCTGGGATCAAGTGCAAGGAACTTTCTTATTATTACAGAGAAAAATAATTTTAAAAATTTGCATAATTTGCTTGTAATGGAGTCTATGGGAGATGGCCTTCCTGTAATTCAGGGATTTTTGGACAACAGGTTTCTGGATAATGGATCCTAACCTGTACCTAAGATTGGAGTGCTGTACTATGGTCATTTATCTATTTACGTAATCGGCACCCAGGCAAGTTGATCCATTAGTTTAGGGAGTGCTTTGTATACACTATAATATTTAACAAGGGTTTCAAAAACGTTATTTTTGTTTTATCAGCAGTTGAGAAACAGTCTAAGCTTTTTCTCCAGCAAGTCATCCCAAGTCCTGAGTAGTATTAGTTTTATGTATTTACTAGCCATAGGTTTTTAGGAATTGATTTACAAACCAAACTCATAAGTTCATAAGTAAGCCAACTAATACAAATATTCCATTAATGGAATACTGCATTGTTCTTTGGATAAAAGGATTCGTGGGTTTGAGTTCACGAAATGTGAATATGTAAATACAGTTTGCTAAAATGCAAGAAAATACATATATAAAAGTATTTTTTTTCAAGGCTGAACTAAGGGAAACTCAACCTTATTTTATAATAAAATAAAAATTTAAAAATAAAACAATATTTTATCAAAACGTGGTATTTTTAGAATATAAATAATTAATAGTTGATTTTTGGATGAGATTGTCCTTCTTTTGTTTGTCTTTTCCTAATTAATTTTAAAGGTTTTCGTCTTTCTTAGCTTCTCTTTAAAAAAACTGAAATTCTGATATATGAATCTTTTTTTTGTTGTCCTGGCCTGTAGATGGCAGCAAATGCCAACAGATAAGTTAAGGTTTGAACATTGTTATAGGAGAATTTTATAATTATTGACACATGGAAGATAAAATTTATCAGAACTATAGAGTGGCCCATTCAGAAGCAACTAAAGGTTCAGTAGCCCTACTTTTTCTACTTTACAGACACTTTCTTCCTGGAAGGGGCACCCTAGAAATAGATCCAGGCTACATTTATTCCCTGAGAAGCATCCACTAGTAGGGATCCGGACCACTAGCATAGTTTTTTTCTACTGGCGATCTAAACATGTACCTGTGCTAGTTGACATTGTCAAAATTGACGCGCCCCCCAAATTTTCGCTGATTTTTTGTCATTTCACAAATTTGCGGGAAATTGACGAGACAAATTCACCCATCACTAATCACTTCCTAAAACCTCATTGGCAGGCTCCCTGCCCCTGATATAGGGGCTGGTTCCCTTAGGGCACATTTCTTTACTGGGGACTCCAGGTTCCCCAGCAGCATCCACCCTTGGGCACAGGTGAGGTCCAAAAGATAAAGAGCCAAGTGTTCCCTCCTATTATATTAACTATGTATAGGGAATTCTAATAACACCTTAGGCTTCCCTTCCAGTGGGCATCAGTGATGAGCTAATCTGCCCATTTCATTTCCCCAAAAAATTTGCAAAACTACAGAAAGCTTCACGAAATGGCAAAAAATTAAAAAAAAATTTTGTCACACAACAATTTTGTAGCAATGGGTGTCTATGGGTGTTTTTATCTTGCCACCTTTTTTCTGCTTTTGCGCTACCGATAAAACATTTTTATCTTTATTTTGTAAGTAAGTACAATTAGCCCAGTTCCTGAATGCAGGCCTATGGCTATGTAACTGTGGTGCAACACATTACATGAGCAGTGAGATTGCTATAATGAATCAGAGTACTGCAAGAACAACGGTTCATTTTCTGCAGGAAATTTGGTGGGTCAATTGCCCCCCCATACCACCGTCTGATATCTGCTTGACCTTCTGGGGTACGGTTGCAACTTGATTGCTATTTTATCTGCCCAGTCAATAACAATGAGTGTTGGGAGTTGCAGTTTAAAATCTGAAGAATCTGAAGAATATCCCTGTGTCTAGATTTATATGTGCCTATGGCATACAACATGCTGCACCTACAGCTATAGTTAAAACTTGCCAAAGCTGGGCATTCTATTTTAAACAACTGCTATTAGGGCCACAGTATGGTACCATGACAAACATGCATTAAAGTTGTTTTGCTGATGGCAATGCCACTGTGTTACTGCTTTGGTAAATGGCATTTATATGAACTGGTAAAATGCTGACCAGACAGTGCAAATAGCAGTCCTATAACAGCCTGAGCATAAATTAGGGAATATTACTATGTATGAAAGCACTCTGGTGCCTCAAACCTAAGTGAATCAAGTAATTAATATTTTTTTTTTGTTTAACTTGATTTTCTACACATTTACACATATAGAATTATCCCACCACTATATTTTTTTGATTTCTTCCCTGAAAATCCCTAAATCTACCAAAAGTATAAAATAATCCAAGCAGCAACAAGCATCAGGGTGTTTTATTTGCCATGAAGCATGAATAGAACAATGCCTCAGGTATAAATTTATAATGGGCAACAATGATCATTTAGGTCTGTCCAAGTTCCCCTCTTACAGCATGTTTTGAAAGAAATTTGGGTATAACACCCCTTTAATAGCACACAGGGCAATGACTTCAGCTTAAGCATTTTAGTTGGCCGCTTCCAGGTCAGTTCTATGGCTAAAGCAAATAAAAGGGGGGGGGGACCAGTGGGCATTGCTGCATATTTTCCCAAATTGACCTTCTTGTCATAGTTGGAAGTGACATAACTAAACATGGTGGACACGGAGATCAGTGCAGGGTTGGGAGTGGACTTTGAAAAAGACATGATTATTTTATGCAGAATAACTATAGCAGTTGTGGTTGGGTGACTGCCTTCACCTGTAAAGCTACGGATTTAATTGTGGAACCTCTGAATTAAGTTCTCCTTTAAATTTAGAACCAGTTCCACAGAAAATGTTTAAATTATTATCCTAAATTTGTTTTATAACCCAACTAGCAAACCAATAAATTGATCTTTAAAAAATATTTCCTAATCAGTGCAAACAGACAGCAGACATTTCCATGAGCAAACTAGAATCAGAATCAGAAGAAGTAACATATAATGGGCCTAGTCACATGTAGAAGGTTCAGAATTAAGATTTCCCAGCATACAAAACTCTTTAAAACATCCATCTATATGGCTCTTCAATCAATTAAATGTCCCAAAAATCATATTGTACAATACAAGAGTGGTTACATTTATCCTTTGAAAAAAAAAATAATTAATATAATTTAAATCTTTAGGATGGGTGCCTCATAGCCTTCCAGCTGTAGATGAACTACAACTCCCAAATCCATTGCCAGCCAGTCAGTGTAGCAGTGTATTTAAAGTTTAGCAAGTCCATAATTTCCAAAATGGAGATATAATGTGGATTAGACTGCAATGCCTTGATCTATAAACAAATGGTCTAGTTTTGCCTCCAGAAAGGAATTTGTTCCTCGTAGTCCTCTCAGCACTTGAGATACCCATTGAAAATATTCTTGGACTCTCTCTTCTGACCAGCCTACAAAGTAGAAGACATTTTTAATACATCAATCAAAGGATCAAGGGTCTGATAGTTACTACCACTGTCTTTTTAAGTACACAGACTCTTCCCTACACATATAAGTACAATTATGGGAATAGTTGGGACCTGGGATTTCTAAATAAGGGATCTTTCTGTAATTTGGATCACCATATCTTAATGGGGTGCTTCACCTCCAAGTTTACTTTGTTTGTTATAGAATGGCCAATTCTAAGCAACCTTTCAATTGGTCATTATTTTTTTTATAATTTTTTAATTATTTCCTCTGTAAGGGCTAGTCCACACGGGGAGATAGCCACGCGTTTGCGGTCGCGGCGACAAAGCGCCGCGCCAGTCGCCGCGACCGGCGCAGGCGACCGGCGCAGGCGACAGTTTTGTATGGGCACCTATGTAAAAACGCCTGTGCTAACCACACGAGGCGATGCGCTTTTCAACAGTCGCCTGAAAATGCCTCGCCAGGCATTTTCAGGCGACTGTTGAAAAGCGCATCGCCTCGTGTGGTTAGCACAGGCGTTTTTACATAGGCGCCCATACAAAACTGTCGCCTGCGCCGGTCGCGGCGACTGGCGCGGCGCTTTGTCGCCGCGACCGCAAACGCGTGGCTATCTCCCCGTGTGGAATAGCCCTAAGGTTGCAAATGTATTGTTATTGGGGAGTTTGTTTATACAGAGGCTTCTCTGTGATTGCTGATTTGCTTTGACTGTGCACAAGTAATTTAAATCATACGTCTCACCTTAAAGGGTACCTATCACAGGAAAATAATTTCCTCAAGGGAGGTGTGAGCTAACAGAGAATGCCCTCTAGAAACAATACTATTTTGGCCAATACATACTACTAGGGTGCATGACACCCACATTGGGAGGGAGCTTCTAGTGCGGGGACATGTTTGATCAGACAAATACGCATAATGACTGAGCCTCTCGGCTTGCTCATTCGTGTG
Organism: Xenopus laevis; assembly: GCF_017654675.1. Lineage (NCBI taxonomy): Eukaryota > Metazoa > Chordata > Amphibia > Anura > Pipidae > Xenopus > Xenopus laevis. The sequence continues at coordinate 40,024,726 of NC_054380.1, forward strand.
TGACTTTGTGCGCATAATGACACTATAGCCACGTAATGCAATATTAAGTCATTATTTAGATGAGCAGCAACCAGGTCCGGACAGTGATTCACAACAGGCCCTGGCATTCCAAGTACACAGAGGCCCGAGCAGCCCCCCACCAGCCCAATAAATAGTCTATGGCAACTTACAGCAGCCCCTCTGGCATTTGCCAGAACCCACAGATTGCCAGTCCGGACCTGGCTGCAACAAACAATTGTTTTAAACAGAACTGCATTTTGGACAATCCACATCTCAACATCGAGTGAGTCTTTTTCATGGCCATGTCATGATGTGCATTTGTCTGCAAATTATTTGAGTTTGGGAACTTTGTATAACTGTAGCTTTAATAAAGGTGGTACCAGTTGCTGTACTTTTTACCATTTTGTGATTTTTTAGAAGTAAATGCAACAGCTAAGACAGAATATTACCTTCTGGGGTGCAGCGCTTCAAGTATCGCAGGTTGTATAACTTGTTTGCTAGTTTCACTAGCTTGGCTTTGTGGCTGCAGTGAGGTGCGTGTGCAATTTGCTGCTTCTTTCTTTCCATCTTTGGTAGAGTCTTATCATCTGTCACTTTCTCTACTATGTTACGTACATCTTGTCCAAAATGCAACTCAATTTCTGCAAAAGTGGTGATAGTGTCTTCTACAATGTTGTGAAGCAGAGCTGCCTAAAAATCAAGATTTGTATATAAAAAAGCTTGGGTGTTAAATGTTATGTGAACCGTCAAATAAGTGGACCACCGTTGTGTTGCATGGGCACACTGGATCTTTAAATCTGACATTAAAAATGAGAGGTCATGGCCCTCCAGATATTTAGCAAGGAAGCCTATTTTTACATTACATGGCTCAGTTACACTTCAACACAGCAGAACTACCAAGCCATGTCATACATAACCAGTACAGGTATGGGACTTATTATCCAGAATGCTTGTAACCTGGGGTTTTCTGGATAACGGATCTTTCCGTTATTTGGATCTTCATACTTTAAGTCTACTAGAAAAACATTAAGGATTAATTATATCCTAGTTTGGACAAAGTACAAGGTACTGTTATTATTACAAACAATAAAGAAATCATTTTTAAAATGTGGATTATTTGGAGAAAACGGATACTATGGGAGATGGCTTTCCAGTAATTCGGAGCTGTCTGGATAATGGGTTTCCCGATAACGGATACTATACCTGTATTCTTTTGCATTTCTGTTGAGCGTGCCCTCCTTATTATGTATTTGGATCTATCCTGAATAAAAGAACTACCTGGAGCACTGCTGTATCTGTTATTCCAGCCTCATGAGACAGTATTCTTGCAACACCTGAAATATAAGGTCAGAGTATGAATGCATAAGAAGCCTATATTTAACAGTATCATAAATATGATTGGAAAGGACACATGGATAAAGTATTGACCACTGGTAAAAACCTAATGGGTGGCTAATATACAGTGTTTTCTCATGGTCCTTTCTTCTCTGTTGTTTGTGCTTCTCTACAGCAAAATTTGCAGCTTCCAGAATAAGTGCAGCTTCTGAACTCCTATTGCCGCAGCGAAAAAATAAAAGAGGACCTGTTATTTGTAATAAAAACAAAGTTACATACCGGTAAATATATCCCTTCCCTCGTCTTTGTTTCTTTTAGAAAAATTGACATGTTAAATTTAATTTGGTTTCTTGGGTGCCAGCAGATTGAACCCCCCCCCCCCCTCGTTTCTGTCTGTGGGCTGGGCTGTGCCATACTGGCAAATCTTGTGTATGTGCAGTAATTAATAAAGAGCACCCTGATAAACACTGGTTCTGCGCCAATCATGTCACACAAGGATATCATGCTCTATTGGATGTGTTTAAAAACATTAAATTACACATTGTGTTTTGTAAGCCAACATAAAACACCAATCCAGCCCCCCTTTGTGCTCATGAAAGAACTGGGAGCTGACAGGCTGTAATAGAGAACTGCAAGTAGCGGCAGTAGTGGATTGTAGGGGTCTGTTTAGTGTCACATATGGAATGTAGAGGGCATGTACAGTGAATAGTTTGTATGGGACTACAGTCAGGTAAAGCAGACGGGCTTCTCATTGGCAATAATTCACTACAAGGATGTATGTGTAATTGTTGATGATAGCAAGGAGGTGTGAATTTTGAGATCCATACTATAGAAATACTTCTGTGCAGCTGATCACTCGGGTAGGGAGGAGAATCATATCCAGATGTAATGCGTACATGCAGAGAAACATTGCCATAAAACACTTCTTTGCAATTCGTTTCTCGATTATTCTTAGTTAAATGCACAAATTGGAGTGCAGCAGAACCATATATTTCAACCATGAATTCACTTCAAAAACTGATAGCAATATGTTCTCATTCATTTGTTTTGTCTCACTCTCTGTATATATAGATATAGAAAATTTGACTATTTTAAAAAACTTTGTTATTGCGACTTGCAGTTCCACAATACTCTTCAGGTGCGTTCAAGTTTTCTTGTAGCACACCCCTGCAGAAATTCTTATTAACAATGCAAAAGACCCAAAAATCCCACCGACGATTTAGATTCTAGTCGGCTGGAGGCAGTTTGGGGGCGACTAAATCTCCCCGAATCTGAGCGTATGTCTCTGCCCTTACCCTGCATTCAGCCAGTGCTTTGACTCTCTTCTGTCTTAGGGTCTAGCCACACAAGCAGATTCGGGGAGATTAGTCGCCCTAGCAACAAATCTCCTCTGCTTCGGGGCGACAATCTCCCCGAACTGCCTTCGCCCTGCCCTCCGCCGGCTAAAATGGAAATCGCCGTATGCGGTGCTTCATTTTCCGAAGTCGCCCGAAGTTTCCTCGTACTTTGGGCCCGAAGTTTCCTCATACGAAGCGCCGCGTGTGCCTTCCCCCAGGCGATTTTCATTTTAGCCGGCGGAGGGCAGGCAGTTCGGGGAGATTGTCGTCCCTGAAGAAGAGGCGATTTTGGAAAACGAAACGCTCTGAATGCCATCCTGCCGACGATTTAGATTCTAGCCGGCTGGAGGCAGTTTGGGGGCGACTAATCTCCCCAATCTGCTCATGTGTCCAGACCCTAAGACAGAAAAGAGTCAAAGCACTGGCTGAATGCAGGGTAAGGGCAGAGACATACGCTCAGATTCGGGGAGATTTACTCGCCACCAAACTGCCTCCAGCCGGCTAGAATCTAAATCGTCGGCGGGATGGCGTGAGGCAACTATGGACGACTTCGGAAAAAAAAGTGCTCTGAGTGCCATCCCGCAGCGATTTACATTCTAGCCGGCGGGAGGCAGTTTGGGCGGCGACTAAATCTCCCCGAATCTGAGCGTATGTCTCTGCCCTTACCCTGCATTCAGCCAGAAGAGGCGACTTATCTCCGGGCGACTAAATCTCCCTCGAATCTGAGAGTGTGTCTCTGCCCTAAACTGGAATAATTCCGCCAAAAAAGAGGAGGGGAGAGGAACCGCAGTAAAGTAACTTTCTGTTTTGCAGCTTAAGGTCAGAGAGACAGGGAAATGACTGCGGGATGCAGTGGCGTAACTAGACTGCTAAGGGCCCCAGTACAGAAATTTACAACGGGGCCACCCTAAAGGGGTTGTTCACCTATCAGTTAACTTTTAGTATGATGTAGAGAGGAATATTCTGAGATAATTTGCAATTGATTTTCATTTTTTATTATTTGTGTTTTTTGACTTATTTAGCTTTTTATTCAGCAGCTCTCCAATTGCAATTTCAGCAGTCTGGTTGCTAGTGTCCAAATTCCCGTAGCAACCATGCACTGATTTGAATAAGAGACTGAAATATGAATAGAAGAGGGTCTATATACACAAATTAGTCATTAAAAAGTAGCAACAGTAAATGTGTAGCTTTACAAAGCATTTGTTTTTAGATGCAGTCAATAACCCCCATTTAAAAGCTGGAAAGATGTAGAAGAGGAAGGAAAATCATTCAAAAACAATAAAAAATAAATAATGAATAGTGATGGGCGAATTTCGCGAAACGGCGAAAAATTCGCGAAACTGCACCGGCGTCTCGTTTTTGATGCCGGCGCCCGTTTTTGACGCCGACGCCCGTTTTTTTACCGCGAATTTTCACGGGCGTTTTGCGAATTTATTCGCTGGCGGCGAATCGCGCAAATTCCCCGCGAATTCGCGCCTGGCGAATAAATTCGCCCATCACTAATAATGAAGACCAATTGAAAAGTTGCTTAGAATTAGCCATTATATAACATACTAAAAGTTAATCCAAATGTTACATGTAAAAAGGACATGTAAAATGGAGGTTTCACTGTATTATAATGATATAGGGCATAATGTACCCCTTAGTGTAAATGATAAGGATATTAGAAGTCACCGAGGGGTTGTTCTGTGACCATTTAAAGGCACAAGGCTGCAGGTTGAGTTATACAGGGAACTCTGAGTATCACTCATGTATTATAAGGGACAATGTACCCCCTACTGTAAATGATAAGGATATAAGAAGTCACTGAGGGGTTTTGTGACCATATAAAGACACAGGGCTGCAGGCTAAGTTATACAGGGAACTCTGAGTACCACGTGTGTATAATAAGGATATTACAAGTCATTGAGGGTTCTGTGACCATATAAAGGCACAAGGCTGCAGGTTGAGTTATACAGGGAACTCTGAGTATCACTCGTGTATTGTAAGGGATCTTATTTTCTCCCCAACCACAATGTATTTACACTTATATTGTCCACCCTACAATCTTCCTACATTCTGTTTTCCCCTCCTCTTCTGCTCTCTCAGGGTTGCCAGGTTTTCATCTCAAAACCAGCCAATGACTATCCAAAACTAGCCAAAAAGTAGCCAAAAGCCATTTTAAAAGTAGCCCAAAACTAGCCGAATTCGTAAATGGAAAAATCTTAATAAAAAAAAATTAAAACAATAAGGGTATCAAATCCTCCACACACACACTCACAGACACACATTCAGACAGACACACACTCAGACAGACACACACTCAGACAGACACACACTCACAGACACACAATCAGACAAACACACACTCACAGACACACAATCAGACAGACACACACTCAGACAGACACACACACACTCAGACAGACACACACACACTCAGACATACTCACACACTCACACTCACAGACACACACTCAGACAGACACACACTCACAGAAACACACTCAGACAGACACACACTCACAGACGCACACTTAGACAGACACACACTCACAGACACACACTCATACACACACACACTCACAGAAACACACTCAGACATACATACACTCACAGACACACACTCAGACATACACACACACACACTGACAGACACACACTGACAGACACACACTCAGACAGACACACACTCACAGACACAGACTCACAGACACACACTCAGACAGACACACACTAACAGACACACACTCAGACACACACTCACTCACAGAAACACACTCAGACATACATACACTCACAGACACACACTCAGACACACACACACACACACATACACTGACAGACACACACTCACTGACACACACTCAGACAGACACACACTCAGACAGACACTCACTCATATACACACACTCACAGACACACACTCAGACATACACACACTTACAGACACACACTCAGACAGACACACACTCACAGACACCCACTCACAGACACCCACTCAGACAGACACATACTCAGACATAAACACAAACTCACAGACACACACTCACATACACATACACATACTCAGACAGACACACACTCAGACAGACACACACTCAGACATACACACACTCACAGACACACACTCAGACAGACACACTCACATACACATACTCAGACAGACACACACTCACAGACACACACTCAGACACCCACTCACAGACACCCACTCACAGACACCCACTCACAGACACCCACTCACAGACACACACTCAGACAGACACCCACTCACAGAAACACACTCAGACATACATACACTCACAGACACACACTCAGACATACACACACACACACACTGACAGACACACACTGACAGACACACACTCAGACAGACACACACTCACAGACACACACTCACAGACACACACTCAGACAGACACACACTCACAGACACACACTCAGACACACACACTCACAGAAACACACTCAGACATACATACACTCACAGACACACACTCAGACATACACACACACACACTGACAGACACACACTCACTGACACACACTCAGACAGACACACACTCAGACAGACACTCACTCATATACACACACTCACAGACACGCACTCAGACATACACACACTAACAGACACACACTCAGACATACACACAAACTCACAGACACACACTCACAGACACCCATTCACAGACACCCACTCAGACAGACACACACTCACAGAAACACACTCAGACATACATTCACTCACAGACACACACTCAGACAGACACACACACTCGCAGACACACACTCAGACAGACACACTCACATACACATACACAGACAGACACACTCACATACACATACACAGACAGACACACACTCACAGACACACACTCAGACACCCACTCACAAACACACACTCAGACAGACACCCACTCACAGAAACACACACACACTCACAGAAACACACTCAGACATACATACACTCACAGACACACACTCAGACATACACACACACACACTGACAGACACACACTGACAGACACACACTCAGACAGACACACACTCACAGACACACACTCATACAGACACACACTCACAGACACACACTCAGACACACACACACTCACAGAAACACACTCAGACATACATACACTCACAGACACACACTCAGACATACACACACACACACACACACTGACAGACACACACTCACTGACACACACTCAGACAGACACACACTCATATACACAAACTCACAGACACGCACTCAGACATACACACACTAACAGACACACACTCAGACATACACACACACACACTGACAGACACACACTGACAGACACACACTCAGACAGACACACACTCATATACACACACTCACAGACACGCACTCAGACATACACACACTAACAGACACACACTCAGACATACACACAAACTCACAGACACCCACTCACAGACACCCATTCACAGACACCCACTCAGACAGACACACACTCACAGAAACACACTCAGACATACATACACTCACAGACACACACTCAGACAGACACACACACTCACAGACACACACTGACAGACACACACTCAGACAGACACACACTCACAGACACATACTCAGACAGACACACACTCACAGACACACACTCAGACAGACACACTCAAATACACATACTCAGACAGACACACACTCACAGACACACACTCAGACACACACTCACAGACACGCACTCACAGACACACACTCAGACAGACACACACTCAGACAGACACACACTCAGACATACACTCACAGACACACACTCAAAGACACACACTCACAAACAGCCACTCACAGACACATACTCAGACACACACTCACAGACACACACTCACAGAAACACTCACTGAGAGTTGACTTGAGTGAGCACTGAGTAGTCAGTGAGTGAGGTAAACTTTACCACATGGAGCAGAGCAGCAGGCAGTCTCTTCTTGATGAACTGTGATGTCTCCAACCAACACAAGCACACATAGTCCCCAGCCAGTGAAGGGGGGGGGAGGGGCGTGCCGTGGGGCAGCACAGAAGCAGCAGTAGTCTCTCTCTCTCTCTCTCTCTCTCCAGGAGGCTGGAATGATGGCCGCCCACTTGGGGATAGGCCAATCGGCTTCAGCGGTGGGCTGGGCCAATCGGATTTGGGGGGTGCCCCCCCTACCCCTGGAAAAGTGAGTGCTGTGGGGAGGGGGCGGCAAAATGAAGCCTCAGGCCTGCTTGTTAGCTTAACCCTGTCCCCTGACATCATGGATCAGAATCAAAAATGAAATATGGTTTATATGAGGAGCACTGCTGCCCTGCAGTACTGGGGTCAAAGGCTCAATTCCATCCAGAAAATGATCTGCAACCCCCTGGTTCTAGCCTTCTAACCTCAACCTGAGCAAACCAATCAGTCAATATCTATACTTCTTTTATATTTCACATTCTCTGTATTTAGTTCATGCATGTCAAAAGGTTTTCTGCCATTGATGCTTTTAACTGTCCTTCTGAGTTCTTAACCAGTGATCTGCTAGGGGCTCCCAGTGGGCGGGACTGTTACTGTTGGCAACCCCAGCATTTCACTGTGAGCAGTGACAGTTGAGAGATTTGGAGAGACAGAGCAGCTAGTGATTTAGAGAGAGAGTATTTGCAGAAGATTTTTCAGTGACCCAGGCAGCTATTTATTGGAGTAAGTTAAGGGTATATCATGGCTTTTCATTGGGATATTAAATGGGACAATGTATTAATGTTGTTATCAGGGGACTGTATTTACAAAGTGTAGGTACCAAGCACAGACATACAGACTAAGAGCAACATCTGCCCATGGCTAGAGATATGAGTTGGCATGTATAACACACAATACAGAGGTTGGCAGCTACGTGTTTCAGCTTGATGGGAGCCTGTAATACCATGAATGCCGGGGTGAATGAGACCATTTTATATTTGTGGGGGGGCAGGTTTACAAGTTCTTAAGTATGTTGTAGATTCTCTTTAGTCCATTAATTGAACACAGTTATCTACATTTATTAGGTTTCCATCCACTGCTTCTTTTAACTGTCCCTCTGAGTTCTTAACCAATAATCTGCTTGGGGCTCCTAGTGGGCGGGACTGTTACTATTAGCAACCCCAGCATTTCACTCCCTGAGGATCAGACAGCTGTGACAGTTGGGACAGTTGACTGTTGGAGAGACAGACAGCAGCTAGTGATTTAGAGAGAGAGAGTTTGCAGGAGATTTTTCAGTGACCCAGGCAGCCATTTATTGGAGTAAGTTAAGGGTATATCATGGGGGGGGGCTTTTCATTGGGACATTAAAGGGGACAATGTATTAATGTCGTTATCAGGGGACTTTATTTACAAAGTGTAGGTACCAAGCACAGACATACAGACAATCAGCAACATCTGCCCATGGATAGAGATATGAGTTGGCATATATAACACACAATACAGAGGTTGGCAGCTACATGTTTCAGATTGATGGGAAGCCTGTGATAGTATGAATGCACGGAAGAAGAAGACATTTTTATATTTGTGGGTGGGGGGTGGGTTTAGAAGTTCCCAAAGTATGTTGTAGATTCTCTTTATTCCATTAATTGAACACACTTATCTAAATGTATTTTGTTTCAATGCACTGCTTCTTTTAACTGTCCCTCGAGTTCTGATATATTTGGGGATCCTAGTGGGCAGGACTGTTACTGTTGGCAACCCCAGCATTTCACTCCCTGAGGAGCAAACGGCAGTGACAGTTGGGACAGTTGGGAATTTATTGGAATAAGTTAGGGGTATATCATGGGGGACTTTTTATGGGCTATTAAAGGGGACAAAGTCATTAATATTGACATCAGGGGACTTTATCTACAAAGTACCAAGTACAGACATACAGACTAACAACAACATCTGCCCATCTATAGAGATATCCATCTGGTATCAGTTATCGGTTACTTTGTATGTAAACCTGTATCAATATGTTTGTGCTTCATTAATACTTGATATAATAATAATTTAAAGCAAAGAAGGGCAAAAGTGTTCATTGAATAATGAATAGGGATGGGCAATTTTTTTCGCCTTGTTTCACCGCGGAAATGACGCCCATAGACTTTAATGGGCATCGGCGACATTTCGCCGGTGGCAAATTTTTGGCGAAACGAAACGGGTCAAATTCGCCCATCCCTAATAATGAAGTAACAGTATAAGTAATTCCACCTTCTTCCTTTCTCTTTCTAGGAGAGCCAACCTTGCTTTTATATATTCCATCTGTACAGGCTGTGCTGGTAAGTGGGAATAATGGGAGAGAAGAAGTGTGAGGAGAGTGGGGGAGTGGAGAGTATGGAGTATAGTGTGGAGAGTAGATAGTGTAGCTTAGAGCGTGGGGGAGTGGAGAGTGGGGAGTGGCATGTAAAGAGTGGGGGAGTAGAGAGTAGGAAGTGAAGTATAGAGTAGGTGAGTGGACAGTAGGGAAAGGAGAGTGGAGTAGGGAGCTGAGATGGCCCTCCATAAGGTGGACAGGGTAGAGAACATGGAGGTAGTGGATGTAGTGGATGAGGTGGAGGACATGGAGGTGGATCAGGGTGAGAGGAGGGGGTAAAAGCGAGGGTAAAGGGTGGGGGTGAGAGGAGGGGGGGATAAAACAAGGGCAAGGGGTGGGAGTGAGAGGAGGGGGGTTAAAGCCAGTTGCGGAACTACTGGGGGAGCAGGGGGTGCGAGCGGGCCAGGGCCAGCACCCCCACAGGACCCCCCTGGGCGCCCATGCGCCACTGAAAAATGCGGCAGTACAGAGGGGGGGCAGGGCCCGGCTGCGCGTCACGCACCAGGGCCCGCCCCCCTCTAGTGACGCCACTGGTTAAAAGCAAGGGTAAGGGGTGGCGGTGAGAGGAGGGGGGGTTAAAGTGAGGTTAATGTTAGGGGGTCAAAGCGAGGGTAAGGGGTGGGGTGAGAGGAGGGGGGTTAAAGCAAGGGTAAGGGGTGGGGTGAGAGGAGGGGGGTTAAAACAAGGGCAAGGGGTGGGAGTGAGAGGAGGGGGGTTAAAGCAAGGGTAAGGGGTCAGGGTGAGAAGGGGGTTAAAGCAAGGGTAATGGGTGGGGTGAGGGGGGGTTAAAGCAAGGGTAAGGGGTGGGGGTGAGAGGGGGGTTAAAGCCAGTTGCGGAACTACCGGGGGAGCAGGGGGTGCGAGCGGTCCAGGGCCCGCACCCCTCAGGACCCCCCCGGCAGCCCATGCGCCACTGATATATGCGGCCGTACAGAGGGGGGCGGGGGTCCGGCTGCGCGTCACGCACCAGGGCCCGCCCCCCTCTAGTGACGCCACTGGTTAAAGCAAGGGTAAGGGGTGGCGGTGAGAGGCAGGGGGTTAAAATGAGGTTAAGGTTTGGGGGGGGTCAAAGCGAGGGTAAGGGGTGGGGTGAGAGAAGGGGGTTTAAACAAGGGTAAGGGGTGGGTGAGAGGAGGGGGGTTAAAACAAGGGCAAGGGGTGGGAGTGAGAGGAGGGGGGTTAAAGCAAGGGTAAGGGTGAGAGGGGGGTTAAAGCCAGTTGGGGGAACTACCGGAGGAGCAGGGGGTGCGAGCGGGCAGGGCCCGCACCCCCTCAGGACCCCCCCGGTAACCCATGCGCCACTGTTATATGCGGCCGTACAGAGGGGGGCGGGGTTCCGGCTGCGCGTCACGCACCAGGGCCCGCCCCCCTCTAGTGACGCCACTGGTTAAAGCAAGGGTAAGGGGTGGCGGTGAGAGGAGGGGGGGTTTAAAATGAGGTTTAAGGTTTGGGGGGTCAAAGCGAGGGTAAGGGGTGGGGTGAGAGAAGGGGGTTTAACAAGGGTAAGGGGTGGGGTGAGAGGAGGGGGGTTAAAACAAGGCATGGGGTGGGAGTGAGAGGAGGGGGGGTTAAAGCAAGGGTAAGGGGTGGGGGTGAGAGGGGGGTTAAAGCCAGTTGCGGAACTACCGGGGGAGCAGGGGTGCGAGCGGGCCAGGGCCCGCACCCCCTCAGGGCCCCCCCCGGCAGCCCATGCGCCACTGACAAATGCGGCCGTACAGAGGGGGCGGGGCCCGGCTGCCGCGTCACGCACCAGGGCCGCCCCCCTCTAGTGACGCCACTGGTTAAAGCAAGGGTAAGGGGTGGCGGTGAGAGGAGGGGGGTTAAAGTGAGGTTAAGGTTTAGGGGGGTCAAAGCGAGGGTAAGGGGTGGGGTGAGAGAAGGGGGTTTAAACAAGGGTAAGGGGTGGGGTGAGAGGAGGGGGGTTAAAACAAGGGCAAGGGGTGGGAGTGAGAGGAGGGGCGGTTAAAGCAAGGGTAAGGGGTCAGGGTGAGAGGGGGTTAAAGCAAGGGTAAGGGGTGGGGGTGAGAGGGGGTTAAAGCAAGGGTAAGGGGTTGGGGTGAGAGGGGGGTTAAAGCCAGTTGCGGAACTACCGGGGGAGCAGGGGGTGCGAGCGGGCCAGGGCCAGCACCCCCTCAGGACCCCCCTGGGGGCCCATGCGCCACTGAAAAATGCGGCCGTACAGAGGGGGGGCAGGGCCCGGCTGCGCGTCACGCACCAGGGCCCGTCCCCTCTAGTGACGCCACTGGTTAAAGCAAGGGTAAGGGGTGGCGGTGAGAGGAGGGGGGTTAAAGCAAGGTTAAGGTTTGGGGGGTTTAAAGTGAGGGTAAGGGGTGGGGTGAGAGAAGGGGGTTTAAACAAGGGTAAGGGGTGGGGTGAGAGGAGGGGGGTTAAAGCAAGGGTAAGGGGTGGGGTGAGAGGAGGGGGGTTAAAACAAGGGCAAGGGGTGGGAGTGAGAGGAGGGGGGTTAAGCAAGGGTAAGGGGTCAGGGTGAGAAGGGGGTTAAAGCAAGGGTAATGGTTGGGGGTGAGGGGGGGTTAAAGCAAGGGGTAAGGGGTGGGGGTGAGAGGGGGGTTAAAGCCAGTTGCGGAACTACCGGGGGAGCAGGGGGTGCGAGCGGGCCAGGGCCCGCACCCCCTCAGGGCCCCCCCGGCAGCCTGTGCGCCACTGACAAATGCGGCCGTACAGAGGGGGGCGGGGCCCGGCTGCACAGCACGCACCAGGGCCCGCCCCCCTCTAGTGACGCTAGTGGTTAAAGCAAGGGTAAGGGGTGGCGGTGAGAGGAGGGGGTTAAAGTGAGGTAAAGGTTTGGGGGGGTCAAAGCGAGGGTAAGGGGTGGGGTGAGAGAAGCGGGTTTAAACAAGGGTAAGGGGTGGGGTGAGAGGAGGGGGGTTAAAACAAGGGCAAGGGGTGGGAGTGAGAGGAGGGGGGGTTAAAGCAAGGGTAAGGGGTGGGGGTGAGAGGGGGGTTAAGCCAGTTGCGGAACTACCGGGGGAGCAGGGGGTGCGAGCGGGCCAGGGCCCGCACCCCCTCAGGACCCCCCCGGCAGCCCATGCGCCACTGATATATGCGGCCGTACAGAGGGGGGGCGGGGTCCGGCTGCGCGTCACGCACCAGGGCCCGCCCCCCTCTAGTGACGCCACTGGTTAAAGCAAGGGTAAGGGGTGGCGGTGAGAGGAGGGGGGTTAAAATGAGGTTAAGGTTTGGGGGGGTCAAAGCGAGGGTAAGGGGTGGGGTGAGAGAAGGGGGTTTAAACAAGGGTAAGGGGTGGGGTGAGAGGAGGGGGGTTAAAACAAGGGCAAGGGGTGGGAGTGAGAGGAGGGGGGTTAAAGCAAGGGTAAGGGGTGGGGGTGAGAGGGGGGTTAAAGCCAGTTGCGGAACTACCGGGGGAGCAGGGGGTGCGAGCGGGCCAGGGCCCGCACCCCCTCAGGACCCCCCCGGCAACCCATGCTCCACTGATATATGCGGCCGTACAGAGGGGGGCGGGGTCCGGCTGCGCGTCACGCACCAGGGCCCGCCCCCCTCTAGTGACGCCACTGGTTAAAGCAAGGGTAAGGGGTGGCGGTGAGAGGAGGGGGGTTAAAATGAGGTTAAGGTTTGGGGGGGTCAAAGCGAGGGTAAGGGGTGGGGTGAGAGAAGGGGGTTTAAACAAGGGTAAGGGGTGGGGTGAGAGGAGGGGGGTTAAAACAAGGGCAAGGGGTGGGAGTGAGAGGAGGGGGGTTAAAGCAAGGGTAAGGGGTGGGGGTGAGACGGGGTTAAAGCCAGTTGCGGAACTACCGGGGGAGCAGGGGGTGCGAGCGGGCCAGGGCCCGCACCCCCTCAGGGCCCCCCCGGCAGCCCGTGCGCCACTGACAAATGCGGCCGTACAGAGGGGGCGGGGCCCGGCTGCGCGTCACGCACCAGGGCCCGCCCCCCTCTAGTGACGCCACTGGTTAAAGCAAGGGTAAGGGGTGGCGGTGAGAGGAGGGGGGTTAAAGTGAGGTTAAGGTTTAGGGGGGTCAAAGCGAGGGTAAGGGGTGGGGTGAGAGAAGGGGGTTTAAACAAGGGTAAGGGGTGGGGTGAGAGGAGGGGGGTTAAAACAAGGGCAAGGGGTGGGAGTGAGAGGAGGGGCAGTTAAAGCAAGGGTAAGGGGTCAGGGTGAGAGGGGGTTAAAGCAAGGGTAATGGGTGGGGGTGAGGGGGGGTTACAGCAAGGGTAAGGGGTCAGGGTGAGAAGGGGGTTTAAAGCAAGGGTAATGGGTGGGGGTGCGGGGGGGTTAAAGCAAGGGTAAGGGTGGGGGTGAGAGGGGGGTTAAAGCCAGTTGCGGAACTACCGGGGGAGCAGGGAGTGCGAGCGGGCCAGGGCCCCCCCGGCAGCCTGTGCGCCACTGACAAATGCGGCCGTACAGAGGGGGGTGGGGCCCGGCTGCACAGCAGGCACCAGGGCCCGCCCCCCTCTAGTGACGCTACTGGTTAAAGCAAGGGTAAGGGGTGGCGGTGAGAGGAGGGGGTTAAAGTGAGGTAAAGGTTTGGGGGGGTCAAAGCGAGGGTAAGGGGTGGGGTGAGAGAAGCGGGTTTAAACAAGGGTAAGGGGTGGGGTGAGAGGAGGGGGGTTAAAGCAAGGGTAAGGGGTGGGGTGAGAGGAGGGGGGTTTAAACAAGGGCAAGGGTGGGAGTGAGACGAGGGGGGTTAAAGCAAGGGTAAGGGGTCAGGGTGAGAGGGAGGTTAAAGCAAGGTAATGGGTGGGGGTGAGGGGGGGTTAAAGCAAGGGTAAGAGGTGGGGGTGAGAGGGGGGTTAAAGCCAGTTGCGGAACTACCGGGGGAGCAGGGGGTGCGAGCGGACCAGGGCCCGCACCCCCTCAGGGCCCCCCCGCAGCCTGTGCGCCACTGACAAATGCGGCCGTACAGAGGGGGGCGGTGCCCGGCTGCACAGCACGCACCAGGGCCCGCCCCCCTCTAGTGACGCTACTGGTTAAAGCAAGGGTAAGGGGTGGCGGTGCGAGGAGGGGGTTAAAGTGAGGTAAAGGTTTGGGGGGGTCAAAGCGAGGGTAAGGGGTGGGGTGAGAGAAGGGGGTTTAAACAAGGGTAAGGGGGTGGGGTGAGAGGAGGGGGGTTAAAACAAGGGCAAGGGGTGGGAGTGAGAGGAGGGGGGGTTAAAGCAAGGGTAAGGGGTGGGGGTGAGAGGGGGGTTAAAGCCAGTTGCGGAACTACCGGGGAGCAGGGGGTGCGAGCGGGCCAGGGCCCGCACCCCTCAAAACCCCCCCGGGCAGGCCCATGCGCCACTGATATATGCGGCCGTACAGAGGGGGGCGGGGTCCGGCTGCGCGTCACGCACCAGGGCCCGCCCCCCTCTAGTGACGCCACTGGTTAAAGCAAGGGTAAGGGTGGCGGTGAGAGGAGGGGGGTTAAAGTGAGGTTAAGGTTTAGGGGGGTCAAAGCGAGGGTAAGGGGTGGGGTGAGAGAAGGGGTTTAAACAAGGGTAAGGGGTGGGGTGAGAGGAGGGGGTTAAAACAAGGGCAAGGGGTGGGAGTGAGAGGAGGGGCGGTTAAAGCAAGGGTAAGGGGTCAGGGTGAGAGGGGTTAAAGCAGGGGTTAAGGGGTGGGGGTGAGAGTGGGTTAAAGCAAGGGTAAGGGGTTGGGGTGAGAGGGGGGTTAAAGCCAGTGCGGAACTACCGGGGGAGCAGGGGGTGCGAGCGGGCCAGGGCCAGCACCCCCTCAGGACCCCCCTGGGGCCCCATGCGCCACTGAAAAATGCGGCCGTACAGAGGGGGGGCAGGGCCCGGCTGCACGTCACGCACCAGGGCCCGTCCCCTCTAGTGACGCCACTGGTTAAAGCAAGGGTAAGGGGTGGCGGTGAGAGGAGGGCGGTTAAAGCAAGGTTAGGGTTTGGGGGGTTTAAAGTGAGGGTAAGGGGTGGGGGTGAGAGAAGGGGGTTTAAACAAGGGTAAGGGGTGGGGTGAGAGGAGGGGGTTAAAGCAAGGGTAAGGGGTGGGGTGAGAGGAGTGGGGTTAAAACAAGGGCAAGGGGTGGGAGTGAGAGGAGGGGGTTAAAGCAAGGGTAAGGGGTCAGGGTGAGAAGGGGGTTTAAAGCAGGGTAATGGGTGGGGGTGAGGGGGTTTAAAGCAAGGGTAAAGGGGTGGGGTGAGAGGGGGGTTAAAGCCAGTTGCGGAACTACCGGGGGAGCAGGGGGTGCGAGCGGGCCAGGGCCCGCACCCCCTCAGGGCCCCCCCGGCAGCCTGTGCGCCATGGACAAATGCGGCCGGTACAGAGGGGGACGGGGCCCGGCTTGCACAGCACGCACCAGGGCCCGCCCCCCTCTAGTGACGCTACTGGTTAAAGCAAGGGTAAGGGGTGGCGGTGAGAGGAGGGGGTTAAAGTGAGGTAAAGGTTTGGGGGGGTCAAAGCGAGGGTAAGGGGTGGGGTGAGAGAAGCGGGTTTAAACAAGGGTAAGGGGTGGGGTGAGAGGAGGGGGGGTTAAAACAAGGGCAAGGGTGGGAGTGAGAGGAGGGGGGTTAAAGCAAGGGTAAAGGGGTGGGGGTGAGAGGGGGGTATAAAGCAAGTTGCGGAACTACCCGGGGAGCAGGGGGTGCGAGCGGGCCAGGGCCCGCACCCCTCAGGACCCCCCCGGCAGCCCATGCGCCACTGATATATGCGGCCGTACAGAGGGGGCGGGGTCCGGCTGCGCGTCACGCACCAGGGCCCGCCCCCCTCTAGTGACGCCACTGGTTAAAGCAAGGGTAAGGGGTGGCGGTGAGAGGAGGGGGGTTAAAATGAGGTTAAGGTTTGGGGGGGTAAAAGCGAGGGTAAGGGTGGGGTGAGAGAAGGGTTTAAACAAGGGTAAGGGGTGGGGTGAGAGCAGGGGGGTAAAACAAGGGCAGGGGGGAGTGGAGATGGAGGGGGGGTTTAAAGCAAGGGGTAAGGGGTGGGGGTGAGAGGGGGGTTAAAGCCAGTTGCGGAACTACCCGGGGGAAGCAAGGGGGTGCGAGCGGGCCAGGGCCGCCCACCCCCTCAGGGACCCCCCCGGGCAACCCATGCGCCACTGATATATGCAGCCGTTATCAGAGGGGGCGGGTCCGGCTGCTGCGTCACGCCAACCATAAGGGGGTAGGCGTGTGAGAGGAGGGGGGTTACAAGTGAGGTTAAGGTTTAGGGGGGGTCCAAAGCGGAGGGTTAAGGGGGATGGGGGAGAGAAGGGGGTTTTAAACAGGGTAAGGGGTGGGGGTTGAGAGCGGGGGGTTTAAACAAGGGCAAGGGCGTGGGAGTGGAGGAGGGGCGGTTAAAGCTAAGGGTAAGGGGTCAGGGTGAGAGGGGGTTAAAGCAAGGGTAAGGGGTGGGGGTGGGAGGGGGTTAAAGCTAAGGGTAAGGGGTTGGGGTGAGAGGGGGTTAAAGCCAGTTGCGAACTACCGGAGCAGGGGTGCGAGCGGGCCAGGGCCAGCACCCCCTCAGGACCCCCTGCGGGGCCCATGCGCCACTGAAAAAATGCGGGCCGTAAGAGGGGGGGCAGGGCCCGGCTGCGCGTCACGCACCAGGGCCCGTCCCCTTAGTGACGCCACTGGTTAAGCAAAGGTAAGGGGTTGGCGGTGAGAGGAGGGGGGTTTAAAGTAGGTTAAGGTTTAGGGGGGTCAAACGCGAGGGTAAGGGGTGGCCGTGAAGAGAAGCGGAGGTTTAAACAAGGGTAGGGGTGGGGTCCGAGAGGAGGGGTTAAAACAAGGCAAGCGGGGTGGATGAGAGGAGGGGCAGTTTTAAAGAAGGGTAGGGGTTCGGCGACTGGGGGTTAAAGCAAGGTAATGGGTAGGGGTGAAGGGGGTTAAGCATAAGGTAAGGGCGTCAGGGTGAGAAGGGGTTAAAGCAAGGGTAATGGTGGGTGGTGAGGGGGGCGTTAAAGCAAGCGGGTAAGGGGTGGGGGTGAAGAGGGGGTAAAGCCAGTTGGGAACTACCGGGGGAGCATTGGGGTGCGAGCGGGCCAGGGCCCCCCGGCAGCCCTGTGCGCCACTGATAATGCGGCCGCTACAGAGGGTGGTTGGGTGCCCGGCCTGACAGCAGGCACCAGGGCCCGCCCCCCCTCTATGACGCTACTGGTTAAAGCAAGGGGTAAGGGGTGGCGAAAGAGTGAGAAGGAGGGGTAAATGAGGTAAAGGTTTTGGGGGGGTCAAAGCGAGGTAAGGGGTGGGAGTGAGAAAGCGGCGTTTAAACAAGGGTAAGGGTGGCTGAGAGGAGGGGGGTTAAAGGGCAAAGCTGGTAAGGGGGTGAGAGGAGGGGTTTTAAACAAGGGCCAAGGTGTGGAGTGAGAGGAGGGGGTTAAAAGCAAGGGTAAGGGTCAGGGTGAGAGGGAGTTAAAGCAAGGGTAATGGGCTGGGGTGAGGGGGAGGTTAAAGCAACGGGTAAGGGGTGGGGTGGTGAGAGGGGGTTAAAGCAGTGCGGGAACTACCTGGGAGCAGGGGGTGCGAGCGGACGCAGGCCCGCAACCCCCTTCAGGGGCCCCCCCGGCAGCCCGTGCCGCCACTGACAAATGTGGCCGTACAGAGGGGGGCGGGGCCCGGCCTGCCGCCAGCACGCCACCAGGGCCCGCCCCCCTCTAGTGACGCTACTGGTTAAAGCAAGAGGTAAGGGGTGCGAGTTGAGATAGGGGTTAAAGCCGAGGAAAGTTGGGGGGGGTCAAAAGCGAGGGTAAGGGGCGGTGAGAGAAGGGGGTTTAAAAACAAGGGGTAAGGGGTGGGCGTGAGAGGAGGGGGTTAAAAGCAAGGGTAAGGGGTGGGCTAAGGGAGGGGGTTTAAACAAGGGGCAAGGGAGGGAGTGAGAGGAGGGGTTTAAAGCAAGGGTAATGGGTCAGGGTGAGAGGAGGTTAAAGCAAGGGTAAGGGGTGGGGTGAGGAGGTGTTAAAGCAGGCGTAAGGGGGTGGGGGTGGAGGGGGTTAAAGGCAAGGTTGCGGAACTTACCGGGGGAGCAGGGTGGACGCGGCCAAGGCCCGCACCCCTCAGGGCCCCCCCGGCAGCCCGTGCGCCACTGACCAAATGCGGCCCGTACAGAGGGGGGCGGGCCGCGCCCTGCCGAGTCACGCACAAGGCTGCGGTGGAAGGAGGGGGGTTAAAGTGATGTTAAGGTTTTAGCGGGGGTCAAAGTGAGGGTACAGGGGTGGGGTGAGAGAAAGGGGGGTTTAAAACAAGGAGTAAGGGGTGGGGTGAGAGGAGGCGTGTGGTTAAACAAGGGCAAGGGGGTGGGAGTGAAGGAGCGGGGGATTAAAGCAAAGGGTAAGGTGGGTGAGAGGAGTGGGGTTTAACAAAGGGCAAGGGTGAGGATGAGAAGGAGGGGGTTTAAAGCAAGGGTAAGGGGTCAGGGTGAGAGGGAGGTTTAAAGAAGGTAAGGGGTGGGGTGAGGGGTTAAAGCAAGGTAAAGGAGTGGGGGTGAAAGGGGGTTAAAGCCAGTTGCGGAACTACCGGGGGGCAGGGGGTGCGAGCGGGCCCAGGCCCGCACCCCCTCAGGACCCCCCCGGGGTAGGCCCATGCGCCACTAAAAATGCGGCCGTTACAGAGGGGAGCAGGCCCCGGCTGCGCGTTCACGTTACCAGGCCCGTTCCCCTCTAGTGGACGCCACTGTTTAAGGACAAGGGTAAGGGTGGCGGTGAGAGGGGGCCGGTTAAAGCGAGTTAAAGTTTGGGGGGTCCAAAGTGAGAGGTAAGGGGGGGTGACGAGAAAGGGGTTTAAACAAGTGTAAGGGGTGGTGTGAGAGAGGGGGGTTAAAGCAAGGGTAAGAGGTGGGGTGAGAGGAGGGGGTGGAAAGCGAAGGTAAGGGTGGGGTGAGAGGATGGGGGATAACAGCAAGGGTAAGGGGTGTGGGGGTGAAAGGAGGGGGGTTAAAGCAGGGTAAGGGTGGGTGAGAGGAGCGCCGTTTAAATCAATGGAAGAGGTGAGGGGTGTGAGGAGGGTTAAGCAAGGGTAGGGGTGGGGGTGAGAGGAGGAGGTTTTTAAAGCAAGGTGAGCGGCGAGAGGGGGGTGTTAAAGCAAGGGTAAGGGGTGTGGTGAGAGTATGGAGGTTAAAGCGAGGTAAGGTGGGGTGAGAGGAAGGCGTGGAAACGAGGTTAGGGGAGACGGTGGGGTGAGAAGGGCGTTTAAACAAGGTAGGGGTGGTGAGAGCAGGGGGTGTTAAAACACAGGGCAAGGTGGTGTGAGAGAGGGCGGTTTAAAGCAAAGGGTAAGGGGTTCAGGGTGCAGGAGGGGGTTAAAGCAAGGGTAAGGGTCGGGGGTGGGAGGGTTAAAACAAGGGTAAGGGTTGGGGTGAGAGGGGGTTTAAAGCCAGTTGCGGAACTACCGGGGAGCGCAGGGGGTGCGAGCTGGCCAGGGCCACAGCACCCCCTTCAGGACCCCCCTGGGGGGCCCATGCGCCACTGAAAAATCGGCGTACAGAGGCGGGGGCAAGGGCCCGAGCCTGCGCGCACGCACCAGGGCCGTCCCCTCTAGTTGACGCCACTGGTTAAAGCAAAAGGTAAAAGGGGTTGGCGTTGAGAGGAGGGGGTTAAAGTGATGGTTAAGGTGGGGGTTCAACAGCGAGGTTAATGGGTGGGTGAGAGAAGGGGGTTTAAACAAGGGTAAGGGGTGGGTGAGAGAGGGGGTTAAAACAAGGGCAAGGGTGGGGAGATGGAGGGCGGTTAAAAGCAAGGGTAAGGGGTTCAGGGTGAGAGGTGGTTAAAGCAAGCGGTGAAGGGAGTGGGGGTGGGAGGGTTAAAGGCAAGGGTAAGGTTGGGGTGAGAGGGGGGTTAGCCAGTTGCGGAACTACCGGGACAGGGTGCGACGGGCCAGGGCCAAGCACCCCCTCAGATACCCCCCTGGGGGCCCATGCGCCATGAAAAAATGCGGCCGTACAGGGGGGCATGGCCCGGTCTGCGCGTCACGCACCAGGGCCCGTCCCCTCTGTGACACCACTGGTTAAAGCAAAGTAAGGGGTTGAGCGGTGAGAGGAGGGGGGTTAAAGTGAGGTTAAGTTTAGGGGGGTCAAGCGTTAGGGTAATGGGTGGGTGAGAGAGAAGGGCGTTTAAACAAGTAAGTGGTGGGGTGAGAGAGGGGGGTTAAAAACAAGGGCCAAAGGGTGGGAGTGAGAGGAAGGGTGGCAGTTTAAAGCAAGGAGTAAGGGTCAGCGGTGAGAGGGGGTTAAAGCAAGAGGTATATGGGTGGGGTGGGGGGGTTAAAGCAAGGGTAAGGGGTCAGGGTGAGAAGTGGTTAAAGCAAGGGGTGGGTGGGGTGAGGGGGGTTAAAGCAAGGGTAAGGGGTGGGGGTGAAGAGGGGGTTAAAGCCAGTTGCGGAACTACCGGGGACAGGGGTGCGGCGGAGCCAGGGCCCCCCCGGCAGCCTGTGCGCCATGATAAATGCGGGCCGTACAGAGGAGGGTGGGGCCCCCGCCAGGGCTGCACAGCAGGCCACCAGGGCCCCGCCCCCTTCTAGTCGACGCTACTGGTTAAAGCAAGGGTAAGGGGTAGGCGGTAGAGGAGGGGGTTTAAATGAGTAAAGCGTTTGGGGGTCAAACGCGAGGGTAAAGCGTGGGGTGAAGGAGAAGCGGTTTAACAAGGGTAAGGGGTGGGGTGATGAGGAGGGGCGTTAAAGCAAGGGGTTAAAAAAAAAGGGGGCGGGCTGGTGTGAGAGGAGGTTTAACAAGGGCAAAGGGTGGGAGTGAGAGGAGGGGAGTTTAAGCAAGGGTAGGGTTCAGGTTGAGATGGAGGTTAAAGCAAGGTAATGGGTGGGGAGTGAGGGGGGTTAAAGCAAGTGGTAGGGTGGGGGTGAGAGGGGGGTTTTAAAGCAGTTGCCGGAACTTGACCGGGGAGCAGGGGTGCGCAGCGGGACCAGGGCCCGCACCCCCTCAGGGCCCCCCCCGGACCCGTGCGCCACTGACAAATGTGCCGTACAGAGGGGGGCTGGGCCCGGCTGCGCAGCACGCACCAGGGCCCGCCCCCCTCTAGTGACGCTACTTGGTAAAGCAAGGGTAAGGCGGGTGGCGGTGAGAGGAGGGGTTTAAAGCGAGGTAAAGGTTGGGAGGGGGTCAAAGCCGACGGGTAAAGGATGGTGGGGTGAGAGAAGGGGTTTTAAACAAGGGTAAGGGGGGTGAGAGAGGGGGGTTAAAAGCAAGGTAAGGGGTGGGGAGAGGAGGGGGTTTACAACAAGGCAAGGGAGGATGTGAGAGGAGGGGGGTATTAAAGCAAAAGGGTAAGGGCAGGTGAGAGGGAGGTTAAGCAAGGGTAAGGGGTTGGGGGGAGGGGGTAAAAGGCGAAGGTAAGGGTGGGGTCGAGAGGGTGGCTTAAGGCAGTTGCGGAAAACTACCGGCGTGGAGCAGGGGGTGCGAGCGGGCCAGGGCCCCGCACCCCCTGCAGGGCCCCCCCGGCAAGCCCGTGCGCCACGGACAAATGCGCCTACAGCAGGGAGGCGCGGGGCCGGCTCGAGTCATCGCCACAGGGCTGGCCGTGAGAGGAGGGCGGTTAAAGTAGGTTAAGGTTTAGGGGGGTCAAAGTGAGCGGTAAGGGGTGGGGTGAGAGAAGGGGTTTAAACAAGGGTAAGGCGTGGGGGTGGAGGAGGGCTTAAAACTAAGGGCATAGGGGTGGGGTGAGAGGAGGGGGTGTTAAAGCAAGGGTAAGGGTTGGGGGTGAGAGAGTGGAGGTTTAAACAAGGGCAAAGGGTGGAGTGAGAGGAAGGGGGGGGTTAAAGCAAGTGGGTAAGGGGTCGGTGAAGGGAGGTTAAAGCAAAGGGTAAGGGGTGGCTGGTGAGGGGGTTAAAAGCCAAGAGGTAAGGTCGGGGGTAGAAAGGGGAGTAGTTAAAAGCCAGTTGGCGGACTTACCGGTGGGAGCAGGGGTGCGAGCGCCAGGGGCCCGCACCCCCTCAGACCCCCCCGGGCAGCCCATTGCGCCACTGAAAAATGCGGCCGTACAGAGGGGGAGCAGGGCCCGGCTGCGCGTTCACGCACCAGGGCCCGTCCCCTCTAGTGACGCCACTGTTTAAGACAAGGGTAAGGGGTGGCGGTGAGAGGAGGGGGGTTAAAGCGAGGTTAAGTTGGGGGTTTAAAGTGAGGTAAAGGGGTGGGGTGAGAGAAGGGGGTTTAAACAAGGGTTAAGGGGTGGGTGAGAGGAGGGGGGTTAAAGCAAGGGTAAGAGGTGGGGTGAGAGGAGGGGTGAAAGCCTGAGGTAAGGGTGGGGTGAGAGGATGGGGGATAAAGCAAGGGTAAGGGGTGGGGGTGAAAGGAGGGGGGTTAAAGCAAGGGTAAGGGGTGGGGGTGAGAGGAGGCGGCGTTAAATCAATGGAAGAGGTGGGGGTGTGAGGGAGGGTTTAAAGCAAGGGTAAGGGGTGGGGGTGAGAGGAGGGGGGTTTAAAGCAAGGGTGAGGCGAGAGGGGGGTTAAAGCAAGGGTAAGGGGTGTGGGTGGAGGATGGAGGGTTAAAGCGAGGGTAAAGGTGGGGGTGAGAGGAGGGGGTGAAAGCGAGGGTTAGGGGTGGGGGTGAGAAGAGGGGGTAAAGCGAGGGTAAAGGGTGAGGGGTGAGAGGAGGGGGGATTAAGCAAGGGTAAGGGGTGGGGGTGAGAGGAGTGGGGTTAAAGCGAGGGTAAGGGATGAGAAGAGAGTGGTGAAAGCAAGGGTTAAGGGTGAGAGGAGGGGGTGAAAGCGTGGATAAGTGGGCGGATGAGAAGAGGGGGATAAAGCAAAGGTAAAGGGTGGGAGTGAGAGAAGGGGGATAAAGCAAGGGTAATGGGTGGGGGGTGAGAGGAGGGGCAAATAAAGCAAGGGTATGGGATGGGGGTGAGAGGAGGGGCAATAAAGCAAGGGTATGGGATGGGGGGGTGAGAGAGGGGGGGTTAAAGCAAGGGTAAGGATGAGAAGAGAATGGTGAAAGCGAGGTTTTGGGTGGGGGTGAGAGGAGGGGGTGAAGCCAGGGTAAGTGGTGGGGGGTGAGAAGAGGGGGTAAAAGTTGAGGGTAAAGTGTGGGGGGGTGAGATGAGGGGGGTAAAAGCCAAGGGTAAGGGGTGGGGGTCAAGAGGAGGCGGGTTAAAGCAAGGGTAAGGGGTGGGGTGAGAGGAGGGGGGGAAAAGCAAGGTATGGGGTGGGGGTGAAAGAAAGGGGATAAAGCAAGGGTAAGGGGTGGGGGTGAGAGGGGTGGGGTTAAAGCAAGGGTAAGGGATGAGAAGAGGGAGGTGAAAGTGAGGGTTAGGAGTGGGGGTGAGAGGAGGGGGTGAAAGCGAGGGTAAGGGTGGGGGTGAGAGGAGGGGGGTTAAAGCAAGCGTAAGGGTGGGGGGTGGAAAGGAGGGGCGAGAGCAAGGGTAAGGGGTGGGGTGACTGTGCAGGGTGGGTGCGAGGGTAAGGGGGGTTAGAATGAGGGCAATAATACATGCTATTAATTTTAATTCTTAAAACTATTGAACAATAACAAAGTTACACAATCAATGTGCACTATCCAAACTACCTCCATGTCTTCTATCTCATCCACCTGATCCACCCCCTTTAACCCCCTCCTCTCACCCCCACCCCTTACCCTCACTTTCACCCCCTCCTCTCACTCACCACCCCTTACCCTCACTTTCACCAACCCTCTTCTTACCCCCACCCATTACTCTCGCTTTCACCCCCTCCTCTCACCCCACCCCCCATTATCCTCGCACCCACCCCTACCCACTTATCATGCACCCACATAAGTACTCACATAAGCACTCCCACATGCACATACATGCACCCTCCCTCTCAAACATACATACAGTATAAAGCCATGATCCAGGGAGTAATACCGATTGCCATTTGGAGTCAGGAAGGAATTTTGTCCCTTCAGTGCAGATTTTCCCAAGCAATCTAGGGTTTTTGCCTTCCTCTGGATCATTAAGGATGCCATAACCCAATTCACTTTTAATATGAATAAATCCTGTTCGCACCAACAGGTTTCCCTATAAATATGTCTCTGTGTTTTTCTTGAATCTCTATGGTAAATATTGAGGGGAGGGAAGGTGCTTCTGAGCCTTATTTTTATCAAGGTAATGGACCAATAGTGTGATTTAATACTGGGGAGGGGCTGCTCAAATGTGCGGGTGCAGGGCAGGGTGGGATAAAACTCAGCAGTGATGTTGATAGCGGCATCCCCAGGCACACAGCTAAAGGGCTGCACACTGGATATATCTGCTATACCTGCAATAGAGGCTGAGGCATAAAAAAGAACTGTTTGGGGAGTTACAGGGTGTTGAGTCCTGCATTGGGTCGTGTACTGGCTGAATACCCATAAATCAGTCAGGTTCTGTGTTGAAAGTCCCCAATTCCCTGATTATGAGTGCAGTCTGTGGGTACCAAGCTTGAATGCAGGGTCTCATCCCCCAAGTGCAAGGAGCCTAGTGGGTCTGGTTTGGAAAAGCAAAAGGCCACTGAATTCCAAATCAGGTGTGATACTGGAGGAAGACCTGTAACAAATGCTGTAATAGCCCATGAAAATTATGATTTATCTCTAAGTACAGGTATTACATCTGTGATCCAGTATCTCGAAACCCATTATCCAGAAAGCTCTGAATGACAGAAAAGCCATCTCCCATAGACTCCACTTCAAAAATTTCCTTTTTCTCTGTAATAATAAAACAGTAGCTTGTACTTGATCCCAACTAAGATATAATTAATCCTTATTGGAAGAAAAACCATCCTATTGGGTTTATTTCATGTTTACATGATTTTCTTTTAGATTTAAGGTATGAAAATCTAAATTATGGAAAGATCCATTATCCAATAAAACCCCAGGTACCAAACATTCTGGATAAGAGTTCCCATACCGGTATTTCCATTGGGTAACCATAAAGGATAAAGAGAGGGATTAAATGAGAAAACAATCTGTTTCAGTGGAGCCCAATATTAATAATTATAAGCCCCTCCCCTATTTATTGTTCAGAAGGGGCCCAAATAGCCTGGGAAATGAAAAGATCAAGGGTTTGTATGATCCAGATTTGTTGAAAAACACCAGCATTATAATGGAGTAGGGGCGCCCTCTAGTGTGTGGGGAAAAACCTACATCTCAGAGCACACAACAGACAAACAGATTATGGGCTGTTTTTATAGATACTAACAATGTCTAAGGGTACAGTGTCCCTGCAAAAGAGTGGGTCACCTTTAAGTATGTTATAGAATGCCTAATTTTAATTCAACTTTTCATTTGGCTGTCATTTCTTTTTTTTTATAGCTTTAGAAATATTCTCTTTCCAGCTTTCAAATTGGGGTCACTGACCCCATCCTAAAAAGAAATGCTCCGTAACATTACACATGTATTGTTAAAACTCATTTTTATTACTCCTCTTTCTATTCAGGCCTCTCCTATTCATATTCCAGTGTCTTATTGAAATCAGTGCAAGGTTGCTAGGGTAATTTGAACCCTAGCAACCAGGTTGCTGAAATTGCAAACTGGAGAGCTGCTGAATAAAAAGCTAAATAACTTAAAAAACACAAATAATAAAATGAAAACCAATTGCAAATTGTCTCAGAATATCCCTCTCTACATTATACTAAATGTTAATTTAAAGGTGCTCAACCCCTCTAAGAACCTTTAATGTGTATATCAAACCTTTGCACATTTTTTTTGTCAAATTATAAAATGACTCCCCCCCCCCCACACACACACAATGTTTCTTACATTTCACCTATTTATAAATACACAAGGGGAAACTACACTTGAGCCATTGGTTGGTTAAATGTCTTAGAGCGGTTTATTCTAACAACGCATCTTTATACAAAATGAACAAATCCGTGTGGAAAATCCACTATTCCCTGGTGAATTCCTCATCTTCATTATACATCCAAAAAAAAACCACAATTATTTATCACACTTCATGCTGACTGCTTTTTTTTAATAAACGAGTCCATCACATGGATTGCGATTTCACTTTTCCAGTGGCTTTAAATTTATCTGTAAATGCCATTGATTTTAAGTATATGCAGTATACGCAAATCCCTCTGCTTTCTGGTTCCGACTCTTGAACAGACATGTCCATTCACCTTCAGGTTGGTTAGTCGGCTGGTTATTGCTACACATTGCGCTCACACGGCACAGCATAATACTCAGGATTAAAGGGAACATCGCTTGGCTGGCTGCTCCAGCTCCAGAGTCGGACACTTTAAATAACAGCAGTGTTGGAAATGGGAGACTGCACAATATTGAAGAATTACCCCTTCCACGGGAAGAGTTATTCCCTTCTGTGTTTTCAAGACACGAGCCGTATTTGCACTGCTAATACAGGGAAACAGTGCCACCTGCTGTTAAGTTAAGTTACTGAGAAAAGGAAACTCTTGTGACATTGCTCTGCTCAGAAAAGGAAGCGAGCGAGCAGAGAAGAGTCACCTGATGTTTTTCAGGTCAGTTCCAAGCATGGCGATATCACAAGACTGTGGCCGCATGGACAAAATAAATAACAGGTGGCGCTGTTGCTTTAATGTCATTACATGAGTAGGGTACAAACTGCTGAAATCCTGAAAATGAGAAAAACATACTGCAAAAGTGCTAGGCAGACCAATTTTACATTAATTTGTTTTGGGGGTTTACATGTCTTTTAATTGCAAATATGCAGGGATGTTCAAGGAGAGAACCCTGTCTCATAAATAGGGCACATTGGTCCTGCAGGAATCTTTGAACTGCAACTCACAACATCCTTCTTGATAGAAAACAGCAGTACTTAACAGTGAGTTTTCTTTTAATACTACATTCTTCAACTATAATATGCCAATACTAGCATCTTCCTGGCATACAGTTCCCATCATCCTCAGCAAGCAAACACAGCTAACACAATCAGTGCCTGTAACTCATCCCAGCAATAGACACTGATCGGATTCATTGGCCAAGCAAACCATCTTATTTTAAAGGAGAAAGCAACCCAAAAAGAGAAAAACACATGCCAATATTTTATCCAGAGATATCTCCTTTAAAGAGGAACTAACTGGACTCCCAGTCTTAATGATTTCTTCACCCACAAAGGAACTCCACTCAGACACATTAGGGGTTGGGGGCAAATTATGTACAATACATTCATCAAAACCATAGAATAAAAATAATTAAAAGGAAAAAAAAAACAAAAAAAGGCAGCAAACCAGAGTGTGTAAACAGAAGCGCGTAAGTGCAAGAACAATGGGTTTTTGGAAGAGGGTTCCTGAAGGCACAGGCTAGCCAAGGCTAGGGGATGAGGGAGCGGCACTGAGCTGAGGCTTCTACTGGAATGAGCCTCTGTTGTTCCTGAGATTCACTCACAAGTTGCCTGCTGCAGAGAATGGAATAAAAAAAAAGAAGAGAATGAGTTGGGGATCATCTATTATAAGGCATTATGTCCCCCTACTGTAAATGATAAGGATATTACATGTCACTGAGGGGTTCTGTGACCCCCAAACTGACCCCCCTTACCCGGTCCTGTGGCACGTATGGGTGTTTTGGTCCCATGTCCCCTTGTGCATTGGCTTTGGGGGAAGGCTGGAGGCTGCATTTGGAATGGCATCCTATAAAAGAGAGATGGAGAGAGATTAAAACATGAACTCACTGGTGAAACAATAAGTCTCCACTTACCAACCAGCCCCTAAACATCATATACGCTAACTCGTATTCACATTGGCCTATGGATTAAATACCAGAAGAACAGAAAATACTGGGAGTTGTAGTTCAGTAGTAACTGGAGATGCTAGTGACCAGATGCCAGCAATACACTAGCCACAATACTCACCACAGGGGTCAGCACATATTCTGGAAAGGGGGAATGTTGCCACTTTGCTCCATCATGACAGCCTGAAAGTGTCCTCTGTTGTGATCCACGTTCTGGTAGCCAGGCCACAGAGCAGCGTGGACATTAGTGTCACCTTGAGCAGGGGGCCCGCGTGTCATGCACAGGTGGCCGGAGCTATGCTTGAGGTTGGTAATGGTGCTGAGGTGGATAGGGAGCATCATATTGGGGTGGGGGAGGAAGTTGCCGTTCCCCCAAGGCTGCGGCCTTCCATACCCAAAGTTCCCACACTTGGGAAAACAATCTTGTGACTGTCCAAATACAGGAATTGTTTGGGGCTCTCAGGCCTGTCTGCCTGTCCTTGTTCACTTGTTTGTCCTTCCTCCTCTGTCTGCATTTTGGCCTCCCCTGGCATAGCTTTGGGCTCTCCCTCCAGAAGAGGGGACATAAGCAAGCTCCTTAGTTCCCACATTCCCTGCATATTTTGGGGGGCACCTGGATGAGCATAGATTCCTCTCTGCTGAGGAGGCTGGGGCCAGTGTGGATATTCCTGAGGGTAATAGGGGGGGTGCTAATAAAGCTGATAGGGAGAATTTGCTAGTTGTGGGTGCCGTTGGCAAGGATAAGATGGGTCCTGATGAGGGTATCTGGGAAAGGACCCTGGTGCAATTTGAGGATGTCCATTACCAAATCTCTGAGATGGAAAATGTGAAGGATTAACAGTCCCAGGATTGCGGAGAGGGCCATAACCTGTTTTAATGCCCCCGGTGGAAAACAAAGAGGCCAAATTACTGCCAGATTCTGTCCCTGGTTGGAGGTGAACTACATCCTTCTAAGGTTTATGAGAGGTAGGAACAGCACAATTTGCCAAGACGTGGGATTCCAGTATCAGTTTTCCTGTAACTGGCTCTTACCTCTTTCATATAAAACTCCATAAACCCACTGATATAACCATCGTCTTCCAGCCATATTATCAGGTCAATGACACTTGTGAAGGAGAAAACATCAAAAACTGGAAGGGTTGGGAACAAGGATCATTTAAGTTAAAGACATACTATGGAACATTTTTTTAAATTCATTTTGTGTGTGGAAATTCTTGGAAAGCAAATTGAAAAATGCTTTACTGGAATATTGCAACTCAATACGTGATCCCAAAAGGAATTAGTAAGCCTAAGTATGTAGGCACTTTAGGTTACAGTGCATGGTAGCAGATACAGAGTGTTTTTGATTAGAAGCAGGTATATAGTTCACTGGATTAATTTTGCAACAAGGCCTCTATCTATACATTGATTAAGAACCCTTACTAATTAAGGACAACATATTTAGTGAGTGTGTGGGTCAGCCAGAAGCCAGAATAAGTACGAGTGGTTTCTTACCATAGAATAAAGGATCCTTAGGAGGACTTCCTTGGAGAAGGAGAAATAACAGAACCAGCAAAGCAAGGAGGACAAATGCACCAATACCACCTATAGAGATGGGGCTGAAAGCAATAAATAAAAGGACACACTGTTAGTAAGTAATATAGAGGCAAGTTTCTAGGGTTGCCACCTGGCCGGTATTTTATTGGCCTGGCCGGTAAAAATATTGGTTTATCCTAATGTTATTAATAGGGAAAAAAGATAAATATATAGAAAGGCTGGTATTTTTCTCCAGAAAAGGTGGCAACCCTAGAAATGTCTCATATTCTAAGTAGAATGATTGGGGTTAACACCCCACTAGCTGAGTGTGGTACTGTTTGAATAAACAGAATACCACTCAGGTTTCAGTGTAACAGTTGAGAGCACAATCCTGTAAGTTTATAGCTTGGGGTCCCAGTCATACTAAGTTTAGTGTCTATTTTAAACTTTTTTGTGTCACCCTTGTATCCTAGGATGCTAGATTTTGCATTTTGTTGTGGATTGTGTCTGTAGTGTGTAATAAAAAGGACTGAATCTTTTCTCCATCATTAAACGGCATTGCCTTTATACTGTATATTCTAATAAAGCAGGCAATAATTTGTCCTCTACAGGTCAGAGCCACCTAATTAACGTGTGTTCTTGCCTAATGCTGTGAGGACCATTATCCAAAACCTTGAGATAATTAAAAAAAAGGGGGGGTCAGTACTTTGAGATTTGTGGGACAGGACCCTACTAGGACATTAGCAGCAACATATTTAATTTGTTACTCGGACTAAAAAGTGCCAGTAGCAGTGACATTTACAATGGATTAATTTCTAGCTAGGATTAAACTTCTTCAAGCTCTTGCATATTTAATGAGTCAGAATAATGAGGGGAAAATCCATTTTTGTGGAAGTTTGTTTTAGCTATAAGAACAGTAAGAACACTAAGGGGGTTATTTACTAAAATCCGAAAAATTTTCATTATTTTGGTAAAACCACATCAACCATCCACATTTTTACCTTATTTATAAATGAATAAAACAGAACAAATCTGGTGCAGGAAAAGACTCTAAAATCGTGAAAAAATCTGAATCATATGAATTTTTCGGATTTGACACCCGAAAGCCATGTCTTTTTACTGATAATCATTTGAAACCCAGCGCAGATCATGATCTTTTCCAATTGTAAAAGGGACATCATCCATTGACTTATACATGAACACAGCAGGTTTGAGAAGTAGTACTTTTGGATTTGGATTTTTAGCGGCTTTGGGGTTCCCCCCCACCAAAGACTGATGTTTATCCCTTTAAAGCTCCGACCAGAAAAAAATCGGACTTAAATAACCCCTTAGTATTGCAAGGTATACAAGGTATTCTATTCACAAGTATAGTTAACAAAATAATATAAAATGTATAATTTATTTTGCCCAAGAAATCAAAACAAATATAGAAAGGCCTACTTTTGGGTCCCATTTAGCTTGATAAAGGGCCAAGGAGTGTCCAAAACGTAGCTGTAATACCCAAAAAACAATGCAATAAAGGCATTTTTAATTCAAAGAAATTGAATAATATTTACAAAATAGTGAAATTCCGCCACTCTCCATTAATTTCTATGGGATTTGGAAAGCCTTATCAAAGGATGAACTTTCACCCATAGCTAGAATCTCAGCCATAAAGCAGGACAGAACAGCTGCTTACAATGGTAATCTGTGCCACTGGGACATAATGCTCTGTTTAACAGATAACTAGAATCTCAGTCGTAAAGTAGGGCAGGACTTCTGCTTATAAACTACAACTCCCATCACTCCTAGAGTTAGAGCTAAGCAAGTAGTAAATTCAAAAACACGAACAAAAAAGAAAAGAAAAAACAATTGCTTATAGTTTCAGAATATGAATGTCTATTCAAGTTCATTTAAAGTGAGCCACCCCTTTAAGACTTATTGTGATACTTTAGGAGCAGGATTTGCCAACATGAAAATTCCAAAAATATTGCAGAACAAGTAAAGAGGAGTACAGATTAATGTGGTGAGTAGTCTTGGTGCAGCAGACACAGTTAGCAACTTTTCCACTTTCTAGTCACTAGTGCATACTCACAAAGTCACCCACACGGTAATGTGCACATTTTTATACACAGAAACAAACAGATAAAAGGTAAGAACACATGGGACACGACCAAAAATACGTTCACATTGATGATGATGGGAATGTATATATCCAAACCAGCTAAATCACTTAACCATGCAAAAATGTTTCCTTCTGTACTGCCAGCATGGAACCTAGGATCTGTTAGGGCACATGCCATGGGTGAAATATTGCAAAGGACAATTGTTTAAAATGTCTTCCCTTTCAGGGAATACTCACAGAATATTAAAATTAAAGCAATGTGGAGTAGCAAGATGCTCAGACTGGCATCTTAATTCCATATGCAGTTTTAACACCCCAAATGCTGGTACTTAAATGCAGAAAAGAGATAGCATTTCATTTATAGGTTCTTAATGGCACACATACATTACCTGTGAGAAGAATAACCACATGGCAACACTAGTCATTAACATACCTCCCAACATTTTGGAAATAATGAGACTTGATAGTGCACACCGTTAACCATGCTAACACCCGGGTGCCCGCAAGAAAAATGTATAGAATATGCAGGAACATTGAGCCAAATAAATATTTTTTGTTTCAACTCTCTCTCTCTCTCTCTCTCTCTCTCTCTATAAATATATATTTATATATAAGGGAAAGTTGTGCTCACTATTTTTTAAAACCATTAGGCGGGGTTGCAATGAGGCTGTGACCACAAAATACATATATATAAATACAAGAGTTCCTCTGCACTCAACCCATTATCAATATATTTAAGACAGATTTTGTGCATACTGCTACTGAAAAATGCCTTACCCTTTAAACAAAACAGGGATTGTTTGTCCATATATTGCAATAAATCTAAGCTGGCCAACTACGTCAAAGTCATCCCATATCTGGCCAGTCCTACACTCAATTTTCATCTGATTCATTAAGAATTCTATTGCTTCATTATACATTATACAAAGGGACTACGTTTTACCTGCAACTTACTAGCTGCTTTCAAAGTAAAACTCCAAAACAGGGGCTGCCCTTTATTAGACACCAATGGGATCACCTGACTATAGCTGGGTGGGCTCATGCTCAGTGGGCTCTGAGCAGCTGTTGAGAAGCTAAGCTTATGGGTTGTTACTAATTATTAAGCAGAATATGAGGTTGGAGACTGTTGTGTTGGGCTCAGAGAAATCTTCCAGCTAAGGGGGGCCCAGTAATGTCACAAAAGTTATGCAATTTGTGTAACTTCTGCAATAACTGCTGACTTGCCTAGAAAAAACTTACATACGGAATATACATTAAGCGAAGTGTGACAGGCAAATTCCCCTGACCACCAATGAATTAAAAAGCTTAAGGTAAGAACTACTTATTATAGACTTTATATCGATTTATATTGGGATCTATTTATGAAATTATACGATTGTCTACAACATGAACTTTTTCGCAGGGGCACGACTTATTAGGCCCCACAGCAACATCATCGTGCCCCTACAAGTATACAATTAACTTATGCAAAAACATACATTACTTTCAAAGAAACTCAAGCAATAACAGTCAGAGCAGTGGCAGAAGCAGGGTGATTCCACTGAACTGATTGACTAATTAATGATCAGAACTGCAGCTCCTCTTTACTTTCTCATCTTCCCTATACACTGGCCGACATCGGGCATCAGCAAATGAAATTTTCATACCTGCAACCTGACTCCAGAACTGACCAATTTCATAGTACATGGATATGCATGCTGAAATGCATTCATTACGTCTCACTACTTTGCCTGTGGAAAAATGAGACAGGAAGTACCATATAAACAGCAGATAAGTATTTAAGCCAAGTAGACATATACCGTATATACCTGAGTATAAGCCGAATTTTTCAGCATCCAAAATGAGCTGAAAAAGTCTACCTCGGCTTATCCTCGGCTTATACTCGGGTCAGCGGTACCCGAGTAGCTGAGATTGCAGTCACTTTTAATCATTCCTATACCAACAGTTCACTTGGGGAGAGATTGCAATATCCCACAATGCCCTCTGTTGGTTATATGAAAGAATAACAGTGCGCCCTCTGTTGGTTATATGAAAGAATAACAGTGACTGCAATATCACACAGCGCCATCTGTTGGTTATATGAAAGAATAACAGTGACTGCAATATCACACAGCGCCATCTGTTGGTTGTATGAAAGAATAACAGTGCGCCCTCTGTTGGTTATATGAAAGATTAACAGTGACTGCAATATCACACAGCGCCATCTGTTGGTTGTATGAAAGAATAACAGTGCGCCCTCTGTTGGTTATATTAAAGAATAACAGTGACTGCAATATCACACAGCACCCTCTGTTGGTTATATGAAAGAATAACAGTGACTGCAATATCACACAGCGCCATCTGTTGGTTATATGGAAGAATAACAGTGACTGCAATATCACACAGTGCCCTCTGTTGGTTATATGAAAGATTAACAGTGACTGCAATATCACACAGCACCCTCTGTTGGTTATATGAAAGAATAACAGTGCCTGCAATATCACACAGCGCCCTCTGTTGGTTATACGAAAGATTAACAGTGATGGCAATATCACACAGCACCCTCTGCACATGGTAGTGGGACAGTGGGACAATGCACACAGTAATCCGTTTGGCAATTCTCTGTCACCATCAACTTTGCAAAGAAGTCCAGTTGATCGCTGGGGGGTTGCTTTGGCAGAATGTGCGCTGCTGGGAGACAGGGCTGTAGTTGTGTCTAGGCTTATACTAGAGTCAATAAGTTTTCCCAGTTTTCGTAGGTAAAATTAGGTACCTCGGCTTATACTCGGGTCGGGTTATACTCGAGTATATACGGTACCTCAGATTTCAACAAATTTTGGATCGGGTCTGGCTAGGCAAGGCGAAAAGAAAAGTGAAAGGATGCAAATGTGCAATGCATTCATAATGTAAAGTAGTGAGGTGCAACAGGCAGCCCCCTCTATGCTCAGGTTTTAAAGTATCCATTTTAATTGCTCCATTTAGCTACAGGTTTTAATGTATTTAAATAAAAAATGTAATTTTATTGTGTGCCCACTAGATGGCACCAAAACCTTTTCTGTATAAATAACCCAGCTGTGGCTATTGATCTTTTAACCTATGACTAAGGGATAACTCCCGAAACGCGTAAGGTTTTTTCCAGCAGGACCTCCAATAAAACCCACCTTACAGAAGTGCCGTCTGTTCTTTGGATTTTTGGTGTATATACAGTGGGGACACTGTCTGACAGAGCACCTGTGTTGTGAGGGGAGAGCGGTGAGTTGTTTGCGGTCCTCTTTTTTTCCTCTTCTTTATGCTCAGCTGTAGCCCAAATACTAAAGGACCCAGGGCTGGGTGCCCCAGGTAACCCGTTCATACGTGAGCGTAAGCACGCAGATGAGCAAATGCATGTGTGCAATGAGCGCAAACAGGCACACATCTGCACGCTTTGACATTAGAAAGCGGAACTCGCTCAGCTAGACTAGAGGTAAGCAACAGGACAGGTACATGCCTTGTGCCCCCCAAGCTTTGCACCCTAGGTACGTGCCTCTTCTGTCTACCCCTAGTTCTGGCCCTGAAAGGACCCACCAAGAGGACTTTGCTTTTCTAGTGTTGAACATTTCTGCCATAAAAAAAGCAGCAGCGGGTTCATATATTGTAATTTATTTGAGGAGACATCATATCTTGGCATATGGCTGCAAAATCTCAACTTCTTCAAATCCACTCTATGGGGCTGCTGCTAGGAATGCAATTGTTTCTGGAAAACACCTGGTATCTATCTCCTGTATTTATAACATTAACATAATGTCAGGTTTTTACCAGCCAGGTGGCAGCCATAGTTCCAACATAGCCAGAGAACAGAACACATGTAGGATACTGGGAGAAATCACAATGGGTCCCACCACCCCTCCAGGCCCATCAGATTAGGTGGAAGGATGGCATTGGCAGGTGGGAGACAGCAGGAAGAGCCCTTGGGGCTCATTTATTAACGCAGCGCAGCGCTAAAAAGAGCGCAGTGGCCTGACATTTGCCCAGCGCATGCGAGTATTTAATAATGTAGCGCACGATACCTTAACAGTGCGATTTGTGCGCTAATGTAGACACAGACAGGTGCGACGTGTGAAACTGCGTATCAGCTGTCGCAGTGCTTATAATAAATTGTGCGCACAGGAAGATACCGCAAAGGTAAGGATTAGTTGTGCTCATGTATGAATGCGCTGCTTTAATTAGTTGCGTCACATATTGCGCATATTGCGTTCACTTAGACGCATCTGCATTTGTTTCTGTGCTAATATTTGTTTGGTTGCAAAGGTGTTTAGCCTACCTGATACCCTTAAAGGAACCTTGGTCAATATAAACATGTTGGGTGGAAGGCATGGTTAATATGCACTTTACAGGGGTTGTTCATCTTTGAGTTAACTTTGAGTTAACAAACATCCCCACCAACAGCAGCACCATTGTATTTGCCAGAACCCAGTTTAATATACTAGCGCAGCTGGGCAGGAATGCGCATTTTGAAGAGCGTTACTATTACGCCACGAAGAGGCAGTCGTAAAAATTGTGGTGCTGTTGCCCGGGTGCAGTTTTGCACATATACAGACGCAAATCTGCGACGGCCGCAGTGCAAGCGCATTGTAGCCACGCCCACAGCCACGCCCCTAACAACCACAGCATCGTTTGCGACATAAATGCCCAATCTTTTGCGCAATGCGCATAAACAAAACCATCGCAAAAGCTCTGTGTTATGCGCAATATCACGCAAATATATTAGCGATCATGCTTGTGATGGCGCAGACAACCTTTTGCGTCCACTTATGCGCTGCGCTGCTTTAATAAATGAGCCCCCTTGAGGTTAATGTAAGTTAGCTCAAACTACCATAAACCAATACAGTGTGTAAAGTTTGGTGTTGCCAGAAAATGTGCAGAGTTTTAGACAAATCTGGTGATGTATCTGACTAGTCCTATTATGGGAAGGACTCTCAGGTCCTACTTATTGGTCCATGTCCTCCAACACTACTCTTCTTTTTTCATTATAATAGAGCCCTTAAAGTATTACTGCCACGGGAAAACATGTTTTCTTGGACGCCAGCATCCGTTTTTAATGAGATTGCGCCGGCGTCCAAAAAACGGACGCTGGCTTCCATTTTTTTTTGACGCTGGCAAATTTTCGCTGGCAAATGTTCTCACCGGTTTTGTGAATTTATTCGAATTGCGCAAATTCGCCCATCACTATTGATTGCGGATTTGTTTGAATTAAAACATTTGAAACCTTTAAATCCTGTTTTACTTTCTGTCTCTCAGGTGGAGAAAATGTTTATTTAAGAATTCTTCTTATAACTTCAGTACTGACGTTAAACCCATCAGCCAGCCTGGGCACAGTCCACTCTTCAGGGAACTCTTGCTTCAAATACCTAAAATAAACAGCAAAAACATGTACCACATACCCAGTGCTGAAATGTATATAACGGTCCTTGCTATAAGGACTCACCAACCTTTCAATTTTCTCTTTACTAGACGAAATAACAAAAACCATTTATGCTTCTAAAATTAAAATAGGCAAATGTTTAGAAAAAGCCCTTTTCATTGAGCACATTTTACAGAAAGGGGTGTATTCTGCCCCTTATGCATTGAAAAATACTGATGCCCAAAAGCTACTAGAAGTGCAACCCAAAGGGTTCCATGCAATTTTGTAAAATGCGATTTAGAAGCATGTTAAATATGCCTTGTGTACCAGTAATCTAAGTTTTATTCCATGAGTTGCATTTTAAGCTTCTGATAGGTACAAAAAGTATAATCACATAGCATGTTTATTAAAGAACACATTTCCAAAAAAACAATAAATGTTCATTCAAAAGGGTGATGTCAGGCCAGGTATTTTGTCACCAATACAACATTGCCTTTGGTGTGGATGACAAAGCACTGTAAAATATCTCTGCATTATAGAATATGGGGATCACTATGTTCACAACAGTCATGTAATCACACACAAATTCTGATTTGCGGGCAACAAAATCCCCTCTCTAACATTGCCAAAGAGCATGACCCTTTATAAAAAGATGCATTATACCTGATCTGTTTTATAGCATTCCATGAGAGTCTTCTCTCTGGTGGACCATGAGGTTCCATTTGCCTTTTCATTCGCTGGAAAAGAATTGTTTTCTGCTGATTTTTAAGTTTGCTGAGGAAGTAGGGAAAAAACAACATTCATTAGTCGGCAAGTACAGTAATTCCAAAGGCCCAATACTCAGCTAAAACTACTGGGCAACTTAGTGCAAAATTTATAAATCAAATGCAAACCCTAGATTTCTTGCAAGGCATAATCATTTCATATAATCTGGTCTATGAACATGTATATTCTTCAAGGAAAACACTTTTCCTAGTCACTCTCACTCTACCACAATATATATATATATATATATATATACTGTATATATATATATATATATATATATATATATATATATATATATATATATATAAAACTTTCACAAAAGAGCCGCACTCTCAGGGCTTAAAAGATTATAGATAGCTTTAATGCAGGTTACAGACTAACGTTTCGGCCCAACGAGGCCTTTCTCAAAGTGCTGACATAATATTAAAACGAGCCTTATATCTATGTACTGGCGGGAAAAACAGCAGTCACAAATATGACATGAGAACTAAGCGACTGCCTATTGAACACATCACATTAAGTACATAAATATTAAAAACCATGACATTAAAATGTATACATAAATCAATCTGTGGTGTTATCACTTCACACACTTCAGCTTACTCAGATACTTGATTATCAAAAAAAGAGTTAAAAACAAATCATTAAGTAACAATATGTAGTTGATTGTTAACCTAAATGAACATAATATGTTTCAAATGTTACTAATGTGACTTCCTTTGAATATGATATTATAGGCCTCCCTGTCCATGTCCTAGCTCCTATTCAATTCGTTATATACACCCCAATAAAACTATTGATGCTAATATCACCAGCTATTAGGCTCCAACACTGCATTCTAAAGTTATATGCCTTATGGTATCACATTATCCACGTACCTTGATGTTGCTGAACTACACATACAATGCTGTTATAAAATTACATATTTAATATATAAGCTACTGTTAGTATTTAAACTTACTGTGAGGCTGCAGTGTCATATTATACTCCTGTATGCGAATGTGTTAAGATCCTGTGTGTTAACGATACATCAGGTGAATGTTAACCCTTTAAAACCCGAACTTGTTTTCACAATATCCCTACATTAAATATATTCTGCAAAATAAATAACATCCCCAGTATTAATAGGTGCAAAATCATCCCCAAATAATGCTGTGTGTATATCCCCACACATAGTGTCCACTCTCCGTAGAATACTAAATGTCCCATAAAGTGTAAACCCTCCACTGTAGTTACCACTTATCCCCACATGTGTTACTACCACATTATGATAATCCATACATTATTGAGATAAAATAAAATAGACAAGCATTAAACATTGTGTTCGACTACATCTTCAAAGGTGGTGTAGTATCCTGACTCTCCCTTCTAGTAAACCAAATAGTGCTATCATTACACCCACACCGATGCCAATACCAATGTCACTCTGCAGTGTCCCTGAGGTAACATCACGATCATCACTCGACAGGAGTCAATGTTGATCTCACCTTGTCCAACAAGGGATGCAGCCACAGAGAGTGCGGCTCTTTTGTGAAAGCTTTGGATGAATTATGGATTCTGCACCCAGGCAAAGTAACTTTATTTTTCGAGAGTGCCGGCACTTTGGTGGACTATATATATATATATATATATATATATATATATATATATATATTTATATATTGGCAAACGCTAGCACTCTAATCCAATCTTGAATTCGCTGTGAGTGCTGGGTCAAAGCTTTAGCATATAGGAATTAAACAGGGACCCGCACTCCAATGTTACGTGAAGAAAATTTAGTTTTTATTCAAACTTGTGCATCCAACGTTTCGGTCCATGCCTGGGCCTTTATGAAGGATAAATTACAAGTGTTGGTGGTGCATATTTATACACATAGCCCATCCCAAAAAAGGCGCTTAGTTATGACGTCATACATGTGAATCACATCTCATTAGAATAATTAGCTTAGTGAGCATATTAAAAAAATTGTGACACGTAATTAGCATTCTCACCACAAGATGCCACTACCGAGTGGAGTAAGTGAAAATTCATAAAACAGTCCATTTGCTGAGTTTTCTTCCATGTATACCCTGCAAATGCATACAAAGTATTTGTTGTAGTGTTAACAGAAGCGACAGATACACAATAAAGGCATTTTACCATAAACAATGTGTCATTTTCTCACTAACGACATTTCAATACATATGT
Organism: Xenopus laevis; assembly: GCF_017654675.1. Classification (NCBI taxonomy): domain Eukaryota; kingdom Metazoa; phylum Chordata; class Amphibia; order Anura; family Pipidae; genus Xenopus; species Xenopus laevis. The sequence continues at coordinate 40,065,143 of NC_054380.1, forward strand.
AACTTTGTTGCCTTTTCTGTCTACTTATATTTTCAACTTATATTTTTAACTTACATTTGCACATCATGAAAACAAGTTGGTTTTATTTTTAATTCAAAAAGCAGCTCAACACCAGTTGGCCATTTAAAGGAACAGTAACACCAAAAAATTTAAGTGTTTTAAAGTAATGAAAATATCATGTACTGTTGCCCTGCACTGGTAAAACTGATCTTTTTGCTTCAGAAACACTACTATAGTTCATATAAACAAGCTGCTGTGGAGCAATGGCGGAATTTGAAAAACGGCTAAATGGCACAGGTTAACTACTGGATAACAGATAACACCATTAAACAGACAGAGCTTATCTGCTATCTGCTGTGTAACTTGAGCCTTTTCTCCTTTGAATGGCTGCCCCCATTGCTATACAGCAGCTCATTAATATAAACAATAGTAGTGTTTCTTAAGCAAACACAGCAGTTTTACTAGTGCAGGGCAACACTGCATTATATTTTCATTGCTTTAAAACATTTTTATTTTTTGACGTTACTGTTCCTTTAACCCTTTCGGTGCCACACAGTCCAACTCATAGGTCCAATAGGCTTCCCTCTGGAGTAAGGCCTTATCAAAATCACCTCCCCGTATTCTCTCTGGAACATGCTCAATTGGCATGCATCTGAACGCTGCAGGGCTATGTTTAGCCTCTGCCCAATGCCTTGCCACCAATTGCTGTGCTATATCTTGTTTCCTGCCCTTTTCTTTATTCTTATCAACCCTGTCGGGGTCTAATGCAGCCCTTATACTGGCTCTATGCATCCGGATTCTCTCTTTGAGTTGACGTATCGTCTTCCCGCAATATAGAAGACCGCAAGGGCATATTATGATATAGACTACCATCGTGGTGGTACATGTCATGCGATGCTTTATCGCATATTTTTTACCAGTGTGGGGGTGAGTGAAACTTCCTCCCAAAATCAGACTGCTGCACATTATGCAACCAGTGCATTTAAACACGCCTGGACGCGGCGTTAAAAAATGCTGTCGCTGGAGCTCAGTGTATTTAGTTACCGGGTCAGCAGAGCTCAAATTCTCTTTCAGACTCCAGCCTCTTTTGTAACTAAATTTGGGTCTTCTGGGGAGCTTTTTAGTCAGCACCCCATCACTTTGTACCAAAGGCCAGTGTTTCTATGCACACTTACGCCTATAGTTAGCCGCTACATCATACTGACTGACATAATACATATCGTCAGTATGTTTCTTATCAATCACCTCATCTGTTCGCTCCAGCAGCATTTCCTCCCTATCAAGATCTAGGGCCCATTGCATTGTGTCTTGTATCAATTTAGGTGGATATCCCCTCACTAGGAATTTCTTAGACATCACCATTAAATCATCTTTTCTTTTTTGCCAATTGCTGTCTATACGAACCACCCTGAGCATCTGAGACTTCGGTAAGGAGTCCAATAGGTGTCTAGGGTGATTACTATGGTAGTGTAGGATGGTGTTTCTATCTGTGGGCTTGACAAAAATACATGAATTCAACTTGCTACCTTCTTTGTATATTTTAACATCAAGAAATTCAATACTGTCCCTATGATATTTTAAGGTAAATCTGACTGGACTGTTTTCACTGTTTAATCGTGCGATAAATTTTTCCAAGTCCTCTGTCGTACCTAACCACAAAAAGAAGACATCATCGATATAACGCCGATAAAAAGCGCCAAATTGTCTAAACACAGGGTCACTCAATATCTTTTCTTGTTCATATACATACATGTAAGCATTTGCATACATAGGGGCCACTTTTGAACCCATCGCTGTCCTTGTATGTTGTAAATAAAATTGCTTTTCAAATTTGAAGTAATTTTTTTTTTTATCAATTCTTTATTTTTGGAATTATCAGAAGAAAAGTAGAGGAAGGAGGAGTTACAGAAGGAAGAGGGAGGGGGGGAGGGTAACAAAATTCCACAACAAACTCACATCTTGTACAAGAATTACAAGAAACAACAAGTTTTTACGCAAAACAGGTCATATGATCACATGTACATACTTATCAACACTTCACAATAGATTCTAAAAAGAGAGAAAGTAATTTGCAGTCGCTCAAAATTGGCAGTGGCATATTAGCATACTCTCAGGGGAGTAGTTCCTAAGGAAGGCAAAATGTCCGACAGTATTACTCAAATAAGTTGTAATAAAGGACTTCAAGAACTCTACCCAGGGGTTCCATATTTTCCAATATTTGGGAGTCTGATTATGTATTAAATATGTAATTTCTTCCATTTGTCTCACTTCTTCAACCTTAGATAGCCATTCCCGCCACGAGGGAGCTTCTATGGACTTCCATTTTAAGGGGATTAATGCCTTAGCAGCTTGGAGAAGATGTAAAGTGAGAGGGTCTTTTATTATATTCCCAGTGTCAGAGTGCCTGTTTAATATGATCGTTTCAGGTTTATCAATGCGTACTTTCTGACCTGTCACCTTACCCATAATCTCAAGTACCACTTCCCAATATGTCTGTATAACAGGGCATAGTATCCACACATGAGTATGATTTCCTTCATATGTATTACACCTCCAACAAACCCCTGTACTATTGGGGTACATGTTTTTTAACTTCATTGGCGTATAATGCCATCGTGTAAGTAGTTTGTACATAGCCTCCCTCGTTCTGGCAGCTTTAGATGTTTTGTAGACAGATTGAATGGATTCTTTCCACATAACATCTGTTATATCGATACCCAGTTCTTTAGCCCAATCTCGGCGTTGCGATTCTGGACTTGTAGCCAAAGCTTCTACTAGGAGTTTATACAACTTAGAAAGTGGTTTATTGATATCTAACGGAGAAGATAATAGAGATTCCCAATGTGTTTCCGGTCTATGCCAATCTTGAGACCCCTTCGATTGGAGATATATGTGTAGTTGATTAAAGCCCCAAACATCTCTAGGGTGCATTCCCCATCTCCTTTGTATTTCGGCTAAGGGAATGGTCTTTCCATTTTTTATTAGGTCACTTAGCGTGGTCTCTCTAGAGCCCAATAATCCCCATCTGGTAAATGACCCTTTCTCCAAGCTTGGAGCAAATTCAGGATTAGCGGTTGTAGGATATAGGGAATTTTTGTAAGTCCAAATCTAAATTTGTTCCTATGCCACACTTTCAATGTAGCCCCCACCAGAGGGTGCTGCCACATTGCCTTAGGAATGCGTTCTTTAGAAATCCATAAGTAGTTAGCCAACGGGAAGCCTATCATTATGTGTTCCAGTTCACACCAATCTTTTCGTTTAATTTTATTATTAGATGACCAATCTAGGATTCGGACAAGATGAGTGGCAATATAATACAAGTAAGGATCAGGTAAGCCTAAACCACCTTTCTCTTTTGTGGCTATTAGTATGGTGTGCCTCAATCTTGGATTTTTCTTACCCCAAACAAATTTAGAAATTATGGACTTAACAGATCGGAAAAATGAGTTAGGAACCATTATTGGTAAAGTTTGAATAAGATATAGAAGTTTGGGCATGAGTATCTTAACGGCCTGTATCTTACCAAACCATGACAGTTTAAGTATTTCCCAATTTGCTACTAACTTTTGGAGGGATGTTAGGAGCGGAAGATAGTTGTCTTGGTATAGTTTCCCTGTATCCGCCCTAATTATGACTCCCAAATATTTAATACTTGGCTCAGCCCATGTAAAGGGGAAACTAGCCTTCAGACCATGCAATTTGGATTCAGGAATATTAATATTCAGGATCTCAGACTTACTGTAATTCACTTTAAAATTAGAGAATTCACCAAAGGTTTTCATGAGAGCAATTACTTTCAGTAGAGAAACAATTTGAAGTAATTTTTAAACAGGATGAATCTCAATAGGGACAGCGTGAATTCAATCGGCGGGCCTGTATAGAGCAAATTAATTGCCTCACAGCCTCTATACCTGCTTCATGAGGAATGCAGATATAGAGACTTTGGACATCCATAGTTACTAAAACCATATCAGACACTGGTAATTCTATACTCCGCAAAAGTCTTAGAAAATCGTTTGTATCTTTTAAGGCAACTCCCAATTTCCTGCACACATGGCTGCAGTAGTGAGTCTACGAATTCAGCAATGCCCTCATTCAGGGACCCATTGGAGGAAATTATAGGTCTCCCTGGTGGCTTAGACAGGCTTTTGTGTATTTTGGGCAGAGTATACATAACCGGTCTGACTTTGTGTTTAGGCACAAAATAATCAAACATTTCTTTCGTCACCCAATCATTGGCGACTGCTGTGCCCAATATGCCCTTCAGTTCATCCTTGAATTTGTCCGTGGGATCGAAAGTCAATTTGCCATAATTGGTTACATCCTCCAATTGTGTAAGTATCTCATGTCTATAGTAGCTGTAATCAAGGATGACAACTGCCCCTCCCTTGTCAGCTTTCCTAATAATTATTGAATTATTGTTTTTGAGGGACCGTATGGCTTCTCTCTCCACTGCTGACAAATTGCCCTGCCATTTGCTTTTTTTCTTGTACCAGGTGGCCATATCCGCGTCAAGCATGCGGTTAAAGGTCTTAATCGAGGGGTTAATGCTAATGGGGTCGTAGCTGCTTTTTAATTTAAATTTGCTGTGGACTACATCAATATTGTCACAGGCCCCCACTAAAACCCATGATAGGCCCCCTATTAGATCCAAAGCGCTCTTTTAAGCGCAACTGTCTGGAAAATTTAAAGTTATCGACAATCTGGTGAAATTGGATGTCACTCACCGAGGGCACGAATCCTAAACCCTTCTGTAGCAGCGTCGCCTCTGCAGGATTCAGCTTGTAGGCCGAGAGGTTGAAGATCATGTTCTCTTCTTCGGCTTGGCCTACTGTCCCTGCGACTGCGTCTTTACCGATCCGCCCCCTCCTGCTCCGGCGGGTGGCCTTCCTGGCCGCACGTCAGCAGAGACCCAGGAAGGCCACCCGCCGGAGCAGGAACTATAGGCGTAAGTGTGCATAGAAACACTGGCCTTTGGTACAAAGTGATGGGGTGCTGACTAAAAAGCTCCCCAGAAGACCTAAATTTAGTTACAAAAGAGGCCGGAGTCTGAAAGAGAATTTGAGCTCTGCTGACACGGTAACTAAATACACCGAGCTCCAGCGACAGCATTTTTTAACGCCGCGTCCAGGCGTGTTTAAATGCACTGGTTGCATAATGTGCAGCAGTCTGCTTTTGGGTAGAAGTTTCACTCACCTCCACACTGGTAAAAAATACGCGATAAAGCATCGTATGACATGTACCACCACGATGGTAGTCTATATCATAAAATGCCCTTGCGGTCTTCTATATTGCGGGAAGACGATACGTCAACTCAAAGAGAGAATCCGGATGCATAGAGCCAGTATAAGGGCTGCATTAGACCCCGACAGGGTTGATAAGAATAAAGAAAAGGGCAGGAAACAAGATATAGCACAGCAATTGGTGGCAAGGCATTGGGCAGAGGCTAAACATAGCCCTGCAGCGTTCAGATGCATGCCAATTGAGCATGTTCCAGAGAGAATACGGGGAGGTGATTTTGATAAGGCCTTACTCCAGAGGGAAGCCTATTGGACCTATGAGTTGGACTGTGTGGCACCGAAAGGGTTAAATGGCCAACTGGTGTTGAGCTGCTTTTTGAATTAAAAATAAAACCAACTTGTTTTCATGATGTGCAAATGTAAGTTAAAAATATAAGTTGAAAATATAAGTAGACAGAAAAGGCAACAAAGTTACATATGTATTGAAATGTCGTTAGTGAGAAAATGACACATTGTTTATGGTAAAATGCCTTTATTGTGTATCTGTCGCTTCTGTTAACACTACAACAAATACTTTGTATGCATTTGCAGGGTATACATGGAAGGAATCTCAGCAAATGGACTGTTTTATAAATTTTCACTTACTCCACTCGGTAGTGGCATCTTGTGGTGAGAATGCTAATTACGTGTCACAATTGATTTAATATGTTCACTAAGCTAATTATTCTAATGAGATGTGATTCACATGTATGACGTCATAACTAAGTGCCTTTTTTGGGATGGGCTATGTGTATAAATATGCACCACCAACACTTGTAATTTATCCTTGATAAAGGCCCAGGCATAGGCCGAAACGTTGGATGCACAAGTTTGAATAAAAAACTAAATTTTCTTCATGTAACATTGGAGTACGGGTCCCTGTTTAATTCTTATATCTATATATATATATATATATATATATATTCAGTGAAAAAAGACCGCACTCACAGGACTTTGTATGAAAAAAAAGCCACAAGGGCTGTGATTTTATTCCTCAACGTTTCGGCAATCAAACTCTAGCCATCCTCAGGACGAAGAAGCTGGAAGAGGATAAGTCTGTGGTACTCGCTGGAAGAACCCCGGGCTGATGCAGTTTTCTGCTGATGGGAGCACAGGCCCGTGGTTTCAGGTAAGAATATACAATCACTTGGGGTGCCTAACATTTGGCACCCCCAAGTGGAAGAAGACTTTCCTTCTCCTTTAAAATGCTGCTACAAACACAAAGCCATTCATAATTATCTGAAGATTTGAAAAACAGTTTGCAGGACAAAAATAAAAAATAAAATATTCAAAGTTATGTAATGAGCATGAACTGTTGTATATTATAGGCTGGTGTTTTATATTATGAAACATTTATAAAAAGCCTGGAAGACCTTGAGGCCTGGATTATCGAAGTTGGAGAGGTATTAAATGGGCAGGATCCGAATCGTTCATCAGACCTCTCTATAATTCAGGAGAGAATGGAAGAACTCAAAGTACTGTTAATTATATGAGTAATGTCAACATATCTTAGTGCAACATTTAGAAGTCTTTATGAGTGTGTCACTGGAATATGTATGACTCTCTTAAATAAGTTCATATTTTTTTCATTTCTGCCTTACATCTCTAGTTAAGCCTTAGTTCTCCTTTAAATACATTGTGATACAATTTAGGCCTTATTGCCTTCACTCTGTCATGACCAATTACACATGACCTTTAA